>NC_133649.1:179326269-179926269 GCF_009905375.1 Apium graveolens | reverse complement strand
CCACTTGTGTTTTTCCTGTCAATTTTGTAACCTGCAAAATCTGCATCTGAGTAACCTATTAATTTAAAATCTGATTCTCTAGGATACCATAATCCTAGATCAGCTGTTCCTTTAAGATACTTAAAGATTCTTTTTACAGCTGTTAAGTGAGGTTCTCTTGGATCTGCTTGAAATCTTGCACAAAGACAGGTAGCAAACATGATATCTGGTCTACTAGCAGTTAGATAGAGAAGTGAGCCAATCATACCTCTGTAATCAGTAATATCTACTGAATTACCAGTATCCTTATCCAGTTTTGTTGCAGTGGCCATGGGAGTGGATGCACTTGAACAGTCTTGCATTCCAAATTTCTTCAGCAAGTTTCTGGTGTACTTAGATTGACAAATAAAAGTGCCTTCTTCACTCTGCTTGACTAGAAAGCCCAGAAAATAACTAAGTTCTCCCATCATACTCATCTGATATCTTGACTGCATTAGTTTGGCAAACTTTTTGCAAAGTTTGTCATTTGGAGACCCAAAGATGATATCATCAACATAAATCTGGACCAAAAGTAAGTCCTTGCCATGGTTGAGATAGAACAGTGTTTTGTCAATAGTTCCTCTGTTGAATCCACTTTCCAGAAGAAACTGAGCTAAAGTCTCATACCATGCTCTAGGAGCTTGCTTAAGTCCATAAAGTGCTTTATCAAGCCTGTAGACATAATCTGGATGTTTGGAATCTACAAAGCCTGGAGGTTGTTCAACATATACTTCCTCCTCCAATTCTCCATTGAGAAAAGCACTTTTCACATCCATTTGAAAGACAGTAAACTTTTTGTGAGTAGCATAAGCCATGAATATCCTTATGGCTTCTAACCTAGCAACTGGCGCAAATATTTCATCATAGTCAATTCCCTCCTGTTGAGAATATCCTTTTGCAACCAGCCTTGCCTTGTTCCTTACAATTATGCCATCACTATCAGTTTTGTTTCTGAATACCCATTTTGTACCAACAACAGATCTATTCTTAGGTCTTGGCACTAAGGTCCAGACTTTGTTTCTTTCAAATTCATTCAACTCTTCCTGCATTGCTTGCACCCAATCAGCATCTTGAAGAGCTTCTTCCACTTTCTTTGGCTCATACTGAGAGAGAAAAGAATTGTAAAGACATTCATTCAAAGTACCTGTTCTAGTTCTGACACCTGCATCAGGATTTCCAATTATCAAATCAGGTGTATGTGATTTTGTCCACTTCCTTGAAGATGGAAGGTTTTCTCTAGAACTGGATGCTCCCCCATGATTCATGCTGTCTTCGTTTTCATTTTCTGATGCTCCCCCTGAAACTATGCTCTCTGAGTTGGATCCTTCAGCATTTAGATTTTCAGCACTGTCAGTACTTGGCTTATCAGAACTTGACGAATCAGAACTTGAAGAGCCAGATGTATGTTCTGATGCTTCTTGAGATGTGATAATATCTTGAGTATGCTCCCCCTGCATTGGTGCATCTTCCTTTGACGTAGTCACCACAGTTTCAATAACATCAGAGTTTAATCCATCAGAGTTTACAGTATCAGGACTTAGACTGTCAGGACTTAAGGTATCAGAATATGAATCTTCATTTTCAAATCTCAGCTGATCATGATCAATGCAATCTTCAAGTCCAGTGATCTTCTTGCAATCAAAAGAGACATTGATAGATTCCATGACCACTTTTGTTCTCAAATTATAGACTCTGAAGGCTTTTGTGGAAAGTGGATATCCAACAAAGATTCCCTCATCAGCTTTTAGATCAAACTTGGATAGCTGTTCAGGATGAGTCTTGAGAACAAAATACTTACATCCAAATACATGAAAGTATTTCAGATTTGGCTTCTTGTTCTTCACCATCTCATATGGTGTTTTTCCATGCTTGTTAATGAGTGTTGCATTTTGAGTAAAACAAGTAGTCTGCACAGCTTCAGCCCAGAAATAGGTTGGAAGCTTTGCTTCTTCAAGCATTGTTCGTGCAGCTTCAATGAGAGTTCTATTCTTCCTTTCAACAACTCCATTTTGCTGTGGAGTTCCAGGAGCAGAAAATTCCTGCTTTATTCCATGATTTTTGCAGAACTCTTCCATTATCAGATTCTTGAATTCAGTGCCATTATCACTCCTCAAAATTTTCACAGAATCTTTGATCAATTTATCCAGATGTTTGACATGATCAATCAGGATAGATGCAGTTTCATTTTTTGTGTGCAAGAAATACACCCATGTGTATCTGGTGAACTCATCTACTATGACCAACGCATATTTCTTCTTTGCAATAGACATGACATTCACTGGACCAAATAGATCAACATGAAGTAGATAATAAGGCTCAAGAATTGATGATTCAGTCTTGCTCTTGAATGAAGATTTTCTTTGTTTGGCCTTCTGACATGAGTCATAAAAGACCATCAGGAGCAAACACTGATTTTGGTAGTCCTCTCACAAGATCTTTCTTGATCAGTTCATTTATCTTGTTGAAGTTTAAATGAGAGAGTTTCTTGTGCCAATTCCAGCTTTCTTCAATTGAGGCTCTACTCACTAAACAGATTGCAGAACCATCAGAACTTGTTGAAAGCTTAGCTTCATAAATGTTACCACGCCTGAATCCCTTCAGAACAACTTTTCCTTTAGATTTACTAACTATTTCACAATGTTCTGCAAAGAAATCAACATGATAACCTCTGTCACAGATTTGACTTATACTCAGTAAGTTGTGTTTAAGTCCTGAGACCAGAGCTACATCTTTAATGATGACATTCCCAAGACTGATATTGCCATATCCCAAAGTTTTTCCAATGTTGCCATCTCCATAAGAAACACTTGGGCCAGCTTTCTCCACAAAGTCTGATAGCAGGGCCTTATTTCCAGTCATATGTCCTGAACATCCACTGTCCAGAACTAAAATATTTTTCCTGTTGCCCTGCAATCAAAAAGACCACTAATTATTAGTTTTAAGGACCCAGACTTGCTTGGATCCTTTGGCCTTTTTAGGTTTGTTAACATTTGCAGCGGATTTAGTATCAGATTTTATGTTAACAGTTTTCCTTTGGTACAGTCTTTGCTGCTTCACCTGCAACTACAACAGCGAGCTTGGTAGGTTTGTGAGGCCCTTCCTTGATTCTATCAAGATATTCTGGATCTGTTGCTTCCAGAAACATGGTCATCCTTACCTTCCATATGGGATATTCAGATGGTCTCAATATGGGAACTCTGATAGTCTCATATCGACTCTGAATTGATGTCTTTGATGATTCCTCAGTTTTGGTAGGCTTAGTTGGAGTTTCTGTGTCAGACATGATTGTGTTTGGATCTTTAACTGTATGTATGTTAACAGAAGGCTCTGATACCACTTGTTAGGTCACACTTTCACTGTAGAGGGGGTGAATACAGTGTTTATTACAATCAAATCAAACTTCAAGAACTTATGTAACAGAAAACAAACTTTATTGAAACAATAAACTCTGTTACAATCTGGAACTGTTATCTCTCAGTGATGAACAAAATATCACGAGAGCTGCTAGGGTTACAGTAAATAATATTCTCGATAATGATAACACTTATAGTGTAAACCCTATGTCTGTGTTTATATATTACACAGTTACAAGATAATCGCTAATTGATATGGAATATAATTCTGCTTCCCAATATATATCAATCAGATATCTTTTCTTCCAAGTATTCCATTCTTTACGGAATTCCTTCTTCATGCATATCTCTTCTTATGTTTATCTTGATCTTCTTAACTTTAATCAGCTACTGTCCTTATCTGATCGTCCTTCAGCACTTAAGTTCTGATATCTATCTCCTGATGCTTATCTCCTGATAACATAAGTACTGATATCCCTTAAGTCCTGACGTCCAGTATAAGTACTGATCAGTTAAGTACTGATTTGTCCTGTTCAAATAAGATCTGAAATCTAAACATAAAACATATTAGCCATGACATTATCAAATATATCTAACATATACGAATAAATAAAACCAAGTACAAACAAGAGCATAGGTTCAGCAATACAAGAAATAAGCATCCAAGTTACAACTCAAAACAAAGATTCACAAGAATAAACTAGATCGTCTTCGCCTTTGTTGAATTGTGCTAAAGGTCTCTTGTCGTCTTCTCCTTGCGCTCTGGTCCGTCTCTGACTTGATATCTATTAAAAACGGCCTAATATAAATATATATAGCAGCCCTCAACAATCTGGAAGCCTTCCCTTTAGAATTGTAGTAGAAACAGGATTCTGAAATTCGGCATCGGCGCGGCCGCGCGCTATCACAGCGCGGGTGCGCTATCACGACGCGGGCGCGCTGTATTTCTGGAACCCCGGCGCGGCTGCGCGCGCTATCACAGCGCGGGCGCGCCGTCCTTCTGGGAAAAATTCAGATTTCTTCTTAAATCTTGCTACTTCGAGCCGACTTTCCACAAACTTTTATTGCAACACCACTTGGACACCAAATTAGCACCAAAAAAATGCTAATTTACCTGATTACCTGAAAAATGCCTGGAATGCAAAAATACTAGAAAACACATTAAAACACATAACAACTTGAGTACAAATGCATCAATTTAAAGCTTATTAGAGCATAATAAAGTGTCATAAATGCCACTCAACAGACGCTCATAAGACGAATACGCACAACCAATACTAGGATATCATATAATCACCACATACTAAGACATCAAACAATTTAACTAAAGAAATCCATAAATAAATCCGCTAGAATCCCATGATAACGATTAGCCCATAATCGGGCTCATCATCAACGTGGGTTCCGATGAAAACATAATATAATAAACGGATACTTTATAACAAATAAATAAAACCAAGTACGAAACAAGAGTAAGGTTCACAAGTAAAAAAACTAGCATCCAAATACAACTCAAAACAAAATTTCACAAGTAAAAATAAGATCTTCTTCGTCTTCGTTGAATCGTGCTAATACGGTCTTCTCACGGCTCTCCTCGATATATCTCTGGCTTGATATATCTTGATATCTTATTATAAACGACCTAATGATGTTTATATAGCAACCCCATGCAACGTAGAATTCTTTCTCTCAGAAACCAAGTAGAAACAGGAATCTGTCATCCCGACATGGCGCGGCCGCGCGCTTGATCAGCGGGGGCGCGCTGGCTTTCTGTAATTCGGGCGCGGCCGCGTGCTTGATCAGCGCGGGTGTGCTGGGCTTCTGCCAGAAATTATTTTCTCCATTTTTCTTGCAGCTTCGAGCCGGCTTTCAACGAACTTTTATTCCAACACCACCTTGACACCAAATTAGCACCGAAACAATGCTAATTTACCTGATTACCTAGATAATTCCTGAAATGCAAAAACACTCGAAAATACGTTAAAACACTTAACGACTTGAGCACAAATGCATCAATTCGAAGCTTATTAGAGCATAATAAAGTGTCATAAATGCCACTCAACAATTACAAATGTACTCTCTCGAAAGGATGAACAAATATCCTTGAGAGATGCTAGGTTATGCGAAAGATATAACAATATCGCAATACTTATAGCATGAACCTAATATGTGCTTTATATAGAGCACAACTATACAATATATAAGGAATCATATTCTATCAACAACAAGAAAACCTATACAATTGCTTCTGAGATAATCCTTCACCGCCTTGAGTTCTTGTTTCCTTTTCCTTATTGAAGATCAACTGATGTGATAAATACTGATTTCATCATCTCTTGACATCATCATCTGTCGATATCCTTATCCGTCGATTATCATCATCCGTTGATGTAAGTTCTGATATGAATTTCTCATAGTTTCTGCTTGATATCATCAATTGCTCCTAACACGAGGGGTGAGAAGAGTTGTGTTAGAAGAGGAGAAAAAAGATCTTGTTTTTAGTGTTATTAATGTTCTTGCTATAAAATCCAGGCTATATATGTCTTGCTTGCTCTGTAATAGGTTGAATACACAAAAAGGAAGAAACATTGTAGAAATTTAGCATCTCTTGTTTGTTTTATGCCAACATAGGAGTATACTAGCTCGGCAAGTTTATGAGGCAGTACATGGACCTAACGCTCAAGTCCCTGCATTTTCACTTTGATCATGTTAATTCACAGAACCATAGAAGACTAGTGTAGATTGATTAAATAGTTCTTGTTTCTCATTTCCATGTACATGCAGATTTTTGACATTTATTTTCTGATTTTTTTTTACTCCCTCCGTCCTATATATTCTGATCACGTTTCATATGAACTCAAGGTAAGGTAAGACACATAGGGCCAACTAATTTGTTTTGCCTAATATATACTCCCTCCGTTCCATCTAATTGTATAAATTTTTTCAATGTTCGACACGTATTTTAAGGTAATTATAAAGTATATTTTCATAATTTATTTTTGAATTTTTCTTTTTTTATTAAACTTTAAACAACAAGTTTTTATTTAGAAGAAAAAAAATTTAAAAACTATTTACAGAACTATACTTTAAAAAAGTCTTAAAATACGTGTCGAGCTCCCGTCATCTGTCACCCAATGTATAAGGCTGTCAAAAAAATTCAAAAAATATGTCCGAAAAATTCGCATTCGTATCCAAAATAGAGCGGATATTATTCGTATCTGAAATAAAGCGGATATTATCCGTATCTAAATTCGACGATTGCGGATATAAATACGGATATAGGCATATTCGTATCAGATAATAACTGAATCCGAATAAATATATATATATATATAATATTTACATAATTTAAATTTAATTTTGTTAAATTTATAGTGCGTATATGTATATATGTAGATATGTATATACATATATATATATATATTAAATAATATGTTTGTATAAATTTAAGAATTGTAAAAATAGTACAGACATATATAAAAAAAATCATTTGAGTTCAAATAATTTGTATATAACAATTATATTAAAAAGATAAATAAAAAATAATTGTTTAAATGAATTAAAATATGATTAAATCACTTCAACTCTAATTTTAATTTTTAAAAATCAATTTTTAATTTTTACTATATATTTTTCAATTTTTTTAGAATATTTAATATAAAAGTAAAAAAATCTGATTGAAAATCAGTTTCGGATATTACTCGTATCCGGATAGTATAAATAACGCAGGTGCATTATAATTAATAACATTGTGATAAATTTGTAGTATAAATATAAAATATATGTGATAGCTGGTGTGTGTAATTAGGTGCACTATGTCCAAAGCCTCAACCAGGTAAAGGAAAAGAGGTAGGCGGAGAGACGAAATGAGGTGCCTGGTCTTAACTTGGGGTTGTACATTTATCAAACACTACACTTTCTCAGTTTCTATTTACTCAACTCCTTGCCAATTCCCAATTTGTTAACAACATATCTCATATTAGTATCTTAGCAAACTAACCAGAAACAGTGTTTCCGATGGGGAACGTGGAATGACGTAAGCTCATGACGTACTCATCACCACTTGCTCTTCACTTTATAATTTATGCATCTGCAAGTCGTTAACCAACATCTATCCCGCTATCCCCTCTCCCTTGTTGATGCTACCAGCCCAAACTTTACATAATTTGGCTCGATATAAATTTAGTGACAAATATTTACAAAGTAACCGTATTCTTAAAATTGATGAAATCGCTAAACAAAATTATTAATTTCATTTCAATCATTGGATCATTTAACAAAACAAAATGGAGATTGTACAGTAACATACATGTGTGCGTATACGGCGGCTGTATATCACAAGTACTCCTGTACACTAGTGTACTCGTAAATCAGCAGGAAGCTATTAATTACTAACAGATTTTCAGGACACAACAAAATATAAGAATTACTGTATCAGTTACTCCATCGTAATTCATAAAATATATGTTGTCAACATCAACAAATGATTATAGATCCAACTCCCTCCCTTGTTATCAGACTACAAAATATGAAATATTAAAAATAGTAAATGGATGCCAATGTAGAAATAGAAGTACAATTAATCTGGAGTAGATTGAGTGAGGCTCATGAGATAAGTTTAATCAAAACCAAAACCCCAAAATAAAAACGGCTAAATTCAAAAATCAGGTAAATAATTAAGGACAGTAAAGAGAAACAAAGGCAAACAGCACCACATAACATAAGGGATATTAGTGAGACTTGAGGGATCATAAACGAAGAGTGAGGTCAACATGGGACTCAGTATCATATTCATGACCTACAGCTTCAAGATGATGAGTAGTGACGACGTCGTTACCATGAAAGAAGAAAGGAGCAAGGGGAAAGGTGGTCTGATGAGGAGGAGCAGCTGAAGTAGTGGTGGTGGTGTAGCAGTGGAGGCATTGAGGTGGGCCTGATGGTGGTGGATATTGGTGGGCCCAGTAAACAGAATTAGCTGGAGGCATCATTGGGTTGTCTATCAAACCTTGTGGATAGTAACAGCAAGATGAAGGATCAACGGCAGCAGTAGCAGCTTTGACGACGTCGTTAGCAGCATTGGCTCTGCGAACAGCGGCTCTTTCACGTTTGTGAGCGTTCTGGTGGCCACCAAGAGCTTGAGATGTGTAGAACTTTCTGGGACAGTAGAGACACGAGAACATTCTCCCACTTGATGCTCCTGCCGCCTTCGAACACATCATTACTTTGGCCGCCTGCTTATTATGCTTCTCTTCATCTTGTGTCTTCCAGAAATCGTACATTCCACCTGACTCTTCCTCATTTTCATAATTATATTGCTCCATTAATAATTAATGAGAGAGAGAGAGAGAGAGAGAGTTAAAACATGGAAGCTGAGGAATGAGAAGGAAAAGATGTGAGCAAGTTTATCTGAATCTCATATATATAAGACTACTTGTTTGGATGATGGGGGTTTAAGAAGCGTTTCTTTTGTTTTTTTTTTTTATCTATATTGTTTGTTGTATATGTATGTATCATGTGTGTATATGTGCCCACTCCCAATATTGCATGCTCCTCACTCTGTCATTTTTATGACCAAATTGCCCCCCCCCCCCAATACCAAACCTTCTCCTTTGATTGTCTTAGAAAATTCAAATTCATTTTGTCCAATTAGCAATACCTTAATTATATTCATTAATCAAAATTATGAAAATCAGCATTATTGTCCTTGGGAGGCATAGAAAATACTACATGCATGAAGCTAGGTAGCTGCTTGTTCGAAATTTTAATAGTAGTTTCATATAGTCCATAGGGCATGGTAAAATCAACTGCTACAACCTGTTTATAAAAATATATCACAGTAAATTAGTAAAAAAATTATATATATAAACTAGGTGGGGTGAAAAAGAAATAGTGTAAATGTAATTGGTTATTAAATTATAACTCGTGGGCACAATGTGATGTGAAAACACATGATTCAACCCCTTTGATAATACTACTATTTGAGATATAAAATATACTAAATTTGATTAACAAACAGGAAAAGCCTCATTGTCCCATCAAATGACTAAATGTAACATTGTACTTCAGATTTTATATTATTATTATTAGTTCCCCTAAAATAGTACAAAACTATTTCAACTGCAGATAACTTATTAAATTATAAAAAAATGTTGAAGGGTAAGGTGTTATACACTAGACACTACACAGTACATATTCTTTTCAACAATACTCTACAACCAGAGTTGGTAGAAACAAAAAATGAGTAACCCCTGTAGAGTGTAGAGAGGTAGGGGGTGAAAAATAAATGAAAGGGGGCAGAAGTGTAAATACAAAAGTTGAAGAAAGAGAGGGGGGATTGATTTTATCTGACGTGGCGAAGAAAGGACATGAAGCGGTAACAATCAGCAAATTTATCGGGCTGCAGTAGTTGTTATGTGTCGGACATTCCCCATCTCTCTCTCAATCTCCCTCCCCCCCTCTCTCTACTCAGACAGAGGAGAAAGTGCATTGCATGATAGATGAGGGGGAGAGGTGCGCAAAAGGCGGAGAAGAGGACACGTCCATATATGGTAAAGAAAAGAGAGAAGTTAACCGACTGAACCAATCAACCAGGGGGAGTCTAAAATTTAATAATGCCAAAACAACGTTAACTATGTGATCCTTATAGTAGCTGCAGTAAGGCAGCCTCACCACTACTCATTAGTCATTACTCTCTCCAAACTGTAAAACTGCATTAGCATATTCATACAAACCTGCCACCACCACCCTCTCTCTTACTATGACAAGCCAGAGAGAGAGAGAGAGAGAGAGAGAGAGAGAGATTTGTTGTAGACTATCTAGTAGTAGAGTAGTAGTGACTATCTAGTAGTAGAGTAGTAGTGGTAGGATGATGAGTTGCAAATATGGTTAGGGTTTACACGGTTATGCATGTATGATGGGGTTGGGACAGAGTTAGATAGATGGGCCTGATTACACAACACAAAAAGGCAATGTTACACATCAAAACTCAGAATACTTTTGTCACAATATATATTTAATCTATCCTATTATTTATATTTTCTTATATTTTATATGTGTATGATAGGTTGACAACTTCTGAAACCCAATCTGGATCATCATGTTTACTTGATCTTCTTCATTCATTCAATCACTTATCACTAGAGATGAGGTGTACGTACAAACATAAATTACATGTAGATTACAGATAGCTAGGTAAGCTTTATTCTTTCTTGCTTTCCGCAATTAGGTTGTTGAGTTTGTTTCTATCATTCCTCTCAATTTTACTATTTAGGTCCTTGCACATTGTGATTGTCGTACTCTCTCTCTCTCCAATCTATACAAAATTATTTCATTTCCTCCGATATATCTTTTATCACCTTTCGACGGTAAAACCATATTGTCACTTTTTCTTAAAAAAAATTGGTTAAATGAAAAAATTACATGCTAATGTGGTTAGTAGAGCTAGCTAGATAAGTAATTCATTTGCCACCAGTTTATTTGCATTACTAAAAAGCTACATTACTTGCCTTTTTCCATATATACAAATTTATAGACGTTGTTGGGCTCATGATATTTCAATCAGTATTTTAAAATACGCATTAAACGGCTATCTAAGCGGTCTTTTATGTGGAATCAGATCATAAAGTACTTTGACTTTATATTAACTGGATAATTAAGCGTTTTTAAAGATTAAGCGGCCTTATAAATAAATTAAGCGGTTATTAAGCGAATTAAACGGTCATTAAGCGGTCAAAACCGATTTTGATTTGTCAAATTGTTAATTTTAAATATTAATATATAAAACAATGATCTTGATTAAAAAATTTTAAAATATATAATTTTTTTAAGAAAGATTTATGTTTATATTCTTGGTATTACATATATTATTATATTTAAAATTTTAAATAAATATTATTTATAGACCTGCTTAAAATTTCGGTTAAGCGTTCGCTTAACCGCTAGAAGGGAGGTATACGCTTAACCGCCTAGAAGGTCTTACCGCCGCTTGGGACCAATTTGTGCTATTTAGAATACTGATTTCAACACGGTTAACAGGATTGGAAATGATGTTCTAATGTATTTTTATATTGAAATCACATTCTCATTCATTCTCATTCTCGTTAATCGGGTTGAAATATCATGATTCAAACGACACGATAATATTTCCCCACATTGCTGAATGATGACCTTTAATATAAAACGGCATACCGAAAGAGGCATCAGATCTATATAGTAAAGAAACATAATTTGTTTACCTAGTTTGCTATGGAAAACTGGTTCTAAAATGCTGCAAGTTTTATGAAACGTAACATCAGTATCTAATTTCTGCAATACTTTAAATAATAAGAAATCATGAGAAAATGGTTTGATAGATGGCCCTTTCCATGTTGCAATATATAGAAGCAAGCCGCGAAAACTAGTATCTAATTTTCTGCATTGATCTAATTAAAAAAATGACCACAAACTGGTTTAATAGATGGCCATGTTACAACATATACAAGCATTCAGATTTGCTCGGCTGACAGAACTTTTTTTAAAAAAAAAAAAATATGGCTCATTTTCGTGTAGACCACTTTGAGATTGAATGACTTTTTAGAACTATGCTAGAAATCAATATACAACATCAAGCTCGATGATGCTGACTCTCAGCTGCTGATTTCAAAATATCTTGGATCCTCTGGAAAATGATATTCCACATTCATCTGCAATATGTAAACAACAAATCTTTAGTTACACAAATATGTTGAGTCACAGATATTAGGCAAGTTAAACATCCAGAACCCAAACTGAAAAAACAGAGGATAAAAAGAGATTTCATGACCAATTTAGAGGATGTCCAGTACAGTAACAGCGATTCTGGTATATATATATATATATATATATATATATATATCCTAATTAGACACCATAAGATTAAAGTTTAACTCTGATGTACTATTTTGGCACCCTGTCACAGTTCCTAGCAGGAGTTAAACTGCTACAAATTGTGAACTAGTTAACATACTACTACTTGTAAACTAGTAAAGCCAACTGTACTAATAAAAGCATACAAGGCACTCGAGAACTAAGGGATAGTGAGCATAAAATGCATAGCATGTTGACGATCATAGTGACATTAATAAGGAACTATAAATTCTCCAACAGGCAATTTCATGTGAGCATATATCACGACCAAGAAGAAACCTACACGTCACAAAGAACTAAGATGATTGAATGCAAGTGAAACTATGCAACCAAGACAACACACCTTTCCTTCATCAGCGTCAGAATGACGCTGAGGAAAAACCACTCTGAGATCATTGTACAGATAGATTTTCCTCTCCTTGTTATCTATATTACTTCTCGGATGCGATAGAAAATTAGATTTGTTTTTCTCAACTGATCTTGAACATTTTTTAGGAGAAGGGCATAGAAACCGGAGATGAAGAGCATACCGCAGTGCACCTACACTGCTAGGATTCCCGTTGACCTTTGAACAAACATGTGCAGATTTCTGGTCAAGTACATGACACTGATCCAACAAGTGAAAACTCTTTCCAACAGTCCTCTGATATATATCCGTATCGCTGCTGGTCCCAAATCCTTCACCAACTTTGCCAGCTTCATCCGATTTATGCCTCTCCGACACTTGCATATATTCATTCTTTATGTCGCAATTTTTCCGATGCTCTTTGTTCTGTGTAGATATAGGGCTACAAGTAGCCAGAGTCACCTTTTGGCGCAAGAATGTCTGATTCGATTTGAAGTACGAAAGATAAATAAGAACTAAAACACTAACCTGAAAATTCATCTTAAAAGAGTACAAAATTACTAATTTTAAATTCCTACCAGAAAAGTTTAGTATTAGTAGTGAAACAAGATCCTAATTTAAAAATTAAATAATGGCCTACACTGTCCTTCGAGTATTAGATTATTTTTTCTCAGTAAATTCAGTTAGTATGTCAATGGGTACTGTCAACACAGAAGTAGACGACATATATGTGGGTTGTCTATAAAGCTACAATTGATGCCTCTTTATCTGAAAGGTAGTACTTACAAGTAAAGGTGTGTACAAAAGAAAAATATGAGATACAGTTTCTCATTTTAAGAATTAGTATGCATCTTAACGAGTTTTAAATATTATTCACATCTAGAAGATGACTGAGCTGTTAGTAGGAGTACTAAAATAAGTATATTACACCGATCAAGTCAAAGAATTTGGTTAGTCTCACTCTCACCATACGAGTAATTTAATATTTACAAGTAATTCTGAAAAAGGTAGTTTACTGCTATTAAACACACCTTTGTACCAGCTGGCATGTCACTCAGGTCGTAACTGCAAAAGAAAGTATGAAGAGGCGTCTTTTCTGGATTGCTAAGAACCTACATAATAAAGCATACAATTTCAACGTAATTAGAACCATCACTCCATATAGACAATACATCAGTAAATCATAGAGCTGCAACTATGAGATCCAAAGACATTACTTTGACACTAAACACCAATTGGCTCTCGCACATACAATCCACCCTTGTGCAGGTAAATGAATATGAACAAAAATAATTATGTATCCTAAATCATCATAGAGATACATGTCTTGCAAAAAGGTAGAATTAAACTTTTAGGTCATAAAACTAAACATCTGGACAAAACCAGGCTCCAAGCATGTATTTCTATATTACTTCATTCAATGAATATAGGTAGCAAGCTCATACTCTGAAAAAAGGTTAGACAGTTCAAAAACTGCCAATTGTAGATATAAATATCTCAAAGAAACAATAAAAAGAACCCTTCAGCGAAGTTGAGGACAAGGCAGAGTGGCAGACTATAGCCTGGTGTCATTTTGGCTTCTACAGGCTGAAGGCAGAAAATTTTAAAAAAATGAAGTATAGTTCGGAAAAGGGTACTCAATAAGCACATTAAAACAGGCTGCAGCAATGGTAAAAACAACAGAGATAGGATTGCAATTGCATTTAAGTTGTGCTATGATCAATTTGTTTAACACTACATTTAGTAAGCCTTTATAATTACTCTATCATTAGTTTGAATAGTGGAAGAATCAGTACCAGCTGTATCCGCCCTTTCACTGGAATACGCAAACGACTCCTTATATTACGTGAGTTTCCACCACTGCACTTTGTTGATGGCAAATTTCCTGCAAGATCTATAGATGCATAGTACAGTAAGTAGTTATCTCCATCAACACTGGTTACTGAAAAAGGAAGCTTTTGTGATTTTGGTGAAAAATTTCCTCCACTTATGCTTAGTACAGCAAGAAAGCCATCAATTGTCTGCGTACAAAGATAAGAAGATATGCATAAGAATTGAACCTCATGATGGACATCTCAAGACAGAACTGAAACTTAAAATTATTTAAAATGAACCTCCCTTTATAGTGTAGAAAAGAAGTTTACCTGAGTAAAATTTCCAAGCAGTCGGCCAGACAAAAGAGACTCCTCAAATGAACCAACCAATGACCTTCTAACAGAACCAACCAATGACCTTCTAACAGGAAGCCCCTTAAAATTTCTACCCAACTTTGTGCAAAAGGGAAAGCCTGAAATATCTCGACTGAAAGGCCAACTCTTTCCAAATTTACTTTCAGAGGAAGTAGACTGTATATTGTCATGCAGAAAAGCTATATCTTCGAAAGATTTGCTTTCCATTCTTAAATTCTCCTCCTCTTCAGTCGGAAAGATGACGCCTGTAGAATTTTTAAGGGAATCTCCCGTGTCTTTAAAAGTAAAGTAATCACGTCTATACTCTTTTCCTTCTTTCCTGTATCCTCCTTTGGCTTTAATCTTAGCAGCCGATCTAGGACCAAGAGGAGATAAAGAGAGAGGAATAGAGGTGACCTTCTCTCCAGATACTAAGATTGCACTTCTTCGGGGTCTTATTGTACACGAGTCACCCAAGATATCAAGACCAGGTGATGAACACCAAGCATGAGATAATAATTCCTTTTGATCTAATAATGGGCCATCAGTGAAACAAACAGAGGCTTCCCTGTCGCAATCATATGCCAAATCATTATGTGCTATGCAGTTAGACACGGAACACTCTGGTGAAATAAAAGTTCTCTCGCTCCCAATATTAGCTTTCTTAAAATCTTGACCAGTGAGTCTACCATAACTACTACTATTGTTTTGTGAATCGCTTCGAAAATTGCTACAACCAATATTTATAGAAGCACCACTAAATTGGTCTGGGAAAATCCTACTACTTAGTGGTGACAGCATTCGCTTCCTCGCAAGTGATCCACTCGATTCAGATTCACCAAGAGTAATACCATCGGTAGACGAAGGAGTACAATCAACTACAGTTTGATCATTACGAGTTGAAGAATTTGTCATACTAGGTTTGAAACCCAAAATCCTAGAAAATGGAATCGGACTTCTTTCCCTCACTGGAGCTAATGAATTATGTTCCACTGAGGTACATTTATTAAGTTCTCCTAATGAACTGCATATGACATTCCCACTACTTGGTCTCACACATCCAGTATCCAAACCACTGGTGCTCATATCAGCAAAACCGGGTGGACTTTGCACTAACGTACTCAATGACACCGGAACCTCAGAAGGCTCGCTATAAGATACTTGTGGCAATCCCATTGCTTAGCTTTCCTAGAATAGAGTTGAGGTCTTCTAAACAAAACATAAAAATACTTCCATTAGATCATTCTTATAAGTAACCAATCAATCAATAAAAAATAACAATAGTGTAGCCCGAATCCATAAAGGTTCGAACACAACTAGATCATTTTATATAAAAAATTCCAACATTCACCGTAACCTTCAAGTCTCAATAAATCACAACCACAACCGGGTAGAACAATGCATCAGACACACAATTCAGCTGATTCACCAATACCAAAAACTCCACAACTAAAACTAATTGCTTTCGAAACAAGCACATAGATTGCCTGAAAACTGAATTATCTAGTATAGTCAGAACACAATAAAGAATACTAAACTCACATTCTTGAATCAAAACAAGTCACAGCAATACAAATTCAAACATAGAAGATACTTATAATACACAATACATAGAAGAGTTAAAGTCTAGAAATCAAACACACAGTAACAACTATTTAGCAAAGCTTACAGTTGAAGTATAACAGAATCAAAAGGCAAAAGAGAATAAATAAATACAAATTAAAGTTAAGAACAAAAGGGAGAGGGATTAGAACGGACCAAGTATAAGGGGTTTGATGAATGAATCTGATCTGTGATCATTGGTTTGTGCACAATGTATTTGTTATTAATCAATTTTACTACATTCGATCACTTTTGTATTTATATGTATCGATTGAATTATGGAATTAAAATTAAAGGGTAAATATTAAGGAAATGAAAAATGGGGTTTTTGATTTTTTCTTGTTTTCTACTAAGTTTGTCAATGATGATTTTGCTGGGGGCGATGCTGCTCATCCTCTTTTTGCTGCCAACAGTTTTCTATTTCTTTTTTTTGTTATCCCTTTTACCATTCATATATATCGTGTAGATTATGCAATTGCTATGTATTTTCAGTTGTTTGAGAAAAATTTGCGCCTATTGTATTTATTTCCTTTTTTTTTTGAAAATTGTATTTATTTCTTGTCACGCATATTACAATATTAAAAACGATGATAATAAATATCAAATACAGGATCAAAGAAATGATATTTTATATTAAATCATATAAAAAAAATCAAAGAGTATTTTCTATTTCAGTACTAGCGCACACTTATATTCTGTAATTAAAATATTATGTATATAGAAATGCTATATACCCAAAAATATTTCCCAAAATCATTCCAAAATGACACGTGACATGTTTTGATTGATTATCATGCAAATAATAAGATTATCCTCATATATTCACATAAATCTAATCAATTAAAATAGCTCACTCACACATCATCAATACCACATCATTTTAAACCTATTTTTGTACTCAATTTTGGGTCATTAGCACTACTCTCGTGTAAAATGTTGGACATCAATTTATTTTATGAATCATTTTATATAAATATCATTATTCAAATTAAAAATTTGCAAATATTATCCACACCATCTGTTGTATTAAACCTAAATATATATATATATATAATATTTGTTAAAAAATATAGAATATTGTTGGAGTTTCGATTGTGAATACAACATGTTTATTCCTGTCTTTTTGAGTTCCATTAAATATACTAACTTAAATTCCGTGTGATGCACCTCTTCGTTAATATTGAAATAATTTTAAAATTTTGTTTATCTAATTATATAATAAATTTAATATATTTATATAAACATATAATAAATATAGATTTATAATAAAAATAATAAAAGAATTAGGAAGAAGACGTGGTCATAGTTTAGTAACATAAGATTTGTTCGTAATTTAGCGGGATAAGAATAGTGTATCTAGTAGTTTAATAATTTAGTAGTTTAACATATATATAACACTATTTATTTTTATTTTTATTAATTAAAATAGGAGGATAGTTAAGAATTATAGTGATATATTACAAATAAGGATTTAAATATATTTAAGTTTTTGTTTGGAGATGAGGAATTTAAATATGTTTAAGTATTTGTTTGAAGACACGCATACTTTAATTGTGATACTTCATTTAGAGTAATGTAAATTAATACATGTTAAGTGGCTTTATTTTAATTATATTTAGTTGATTATTATTTTACAGGACAGATTGTACATTAAGCTTGCAGTATCACATCTCATGTTTTCCGGGAATGTAGCTTGGTTATTGGAACCAAGTTTACTAATAATTACGGCCTTTCAAAAAATATTAGTTACGGGTGATGTAACCACATTTTTCTTGGTGTATTTCCTATTCGGAGTATTATAGTTATCCATATTTTATGTGATCTGTATTATATGTATATTAAATTCTTTAATTTCAGGTAAAGCTAGTGAAGTGCCTTGTGCCGAATATTGTGGTGGATATATCCTTTAATCAGATTGGAGGACTGTGTACACTCTACTTTCTTGAGCAAGTAAGTCACTATCTTCAAAGTTAATTTTATAATAATTCATAGGTAAATTAACTTTTTTTAGTTTTTGTGAATACATCTTAGAAGGGAGCCACTACGTGTTAATCCTCAGTTTGAGAGCTTGGTAATTTTATGTACTTTTTATGTGAATGTTATGTTATTTTAGAATACTTGATGTATCAATTTATTTTAATCATTTTTTCCTTCACTGAAATCAGGGCCGTAAATGCGTCAAATGTGCACGAAAAGATCATTTTGCTAGAGACTGCCTTGAAGAACCAAAAGCGATATAAATTTAGATTTTTTTTTGAGATGTGTGAAGTTAGAAGATCATATATTTGCATATGATAATGTAGTTTGGGTTTGCCTTTAGTACGTAGTTAATATTTATGTTGGTTTTGCAGATTATTTAATTAGTTAGAATTATCTAATGACTGTTTGGTGTATGGTATGAATGACAAATTGAGTTATGATTATTTTGGTGTTACTATTTTTGCTTTCTTGGGCATTAGATGATTCAGAGAAAATAATGTTATTAATATATAAGATCAGTTTTACATGAAAATAAAAGGCAAAATCGATGTCTAAAACCTGAATAGAAAAGAAATGATGTGCAATATGCTGGTTTATAACATTTTTTTAAATTGATGTCTATTACAATCTTTTACATCGTCTTTGCTTAGCAGAACTGATGTTAAATAGTTTAATATATATTGGTTGTAACTGATGTCTAACATGATTTAAGATATCGATTCCCATTATGACAATTGATGTCTATATAACATTTACACATTTTTTTTAATAAAAATGAGGTTTTTGTAGATTAATACCATGTGAGCCTTATGTTCAAGTACCTCTAATACTATTAATACGTCAATATAAAACTAAAATTCAAGTAATGAGCAAAAAGGGGTACATAAACATCAGAAATTGTTAAAAATTTGATGTCTGATATGATCTTAGACATCGGCTAGAAAGCGATGTCTAAGGTGGTAATTTTTAACATCACCCACAAAGACATCGGTCAAAAAAGTGTTCAGACATCGGTCAAAAATCGATGTCTGTTAGCCAATTTCAAGTAGTGCTTTAAGGTCACATCAATAAGGGATAATTATGAACTTGATGAAACATCTCTAGATGAGATCTATGGCATATTAAAGACTCATGAACTAGAGATAAAGCAACGAAGCAAGAGAAAGGATCCAAGGCTAGACCAATTGTACTTAGAGTTGAAGAGAAGCCAAAGGAGAAAGCTAGGAGTAAAGGTCACTCCAAAGGGAAATCTAAAATTGCAAAGTCTGATATTGAGTCATCACACTCTGATGATGACTCAAATACTGATAGTGAATTAGATATTGATAGTGATCATGACAACAATGAAGACATGGAACAAATGGCTGCTCTATTAGTTAAAAGCTTCAAGAAGATGGTATATAGGAACTTCAAGAAAGGGAAAAGGTTTTCCAGAAAGGGTTCTTTCCTTACACTCTGATAAGAGGAATGATAGAAGAAATACTGACCGGAAGGAATCAAAGTCTGGAAAATTTAATAAGTCAAAGGAAAGATGTTATAACTATGATAGAATTGGACACTTTGCAGCTAACTGCAGAAAACCAAAAGCTAAGAAAAAACAAGACTTGATCACAATGAAGAAAAACTGGGATGAATCATCAGATTCAGATGATGGTGTTAACTATGCTCTCATGGAAAATGTTGATACTGAGCCTGACACTGCTGAATTAAAGGTATCTCAAACCACACTTGCTTTTGATACTAATGATATCTATGAATTAAAATTATTTCTTAAATCTTTGCATGTTAGTTATAGGGATAAAATCTTATAGAATAATAGAATCCAGAGTGAAAACTCTGAGTTAAAAAAATGAATGATCACCTAGAAATTGAGTTGCTTTCCATTCTAGAAATTCAAAAAGAAAGAGATAATGCGGTTTATGTTAAAGAAAAATTGTTAGAAAAGCATGCTTATCTAGAAAATGAGTTAGCTAAAGAAAGAGAGGTTATTAAGCTTTGGACTAACTCAGAATAAATAACTCAGGGAATTTTAGAAAATGGCTGTTGGGGATCAGGATTAGGATATACAAATAGATCTAATTCTGATAAGAAAATTGGAAAAGAAACTGAGAAAACTAAACCAGTAAATAATGATACTAAGGTTAAACTGAACAAGGTTCAGTTGAAGCCCAGTAAGTTTAATTCAAGTGTTGATGCTGTTAAGTCAGTTCATGAGGTACATTCAACCTCAGCACCTAAGTCAAACTTAAGTACTGATAAGAGTGAACAGGTTCACATAAGATCAGTAAATATTGGTTTAATGACTCAGAAACAGCTTACGCAAAAGCTGAAGGAAGTACACATGAAAGACAAGGAGAAAAAGCCTAAGAAAAACAGAAAGGTAAAATAGGTGTTAATAAGAAAGGTAATTATGTAACTGCTCCCAATGCACCTATAAAGATATGTTTGTACTATGGTAGTACTAATCATCTTGCTAATTCTTGCATGAAGAATAAAGAGATAAATATTGTTCCTCCCAAATCAGAGTTTAGGAATAGAATAGTTAGATATAAACCGCATAATCCTTGTTTTCATTATGGTAGTGTATGGAACTCTATTTATACATATAAAGAATATTACAGTTTATATTACGATTTTTATGAACTGAAACCCTCTTTAAATAAAGCAAAAACTTTTTCTGCATGTGTAAATACTGATAGTAAGAATGTTAACACAAACTCTGATATGAAGTCTTCTACTGCATATGTTAACAATCTTAAAAAGGCCAAAGGATCCAACCAAGTCTGGGTCCTTAAAAACACTAACTAATTTAAATATTATTGCAGGGTAATATGACAAATTCTCTAGTCTTGGACAGTGGATGCTCAGGACACATGACTGGTTATAAATCCTGCTATCAGATTTTAAGGAGATGGTTGGCCCAAGTGTTTCTTATGGAGATGGAAACTTAGGAAAAGTCTTGGGATATGGAAAAATCAAACTTGGGAATGTTATCATTGAAGATGTAGCTCTGGTTGCAAGACTCAAGTATAATTTGATCAGTGTGAGTCAAATATGTGACAGAGGTTACCATGTGAATTTTTATGAAGAATATTGTGAAATTGTCATTAAGACTGATGGCAAGATTACAATGACTGGTGTAAGATATGGTAACTTATATGATACCAGGGTCTCCATAAATACTGATGACTCTGAAGTTTGTCTATTTAGTAGAGCATCTATGGAAGACATCTGGAACTGGCATAAAAGACTTTCTCACCTCAATTTCAGCAACATCAATGAACTTGTAAGGAAAGATCTTGTAAGAGGATTGCCCAATGCAGTATCTACTCCTGATGGCTTATGTGACTCATGCTAGAAAGCCAAGCAAAGGAAAACATCTTTCAAGAGTAAAAGTGAATCCTATATTTTTGAACCATATCATCTACTTCATATTGATCTCTTTGGTCCAGTCAATGTTATGTCAATTTCCAAGAAGAGGCTTGCACTTATAATTATTGATGAATATACAAGCTACACATGGGTGTACTTTCTGCACACCAAGGATGAATCTCCATCCATTCTTCTTGATCATGTGAGAGAACTGGAAAAAGGATCGACATACAAAGTGAAGATCATCATAAGTGATAATAAAACTGAATTCAAGAACAGTTATATGAAAGAGTTTTGCAAATACTAGGGGATAAAACAAAAAATTTCTACTCCTGGAACTCCATAACAAAATGGAGTTGTTGAAAGAAAGAATAGAACTCTAATAGAAGCTTCAAGAATCATGCTAGAGGAAGCAAGATTACCTACCTACTTCTGGGCTGAGGCAGTGCAAACTGCTTGCTTCACACAAGATGCAACCTTGATCAACAAGCATGGTAAAACATCATTTGAAATAGTGAAGGGAAATAAGCCAAATCTGAAGTACTTTCACATTTTTTGCTACAAGTGTTTTGTTCTCAAAACTCATCATGTACAGCTTACCAAATTTGTTATAAAAGCTGGGTAACGGCATTTTTGTGGGATATCCATTGTCTACAAAAGCCTTCAGAGTGTACAATCTGAGAACAAGGACAGTCATGGAATATATGCATATATCTTTTGATGACAAGAAGCTTATTGGTCTAGAAGATGCAGATGACTATGATGAATTGAGATTTGAGAATGAAGTACCATATGCTGAACAACTAAATCCTGATATACTGACAAATCCTGATACAGTATATCCTGACATCACTCTAAATTCTGATGATCCACATGATAGTGGAAATTCTGCAAATACTGAAGCACATGTTGAGGGGGAGCAACATGATTTAAATCCAAAGTCTTCTACAGGCGATTCAACTCAAGGAACATCAGTAAATAACTCATCAGACTCTTATTCCTCAAATACTGATAGCACTGGAAATACTGATTCAGGGGGAACATTAGGAAATGATAGACATTAGGAAATGATAGTGGTACAAGTCAAAAAAATAACAGAGAGTTCATGGATCAAGGGTAGGTTCTTCTTCAAGAGTCAACTCCCATCTGCAAGAAAATGGTCTAAGTCACAAACACCTGACTTAATCATTGAAAATCCTGATAGTGGTATAAGAACCAGAAAAGCCACTCAAAATGAATGTCTAAACCATTATTTTATATCTCAAATTGAACCAAAGAAAGTGGAAGAAGCTCTTCAAGATGCTGATTGAGTTATAGCAATTCAAGAGGAGCTTAATGAATTTGAAAGGAACAAAGTCTGGACTATTGTGCCAAAACCAAAGAACAGATTAGTTATTGGTGCAAAGTGGGTGTTCAGAAACAAAATTGGCAATGAGGGCATCATTACAAGAAATAAGGAAAGACCGGTTACAAAGGCATGTCCATAGAAAGAAGGCATGGATTATTATGTTATTTTCTGGGTTTACAAGTAAAACAGACTGATGAAGGGATCTTCATAAATAAATCCAAATATACTAGGAATTTTCTCAAAAGATTTGGAATGCAAGATAGTTCAATTGCAACAACTCTCATGGCCACTGCAACCAAGTTAGATTTAAATACTGGTTCATTAGTAGATATAACTAACTACAGAGGTATGATTGGCTCACTCCTATATTTGACTGCTAGTAGACTTGATATCATGTATGCTACCTGTCTCTGTGCAAGGTTCCAAGCTGATCCAAGGGAATCACATCTATTAGCTGTGAAAAGAATTTTTAAATATCTCAAAGTCATTATGAATCTTGGATTATGGTATCCTAGATATTCAGACTTTAAGCTAATTGGATATTCAGATGCTGATTTTGCAGGATGTAAAATAGACAGGAAAAGCACTTCTGGAAGCTGCCAATTTCTTGGTGGTGGACTAGTTTCTTGGTTTAGCAAGAAATAAAAGTCAATTTCCACATCAACTGCAGAAGCTGAATATATTGCTGCAGGAAGCTGTTGTGCTCAAATTCTATAGATGAAGAATCAGTTACTGGATTATGGGTTAGAGTATTCTACTATTCCTATATATTGTGATAATCAAAGTGCTATTGCAATGATAGAAAATCCAGTACAACATTCTATGACTAAACATAACAGCATCAGGTACCATTTCGTAAGGGAACATGTGGAAGAAGGTACAGTGGAATTGGTCTTTGTTCCAACAGATCAGCAATTAGCAGAAATATTCACCAAACCTATCTGTAAAGCTACCTTTACAAGATTGGTGAATGAATTGGGAATGATATCAGGACATTTGTTAAACTCTGATAATTTGGAATAACTACTGATAATTAGGGTGTGGTATCTTATTAGTATGAACCAGTACTTGGTAAATACTGATTATAGTGTTAAACTCTGATGCCATGAATGCATGTAATTAGCTTCTATTAATCCCAGCCAGTAGCTACATGTTAAACTTTGATTATGTGTATAAGCTCTGATATTGGTCAAACTAGTGTTGACTGATAAATCCTGTTAGTAGTTATTAAAGTCTGATATTGGTTGAACTTGTGTTGACTGATAAATCCTGATAGTTGTTAATTAAATACTGATATTAGTCAAACTCTATTTGACTATTATATTTTGATGATAATTTTTAAATTTATTCAAATATTGTTTTAATCAGTTTTTTAATTACATGTGTGAAGTTATTTGCAAATGAGTAATTTTTGCATTATTACAGTTGTTTATTGATGGCATGATGAAATCTAAAATGTTTAAGTATACACAAACATTATTCTCGGGAACTGTGTGCGCAGTAACTACCATTACTACACGTTTACATAATTATTTTTACAGTCAATTATATGTTGCCATGTGTCCCACTAAACTGAAACATTTCTGAGTTAGTGGAGTGATGTGTTATACAAAATCAATTTTTGATCTCAAATTAACACTTAACTTATCTCTATTATCTTCTTCTCTACTACTTTACTCTCTCTCTCTCTCTCACCCATAAACTCTGAAACCCTAATTTATGTTCAAATTTTTTTTCTTGCAAATTAACCATGACTTCACCAGTTGCTTCTAAACCATTTAATTATGGTGGTGCAAATTTTGTGACTAACAACTATTCTGCTATTCTGGATAACAACAGTGTGAATATCGATTTTCACATTTTTCAGGACTTTCTCAGATCCAGTGAGATTGAGTTTTCTCTCACAGAACCCACAACTATCTCAGGTGACCAGATGCTCTGTATCTGGAAAACTGGAGTGTTTGATGATGGAGGTTCCAATGGAACTCCAATCTTGGTGTTTGAGTTTGACAGGAAGAAAAAGGTAGGAACTTCTCAGACTGTAAGGGATGCATTACAGTTTCATGCACATGACTCTTACTCTGTGTTTGTGGGAGATGCTGAAATGTGGAAATTCTTTAGGGAGATTGGTTATGGCAAGGACTTGAAGAACCTTGGTTAATTGAAAAGAAATGGGCTCAAAAAGGAATGAAATTTCTTCTTTGACTGCATCACAAATGCCTTCGACAATAAATATTCTAATTTAATGCTCTGCCAATCATGACACAACAGATAGGGTACTCTCTGATTCATGGTTCAAATTATGATTATGGTATAGTAGTTTTATCTTTTATAGGTGTTAGATTGAATGCTGATAGGAATATAGTGTATTATGCTAGATTTCGTTAGTTGAATTTCAATGTTTGTTTCCTTGATATCCCTATCCCCTCTAATCAAATAGTGTCGGTATTTAAATTGACAAGAAGGTCTTTTTCTGATCTCATTTCACAAGATGAGAAGAGAAAGGATCTAGTTTCTTTGAGGTTGCCTTTGGTTGCTGGGAACTTGCTCATTGCAAGGCTCACTGTGACTTATGGCTTACCTAATAGGCAGAGTGCTCGGTTACAGGCCATAACTAATGGAAACCCCCTGTAGCTCATCCAAGCACAACAACCCATACACAAACCCAAGCACAAAATCAACCACCACCACAACATCAAACAGAAGCCACCTCAGGTGTTTCCCAAAAGACACATGTTGTAAAAAGAAAGAAAGAATTGGCTAAGAGGGCTACAAATCCTGATGAAGTAAAGCCAAAAGCTGATGCAACACAAGTTCCTCATTCTTCTAAACCTTCAGAATCTGTCAGGAGGAAAATTGCGATTGCTGGACTAGAATTAGATTCAGATGAGGACAATTTTACCTTATCTTCTAAATTTCCAAACCGTTCATCTGGTTCTTCTCTAAGACCAGTTGTTCTACAAACTGAAGAGGGCACAACTATTGATGTTGTTCATAGTGCAGAACTTCAACTGGTACAAGCCCAAGGCCAAAGAAAAGGAAGTTGGTCAAAGCATACTACAATCAAAACTTGCTCAAGGTCAAACATGAAATTGCTAAGGAGACACGGGGGACATTTACACCAATCCTAATTATCAATCAAATTCAGTATTTAAATTGACAAAAAGGGTTATTTTATCTCATTTCACAAGATGAGAAGAGAAAGGATCTAGTTCCTTTGAGGGTGCCTTTGGTTGCCGGGAACTTGCTCATTGCAAGGCTCCCTGTGACTTATTGCTTACGTAACAGGCAAAGTGCTTAGTTACAGGCCATAACTATTGGAAACCCCCTGTAGCTCACCCAAGCACAACAACCCATACACAAACCCAAGCACAAACTCAACCACCACCACAACATCAAACAGAAGCCACCTCAGGTTTCTCCCAAAAGACACATGTTGTAAAAAGAAATAAAGAATTAGCTAAGAGGGCTATAAATCATGATGTAGCAAAGCCAAAAGCTGATGCAACACAAGTTCCTCATTCTTCTAAACCTTCAAAATCTGTCAGGAGGAAACTTGTGCTTGCTAGACTAGAATCAGATTCAGATGAGGACAATTTTACCTTATCCTCTAAATTTCCAAACCTTTCATCTGATTCTTCTCTAAGACCAGTTGTTCTACAAATTAAGAAGGGCACAACTAATGATGTTGTTCATAGTGCAAAACTTCAACTGGTACAAGCCCAAGGCCAAAGAAAAGGAAGTTGGTCAAAACATACTATAATCAAAACTTGTTCAAGATCAAACATGAAATTGTTGAGGAGACACAGGGGGCATTTACACCAATCCTGATTATCAATCAAATTCTGATATGCCTGTGAATTTGTCTTATTCTCCTGTGAAGCAGCAAAGTAAGAGAGCAAGAGAAATCTCTCATGAGCAAGTTGAAGAGAGTGTCAAGAGGCTACAAGGGAAATGACTTTTTCCTAGATCAAGCACACAAGAACTTGTATCTCAAAGGGATACAACAACTACAACTCCTAATCCAATCCCACAAGAACCTGTACCTCAAAGTGGTGCAGCAGATATTGAAGAATAAGAGCCTCTAAATGAAAAGTCCAGTGAACAATGGCATGATGAAGAAACTTCTAGAATTCATGTAGAAGTCTCTCAGATCAAGGACTTCTGTTGGCAATTTGATCCTGAAAGATTCATGTTATATCAGCATTTATTTTTCATGTTATAAATCATGTTGGTATAATTAAATCTAGACCTTTATTTAAGGACTACCTCTAGCTATATGACCACAAATCACCTTTCTTTCGCCACCTCTTTTTTCTGTAGGACAAATTATCTGAGCCTTTCATGTGAGTTATGTGAAAAGATTGAGAGAAAAATAAAATTTAAGAGAGGCAGGATCCTTCCTGGCAAAAGGAGAGGTAGATGAGAGTTAGGATTTAGTAATTCTTGTGACAAAAGCTCTAACTGTTGAAAGTCATGAGCTGTGTGGTGTGAGGAGTAGTGAGACTACTTTAAAAGAACATAGAGATTAAATGTTACTTGTTATATTTTGCAGGTGCACAGTATACAAAAGAAATAGCTGTTGAACTATAGTCTGTTGACCCTCGGTTAAACTCTGATATACCAAGTGCAGATAATCTCCCTACAGGTCTAAGTACTGATACTTTCCTGCAGTCCACTCACTATACTATTCCATCACTTGCTATTCTCCTTGTTGTTGCTGAAGATATAGTAGCACAACCGTCCATTCATAAAGATCTATCCACTACAGGATCACCACAGCACTCCACAACTACTGAGGTTCTGGAGGTAAATCCTGAAGCTCCAGTTCATCTATCTACAATTATTAAAGATGTGGAGTTAAATGCTGATGGTATGGAAGATTCTGAAGCTGCTGGATCACATGCAACCCCAATTTCTGATTCTATATTAAATACTGAAGTAGGAGATGAAGTTCTGCAGATAGTTCAAAATCCATTTATTAATAAAGGATCTTTCCATGAGTCCAAATCTAATGATATTGAAGAAGATGATACTTCAAATGCTATTATAGATCCTGAGGATGAGATATTCTTCTTTGAAGATATGCCTAAACATGTGAGGCAACAAAAGCTGAATGAGTTAAAGACTAAGAAGAAATAGGATTTCTTTGATGATGTCTGGAACAGAAAATGGAAGGATATTGAGTATCATATCTCAAAGAATTATGCTTTCAATCATCTGGATACAGCTGAGAAGACCATTTAGAATCCTGATATGCTTAATCATCTGAAAGAATTTACTCTATTGGTAAGATCTATGCATACTGCTCAGGAAGCCACCACTTCTCAAATAAATCAAATCAAAGAATCTTTCCTGACTACAAAGCTGACTACTCATCAGGGGATACAAAAATAGCTTGGACCAATTCTTGACAGACAGACTAAGATTGAAGCCAATCAGGCTAGATTGGAAGCTAAATAAGAGCAAATGTCTGGACAACTTGATGAGGTTCAAAATTCAATAGTGCTGATTCTTTCTCTACTGCTTGGTGATGATGCCAAAAGGGGGGAGAAGATTGCTAAATCTAAATGCAAACATCTAACTTTGAAAGGAGCCGATGACACAAATCCTGATGGTAGAGATAAGGCAGGAAGGAAGGAGATTGTGAAGAAAAGGAGAGGTGAAAATCTAGTTGGGACTAGTGGTTCATCAAAAGTCACTAGAACTCAATCTAGACAAGGTGGAGGAAGTAGGAAAAGTGAGAGAATAATTCAATAATCAAAGAAACTGAATGTGACTACAACAACTCAACAAACTCTGAAAGTTACAACTGCTGATGATGACCAAGGCATTTTGGAGATAGAAGCTGGTGCATAAGCAAGTCAGTATCTTCAAACTCTAAAAGTAAAAGGAAGAAAGACAACTCTGTTCTATAAGGACCAAAGATTCAAGCATTTAACTCTGATGAGAGTAGAAGAATCTTTAAGAAAAAAAATCCTGGAGTTGATCTAGAATAGCTAAGGCAGATTGAGGAAGAATTCAAGAATTCTATGAAGACAGTAAATGCTGATGCTGCTGTTATCTCTCAAGATCCTTATAAGATGATCCTTCTAACAGACCAACCAAATGGGTAGTTATAAGGGAGACAAGCCAAACAAATATTGAAAGATCTATAAAGTCTCAAGAACTCTTAAATGCTAACGGGAGTCATAAGGGGAAATAAACGATAGGAGAGAAGTCCAAGCCTCCAAAGCCTAAAGCCTAAAGCCAAAATGGTTGCTAAGAGGAAATCAGTATCTAAGGTAACTAAATCTCAAATACTGATATATCCAATCTATATAGTTGCTCAATCTTTTGATACTGATGAAATTGTTGAAGAAGAAAAAGTCAGTCAAGCTCATCAAAGAAGAAAGATTCATGGAGCTGACTAGGCTGAAAAACTGAAGTTAACCTCTGACACTGCTCAAGTTAATGAAGAAACAAATGATGTTATTCAACCAATCATAACCTCTGATACTACTCATGTTGTTGATTCTTTAAACCCAATTCAAGCTGAGTTATCAAATCCTGGTTCTGAAAACATAAACTCTGATAAGCCAAAACTTAATTCTGAAGAGAAGAGGAAGTTACTATGGGGAAGCAAGAAACCTGCACCTAGAAGAGATTCCTCTGAAACATTAAAGAAGATTTACAGTGGAAGTTCTCATGCTATGAAACCTGGAATCACAAGTAGTCTGGGAAGGTTAAATGTTGATCCATCTGTAGGAGATGCTTTGATTCTAAAGAAGCATTGCAAATCTAATAGAAATTGAAGACAATGTGATGCTTGAAGACTTGCAAAAGATCATATCAGTTCAAATTGTTATTGATCTTGTTGGAGAGAAAATGATTTATTTTCTGGAGTCTGGGAGAAGATTAAGGTTGACTCAAGAACAGTTGAGAGACAAATTATGGAAGAAATTAATACATGTTTCTACAATTCTTAAGGTAACCAATCTTGTAACTTCCAGATGGTCTGCATTTATAAAGAACCTGATACAGTTGAAGCAGAGAAGAATTCCTTACAAATCTAACTGCATTCCAAAGTACATTGATCAAACTGAATATGCTGTTGATATGCCTGTTGAAGGAGCTAAGATAGAAATGAGTCTAGGAAGGGAAGTCCTAACTTTTAGTCCTGATGGAAAGAAGATTGGATTTCTGGAACTAGATGATCTATCTCTTGGAAATTTAAAACTACATGATCTCAGGGCAGCCATCCACCAGAATGATGAATCAATAGATGAACTGAAAGAACACAGAGGATGTAATTATATTTGAATGTAATGAAAGAAAATCTGTTGAGGAAGTTTCTTGAAGAAGCTCTAGATTGTGTTAGAGTTCAGAATGAAAAATAAAGTCTGATAATCACTATCTGTAAGATTTTATATGTTTATTTGATTTCAACATTTAGATAGTTTTTGACATCATCAATTAGAACTTGTACATAATTACATAATGCACAAAATGAGGGAGATTGTTAGATATAATTGATGATATAGGATATAAACTATCAGGATTTAATATCAGTATTTACTGAAGGTGATGTCATTAATACTTGTCCATCAGTTTTTGATGATCAGCAGTTGATGCCATCAGGACTTAGTCACTTCAGTAGATATTCGAGAAGGAAAAGGATTGCAGAATTCAAGGCGGTGAAGAACTTTATTTCAGAAGAAATCATACATGGATATGTATTAGGTTTTCTTATTGTAATAGAATATGATTCCTTATTGATTATGTAACTGTGTACTATATAAGCACATATTAGGTTTACACTATATGTGTTGAGTTAACGAACTATAATATCTTTCATATAACCTAGCATCTCTCAAGGATAATTTTTGATCCTTTGAGAGAGTACTTATGTAACAGTTTTTATCAGATTAATACAAAAACTGTTGATTTTGTTAAACCTTTATTAAATTATTTGTATAAACTGTATTCACCCCCTTTACAGTTGATTACGGACCTAACAATAGAAATCTATAATGCAATAATGCACATGGATTCTTACAAGTGTTTCACAAAGATGAACAGAGAGAATTCTTAACAGATGTAGCCTTATCTATTTCTCAGTTCAAAATCGCTTTTTTTAACTACTTGTTACTCAGGGTTTATATACTACCAAGTTACATATGAATAAGATAAACAGTGAAAACAAGTATCTAATTCTATTCACATGTTGCTTCATTTCTCTATCCAGCATCTTTGAATATCTTCTGTTAAGCATGGAAATGGAAATGCTTCTTTATTCTCTAAAACCTGCAAATAGGCTTCCACAATCCTGTTGTATACAATCAACCCATGTGACTGTCAAGTCACTTTCAACTGCTATTTGAATTTGTTATCCATCAAGACTTCAGTATTATCCGTCGATACTTAACTTGAGTTATCCATTGAGTCTCTAATGGATTATCCGTTGAAAGTTTCTTGAATCATCCATCGAGGCTTTATAGTTTATCCCTTGAAAGTGTTTCCTTAGCAGTTGATACTCTTTCACTTATGCAAAATTACAAGGCATCTTCTATTTACAATTAGCCAACCTATTTTACATATCTTACTAGTAGTCAACATGACTTAGAATTTCCAACAACTTCTAAACTTCTAAGTAATTACAGTATACAGAAATGTGCTACAAAAATGTATTGAAATATAAGCTACTCTATCAACAGATGAACAAGTGTGGTTCTCTATTGATAGTTACAAAAACACTTAATTAAATCTACTAAGGTATTTTGGTGAATTATCATCAATCCTACAACAGATTCCTAACAATCTCCCCCAACTTATGTCTAATAGAATTATAGGCATAAATTTAAGAGTACTTGAATATAACAAAACACCCTATTTAAATTAAACAGATAACTGTAGATAAAAATACTAATTGCTGTATATTATTGAAAATTTGTAGCAAGAGAGTTTGTTGAAATCTCACATTCCATTTTCAAGATGTTCCTCTAGACTGAGCAGATTAATTCTTTTTCCTTGAATGTCTAGTTTTCTTCCCAAGTTTCTCATTGTTATGTTCTATCTAATTTTGAAGTTATCTGTAGAACTCAGATTCATCTTCATTATTGAGATCCAGCATCTCCTGAATTTCCTTGAGAGTATCATTGCTTGATATTTTCAGCTGATCTTTAAGTCTGAAGAATCTTCTGGTAAATCTTTCATCCCTAAACTCCATCATCCAGTATGGTCTCAGATGGACTCTACTTCCAATGTATGAAATTATTAAAACTCTTGGTAGTGCATTTGGATCTCTCCAACTTTGTCTGATTTGTTGAATTTTGTTAAGTACTTCTGTTTTGGCCACTTTGGTGAATCCAAAATCCTTCTTTGTAGCAGAAAATACTTTTACCAAGACACTGTTGCCTTCATTAAGAATCCTATATAGAGGCTAATTAATTTCCTTTCCACCCTTATACCTAAACACTAACCTCTCTGGAAATTTGTAGGAAGCATGAATTGCTCTAACTTCGTCCAGTTCATCCAGGTAGAGGTTGAGGTCTGAAAATTCTTTTATATCATAGATGAAGAGTTAATCTTCCTTGTAGATTGTTGGCTTGGGTTTGGACAATGATTTTGATTGGGTTAAAACTGGTTTGACTTGTTTTCTGGATGATTTCTTCCTTCTTTTCCTGGTGGGAATGGGTAGGTTTGGCTCAGAGATTGGTAGGCTTTCCCAGTCTATTATTTTATCCTTTGGAATTATTTGCTCACTATGAAAATTCACATCAGGATGGACCTTAAACTCAATTTACTCCATTGTAGGCACATTTGTTTGATTTGTTGTGGTAGACTGAGTTGGGTTGGATTCTTCTTCATCTTCAAATAACTTCCTCTTGGCTCTAACCTTTACCCTTTTTACAGATTTTTTCTTGGGTTCATATTCCTTCTCACTTTTAATTCTGGTAGCAGGCTTTTCACCTTTTTGCTCAGCTTCTTTGGCAGCCTGTTTTTTCTCCGATTTTAGCCTCATATGCTCTTCCTTTTTGGCTTCTCCAAACTAAGGATGACCACTCATCACACAGATCAAACTCACATGTCTGTAGATCCTTGCCATCCTTTTCTTCAATATAGGGTCTCTGGTAGTTTTGAAGCTTGCAATTGATTTACCCAATAGCTTCAATTCATCAGTTCTAGGAGTGGAATAGACTTTATCTATAGGATTTTTGCTTGAGAGTTTTGATGAATAAATTTTAGGCTTCAAAACCATAATGGACTGTTGATGTCTTTTTCTTGAAGTTTGTCCTTTTTCCAAGTTCCCTAGCTTCATTTCATCTAAAGAGATTGGCTTCAATTGAGTGGGATGCTTCACAAATTTTTCTTGATTTACAGTTGAACCAAACACCTTCTCAATTCTTTCATCTATCCTTTATTTCCATTCTTTTAGATTCAGTTCAGCTGCTGAAAGGGTTATGAGATCTATGATATCTATAACCGGTGGCTTTGAGAATGTGATAGCTGGAACTAACAGTTTTGGGATTCGTACATGGATATTCTTCTCCTTCTTTTTGTTAACATCAAGTAAGTCAGGGTTTGAGGTTTGTGCAACCACCAGTTCTTGAAGGAGATGAGTTTAAGCTTCTTGATTTAAGAGTATCTTGGCCACTGAGTTCTCAATATTTGTCAGTCTTGAACTCAATGCCTCAACATTCTTACTTAGATCACTTTCTTTTCTGAGTTTCTGTTGAATGTCCTTTATTGTTGACTCAGGAAGCTTGATCTCTATTTTCTCATTTAAGCCTTTCTTGACTTCATCAATTATGTTCTTGAGCTCATCCACATCTTAATTATGTTTAAGAGTCTGAATTTTGTACAATTTTAGAGATTCAATATGGGCTTCTAGAAGATATCTGGTACTGGCATTAGTGGTGGCTTGAAGGGCTGATTGAGTCTTGTGAATTAGCTTGAACATTGTGGAGTTGAAATGATGATAACTGCAATCCTTTGTTACCATCCAGGCTGGAGTGTCTATAGATAAACTAGGGCATGCATCCCCCTATATTCATGCCAGCTACATCAATATCTTCCATATTTGACTCATCCCCATAAATGTCACCAGAATTATACTGGAAATCATCATCAGCTGTAAGCGGAAGAGAGTTAGTTACATCATTTTCTCTTAGCATTGAAGCTTTAGTATGTACCAGATTAAGAGTCCTCTTTGCATCCTCATTGCCCTGTTCAGCCAAAATTTGATAGGCTGGAATAGGGTGAGTAAATATCTCAGCATCCAAAGAGATGGAATCTATAACAGTTTGATAGTCTTGCTGAAATAGCCTCTCTTTATCCATAATATTGACATTCCTTAACTCACTTGCAATGGTTTCCTCCCTTATTTCTCATGTACCCGCCTTTCTCTCATTCTCTCACTCTCTCTCTCTCTCTCTCTCTCTCTCTCCCCCTCTCTCTATCTCTCTTTTTGTATCAAAGGCTCTCCTTGAATCCCCACCCTCATACCCTCACCTTCACCATCTAAGGTGGGACTCCTCTCACACTTTTACCATGCTAGAAGAAATAGCATGTGGAAGTTCACTCATTTCCTCTCCTTTTGCCTGATAGCAACTCAGCCTCTCACTCAAGTCACTCTCTTCCCTCAAACCTAGGAGTGATTGTACAACTACTAAGTCATCTATACTTGTCACAATTTTGGAGATATAAAGTTGTGTAGAGACTTTCAATGGATGAGGGATATCCTTCGAAGTAGCAGTTGTGAATGTCAACGGATAATTGTTGTTAAGCTTATCCGTTGAGGGACAATCACTTATTGACAGATGAGGAATATCCGTTGAGGAAGTAAAAATAAAGAAGTTAGGAGTTGAAACTATGGTTGAGTCTGTGGAGATTGATTTTAGAATTTTATGCACATACTCATCATTAGTATCAGAAAGAAAGGGCAAGTGAGCCAACAAATCATCAATAAGATGATGCTCACTTGTTGAAAATGTTGGCTCCTCCATGAATTTTAAAGACGGAGAATCAGGAATTGATGTGTTTATCATGTCCACATCCAATGAGTTTATGGGAGAATTGTGTGTGTGTGGTGTATCAATAATGAGAGAATTTGGATGTGACTCTCCATTTATTGGAGCCACATCAAAATGACTTTGAGATGGTGCTGTAACTGAGTCTTTTACTACAGTTGGCACTGTGTGTGTGCCCTGTGACTCCCCCAAGGGTTTCAACTTTTTCTAATATAAGTTTAAGTTTGGTCTTTTGTGTCCCTACCCCTTTTGTTATGTGCTCTTGGAGAAGAGCTTATTTCAACAGTCACGTCCTTTTTGAGAGGATGCAACTGGTAATGTGCTAATTTCCTTATTAAGCACCACAGCCTTTTAGGAAAATGTGGAGTGGCTTGGATGGGACACACTAACCTCCCTCACCTTATTTTTAGGGCTTTTTTTTTTTACCCTTTCCCTCACCTTGCTCACTACCCTTCACATTTCCCTTAGGTGCCATGATAGTTTTTAAAACTAGTTTCTTTTGGGAGAAACTAGAGTGTGGCTTCTTTGATCTGGGTTTAAAATATTTTGGTTTAGTGGCTTGGGTAGGAATTTGTTTGGTCACAGTCACAGATGCCATGGCCACAGCTGAATGAAAGAAATAGTAGGTTGCGAAGAATTAGAGACATGAACATTTACCTCACTTACCTGAGGTTCCTCCATTATTGGCATGTAGTGAAGAGGCACTTAATCATTGAGATTATTCCTGAATAAGTCAGCAAGAAGTCTCTTTTCTTGGACTCAACAAGCAAGCTTGTTGTTTGGGTTCTCAATTAAAAGATCTTTAGATACATGATTAGCTATCATCATAAGAAACCTAGCATAATACACATTCTTTGGTCTTTTATTAATATCTCCTAACTTATACCCTAACTTTTAAGAGCATGTACAACATATTAAGCATGGAAGAAGTAATTGCATCAAAATTACTTATTCTGCCAGAAAATACTTTTATAAAAGAATCACATAGAAAGCTCCATTCTTTTCTAAGGTCCTTTCTTCTGATTCCACCTAAATTAGCAGAATCAAGAGAGTGACCTGTAGACTTAAGATGTTACTCACATCAATGTCTGTGTGTGGAACAGATGTGTTATTTTTCGGCAATTTAAAATAAGCTTGAACTTCATCACAGTTACCACATAAATCATTACCTTTAAGACTGAAGGTAATGGTCATGTCTGTAGAGTTGAAAATGGTTGTGGTCCAAACTTGCTCCACAACCTCGCAGTAAATCACCGGGGAATCGAGCATAAAGTACTTCAACTTCCAGTTTCTAATAAAGTCCATCATCTTGTGAAAGTCTTCAGAAGCAACACTCTTGTCCACAAGTGCTACGAAGTTGTGTTTCTCGTAGACGATCCCAGATTGAGACATGATTTTGAGTACCGGTGCCATTTTTTCTTAGTATACAGTTACAGAGAGAAAGGGGTTTTGCAGATGAAGAGAGTGAAATTTACTTCGTAAATCCAGAGAAAGATAAAAGTGAAAATATTAAAATGAAAAGGGCTTTTATACTTTATCAGAAAAGATAAACAAATAATTAAAAGTAAAATAAAGTATCCAATGGTAATTTCCAAAAATAACCGATTAAAATTAAATCAAACTATAGAAATTCCAAAAATTAGCCATTGACATGTACATACACACTATAAGTAAATTCAACAGATAGGGTTTAGAATTAAAGGCTATGATTGGAGCAATTCGATGGATATACGATGTACCATTATCCGTCAAGGGATAAAGTACTTAGAAATATATTTGACTTTTAATAGATAGTGAAATTCAACGAATATTCATTCTCAACGGATAATGAACGTCCGTCGAGAGATTAGTTTTGACTTAGCCAAAATTTCATCTTTTCAGGAAAAATCATATTTCTGGATATATTTTAAATTGCATAGACATCAAAATAAATTAAGAATAATCAAGCATACCTAACTCAAATACCAACCTAGAGAAAGTTGATTCATCAAGTGGTTTGGTAAAGATGTCTGCAAGTTGCTGCTCACTTGGAACAAAATGAAGTTCCACAGTACCATTCATGACATGTTCTCTAATGAAGTGGTAATTGATGTTGATTGCTTTATCCTTGAATGATGCACATGATTTTCTATAATGGAAATGATACTTGTGTTGTCACAAAAAATTAGAATCTTGTCCATATGTAGACCATAATCTAATAGTTGGTTTCTCATCCATAAAATCTGTGCATAACAGCTACCAGCAGCAATATATTCAGCCTCAGCTGTGAAAGTAGAAACTGAATTTTGTTTCTTACTAAACCAGGACACTAGTTTGTTTCCTAGAAACTAACAGGTTCCTATTGTACTTTTTCTATCTATTTTACAGCCTACATAATCTGTATTTGAATAACCAATTAGATCAAAATCAGAATCTCCAGGGTACCAAATGCCAAGTTTTGGTGTCCCTTGGATATCTGAAAATTCTCTTAATAGCTACTAAATGAGATTCTCTAGGATCAGCCTAAAATCTAGCACAAAGATAAGTTGCAAACATTATATCTGGCCTACTAGTTGCCAAATATAAAAGTGAACCTACCATGCCTCTATAATTTGAAATATCCATAGACTTTTTAGTTACGTATATTTCACGTTTAGTGGCAGTGGCCATGATAGTTTTTGCAGAAGTGCAATCCATTAAGTTAAAACTTTTTTAAAAGATCATGAATGTATTTATTTTGACTAATGAATATTCTAGCACTAACTTGCTTAACTTATAGACCAATAAAGTAATTTAGTTCTCCCATCATGTTCAGTTTATATTTACTTTGCATCAATTTGGCAAACATTTTGCAAAGTTTATCATCTGTAGAACCAAATATAATGTCATCTACATAAATTTGAGCAACTATACTAGAGCCATTAACATTTCTAAAGAAAAGAGTTTTATCAACTCTACCACTTGTGAAATGAAATTCTAAAATAAACTTTGACAAAGGATCATACCAGGCTCTAGGTGCTTACTTCAATCCATGGAGTGCTTTCAAAACCAGGAGGAAAATTGGGGTTTTCAAAACCAGGAGGTTTATTGACATATACTTCCTCCTCCAAATCTCCATTCAAAAAAGCACTTTTTACATCCATTTGATAGACTTTTAAATTGGCATGGTCTGCATAGGCTAGAAAAATTCTTTTGGCTTCAAGTCTTGCAATAGGAGCAAAAGTTTTATCAAAATCTATTCCTTCTTGTTGACAATAGCCCTTAGCAACCAATCTAGCTTTATTCCTTATGACTATGCCATTTTAATCCATCTTCTTATCTAAATACCCATTTGGTGTCAATAAAATTCTTTCCTTTAGGTTTGGGTACCAGCTTCCATACTTTATTCGTTTCAAACTGGTTTAGCTCTTCTTGCATAGCTAAAATTCAATCAGGATCCAACAAACCTTCTTCTACCTTCTTTAGCTCTTCTTGTGACAAAAAGCTATTATATAGACATTCATCTTGAGTTGCTTTTTTTGTTTGCACTCTTCAAGATGTGTCACCAATAATTAATTCAAATGGGTGACTTTCAATTCCCATTGCGGGTTTCAACAGATGCTGAATTTTGCCTTTCGACGGATGATGCAGTTTGTCTATCAACAAATGATGCACCATGTCTTTCAACGAATGTTGTACTTGATCTTTTGACGGATACAACATTTTTTCTTTCGACGGATGTAGAATTTTGTGCTTCATTTGTTGTTGATTTTTCTGCATATTCCTTAGTAATTATTTCTTAATCACTTTCATCATCACTGTCATCATAATTTATCTCAACATTGTCAAATTTGAGGCTTTCATGGAAACCTTTATCTTGTAGTCTTTTAATATTCTTATCACGAAACACAACATGTACATATTCCATAACAATGTTGGTTCTTAGATTGTAGACTCTATATGCTTTTCCAACTGCATATCCAACAAAGATACCTTCATCTGCTTTGCCATCAAACTTTCCATGTTGCTCAGTTTAATTCCTTAGAATATAGCATTTGCATCCAAAAACATGAAGAAAGTTCAGTGTTGGCTTCGTATTCTTGAATAATTGATAAGGAGTCATGCATTTTGCTTGATTAACCAAAGAAATATTCTGATGTGGCATGTAGTATTGACAGCTTCATCCCAAAAAATAAGTTGGTAATCTTGATTCCTCTAGCATGGTTCTTGCAGCTTCAATTAGAGATCTATTCTTTCTTTCCACCACTCCATTTTATTGTGGAGTCCTTGCTGCTGAAAACTTATGCCTGATTCCATTTTCTTTACAGAACAACCTCATTGCGGAATTCTTGAACTCAGTTTCATTGTCACTCCTAATTATTCTAACTTTGAGATTAGGATGATTAATCACTTGCCTTATATGATTGATAATGATTTCACTAGCTTCATCTTTAGATTTAAGAAAATATGTCGAAGCAAACTTTGAGAAATCATCCCCAATCAGTAGAAAATATCTCTTCTTTGAAACTGACAACACATTGACTAGTCCAGACAAATTCATGTGCAACAGTTGTAGTGGTTCTTCAACTATAGATTCAAGCTTCCTTTTGAATGATGCTTTAATTTGTTTCCCTTTTTGACAAGCATCACACTATTCATCCTTTGAGAACTCAACTAGAAGAATGCCTCTTACTAGGTCTTTCCTGACTATTCATTCATAGTCTTGAAGTTCAAACGAGACAACTTCTTGTGCCATATCCAACTTTCATCTTGACTTGCTTTGCTGAAAATACAAGTAATAGAATCTGTATTAGATGAGTTGAAGTCAGCTAGATACACATTTCCTTTTCTCACTCCAGTGAGAACCACTTTGTTATTTTTCTTGTTTGTAACAACACAGGCTTCAGAATTGAAAGTTACAGAGTTACCTTTGTCACATAATTCGCTGACACTCAAAAGATTGTGTTTGAGTTCATCCACTAGAGCAACTTCTTCAATGATGACATTCTCTTTTGAAATCAAGCCATATCCCAAAGTATACCCTTTGCTGTCATCTCCAAAAGTACTACTCGAGACAACTTTATCCTTGAACTCAGTGAGCAGGGTAGAGTGTTGTTAGGAATATGTTGTGAACTTGATGATAAGTTGAACAAATCACCTTAGTAGATTTAACTTAGTATTTTGTAACTTTCAATGGATGATCATTCCAACGTCCGTTGAAAGAGTAGCTTATGTACAATAAGATTAGTAGCACATTTTTGCATACTTAAATAGCTTAGTGAACTAGATCTTTGAGAAATATCTAAGTCATGTTGACTACTAGATTGATATGCAAGATAGGTTGGTTAATTGTAAATAATTGATGCCTTGAAATCTTGTATGAATAAAATTGAGTTAACTGTCAAGGAAATAGTCTCGATGGATGATTCTCAAAGCTTCAACGGATGCTCAGATAAAGCTTCAACGGATGATCTATAAAGCTTCAACGGATGATTAGCCAAAATTTCAACGGATGATCATCCACAGTTTTAATGGATGATTCAATGAAGTTTCAACGGATGTTCAAATTCAAAAGAGCAGTTGATAGTGACTTGACAGTCACATGCGTTGATTGTATGCAATTGGAATGTGGCAACCTGTTAGTAGGATTTAGAGAACAAAAAAGCATTTCCATTTCCATGCTAAACTGAAGATATTCAAGGATGCTGGAAAGAGAAGTGAAGAAGCATGATATTAGACTAGATTCATTTTATATTACTAGTTTATCTTTTTATCATGTCTCTTGGTGATATATAAACCAAGAGTAGCAAGTAGAACAACTAACCGAGTAAGCATTTATTTCAGAGAGATGGAAAAAGCTGTATTTGTTAAGAATCTCTTTATAATTCTGTAAGTTCTCTTGTAAGTAGCTGTGTGCTATTCAAGCATCACAGAGTTCTCATCTTTATATATATCTCTGGTGTATAAGTTTAAATCCACCAGAAAGTTTTAAAGCCTTGTGTTTTATTGCTTTGTGTTTTGATTTCTACTTTACTTTCATTCCGCACTACTTGCAAAATCAAACAAAATTATATATTAAGTAAGAACAATCTTAAAATTAGAAAAAGAAGCCAGAATTACATTCAACCCCCCTTCTATAATTCTTGTAATAACCCCAAAATTTTGGACTTTTTGTAACCCTTATGAATAGTGATTTTGCTGATTATGCTGAATAAGAAAACTTTTCATGCCACACTTTGTTGAGGTTCTTTTATTGTTATTCTGAGATCTTATTAGTACTCTATATGGTATATAAGTATATGTAAAGATCGTCAGAATCCAAATTCGAACACTTTGATTTTTCCCGAAAACCCACCAGATACAGAAAGAATTAAGTATAAGGTACCATGATTAAAAGGATTTTAATTCAAGGATTATAAGAGAGGATCATAAAAGGAATATAAAATATTGAGAAAGGTTTAAGGGAACCTAAGTAATGAGATTCCGGGTGTGATCCCTCAAATGATAAACGAGAACAAAAGTTAAGCGAACCGTATAACAGATCAGCGATCATTAGCCAAGTAATTAGGAGTTAATCAAAAAGGTTAATGTATGATGATGTCATCACACCAACAAGAAGAAGACAAGTGTGGGAAGATGACATAAGTGGATGATATAAGCATGACCAAATGGGAAGGATTTGTTGGTTGATTATAAGCCACACAATTTTTACCATGGTAACAATTTAATTAAACAAACAAAAAGGAAGCAACCAAGCCAAAAACAATTCATAACACAAAAAACACAAGTTGACTTTCATTTCCAAGCAAAGAAGCTCTCGGCCCTTCTTCTTTTTCAAAGAAAAGAAAATCCAAATTCAAGTTCCAAGCTTTGATAATTAGTGAGGTAATTATCCAAGGTTCCTTAAGCATAAATATAGCTATCCTATGAATCTAAGCTTCCATTTCCTTCACAATCTCTTCCAATAATTCATGGAAGAAGAGGGTGAATAGTGTTTTCAAGAACTTGAAATTTTGATCTTGTGTTTTTGTTTAGATAAAGCTTTAGTAAGGATTTCCAAGGGTTGTTTCAAGCTCCTTAGTTACTTTTACTCACCAAGGAAGGTATAATCTCATACCCTAGCCCTACTTTTGTATATTTAGAGTTTTTATGATTGATATGGTTCATGAGAAGCATGATTCTTGTATACTTAGAGTGTGGTTGGATTTGTAATAAGTTTGAAGTTGTAAATCTTGATTATTGGTTAATGAATTTAAGTATAGCTTTTAGTTCATGATTGAGAGTAGTATAAATTGGAAATCTTGAGATGTTGGGGCTGTTGTAGTAAAGTATGGATGGAGTTTGGTTGTAGTAATGATTGTGGGTTGATTGTGGATTGATTTGGAGTGGTAGTAATTTGGTAATCGCGTAAACATAGCCGTCGTAATGCCCGATTTACCCTAGACTTCTTTTGTTCTTAACATCAGGACCCGTGAACTCACTGTTAGGTTTTTACCATTGCCATGATTAGATAGTTCATGTTACGAGCTTCATTTTGATATGTGGTTCGCTTGAATCCGATGTACGGTTTAGGAGAAACGACCGTTTTAAGTAACGTCATTTCGCGAACAAACCATTACCCCCTCGCCTTATTTTGAAACCTTGGTTAAGGCCCTTCAATGACTAATTGGGGTATGAAACAATTATGTAAAGTGGATTAGGAAGTTGGTAGGGTACTCGCGAAAGAATCGCCTTAAAATTCTTAATGGTTAATTTATTAAAAATGGTGGAGCCGAGGGTACTCGAGCGACTTAAGTGAATAGTTAAGCGCAAAAGCGAACGTTAGGGTCCAATTGGTTAAAGTATAGATTCTTAAGCGACTTTGGTTTAATTCCAACTTATATGTTGTTTATAGGTTATCAGACTCGTCCCAAGCATTTTATCACCCCCAGTCGCTCATGCAAGTTTTCTACCCGTTATACTGTTGTTATGATGTATATATGTATATGCATTATCTTGTGATAAGTGCATGATTATTATTAGCACAATCTTCCGATATATTGGAGCATGTGATATGATATTTATATGCATGCATGTTTCGTAATCTTGATATCTAATTGTTGATTCAAATGCTTATAAGTTGCATAATACCTATGCTAGAGATAAGCAGTAGTTGCGTATACCCTTAATATAGGGGACCCAAAGGTGAACATTTTCTAAACCGGGAGTCGATGTTCCCGAGTATAATATATATATTAATATATATATAGATATAGTTTTCAAAACTATTAATCGAATAAGGTTTATTCGATAACTTTATTTTATTTAATGAATATTATTTTGAATATTCATTGGAGGACTTATGACTCCGCTTCTTTTATTAAATAATATTCTTTATTTTATTAAATAATAATGTTTCGATAATCAAACTTATTTTCGATTATTCAAATAAAGATCGTACTTTCGTATAAGTATATCTTTGGTTATTTATCATTCATTTCAAGTATAAGTTTTAAAACTTCTACTTCAATTATTTTTATAAGGATTATCCTTATGGGAATATTATTTAAATAATAATATTCAGATATTTTCTAATATATCGGGACTGATTTATTTCATTAAATCAGCATTACTCCAAACATTCTTAAAAAAAATTTCGAGTCTTCAAAATGATTTTAAAAGTTAGAGCGGATCCCAAAACTCGTTTTCAAATTTAAGATCTTCCTTTCGAAGGGGATTTAAATACTCGCTTTTAAATTAAGGGATCCGGCTCTGTGATGTATTTTATATTATCAACGAGGTTGCTGTTTTGATAAATGAATGGATTACTTACCCAACATTCGGGAAGTAAGTCCATCTAATTGAGTCGGCATAAGCGACAGGCCGGGGTACGGTCTATCAAAGTGTAAATGGCTGGGTGGCAGTCCATCAACACGTAAGAGGCCGGGTACCGGTCCAGCACAAGGTCCTAATGCGGCTAGGGTGATGACCGGTGGGGGATTCATCCATCTACTAGTAGAAAAGGTTACTTATTGGTATCCTTTCCTGATCAGCAAGATATCAGGTTTATGCCAAGGTTTTCTCCTTTCTAGATTCATTGGATATTGCAACTCTGTTTATAATTTTCATAACAGAGGTTTTCAAGGAGTGTATGAAATGTATATATATATCGGGACTTAATGAAGTATCTCGTAACTTCATTATTTATAATGATATTTCAAAGATTGAATCTATTCAAGTCTTTTCTTGTAGTCTCATCTATGTGATGAACTTTTGAAACTGATGATACCTTGAACGGTGGTAGTTCAAGTAGTATTCGGAAAAGATATAAGTATATTGGAGTATCTTGTAATTTCATCTTTTCAACTTATATCTGGTTAATGATTATCTTGTGCATGATAAAGATTTTCACAAAAACGTTGAGACAAGGTTAGATATATGAGATCACCTTGCAATGATATTTTTTATACAGTTATAAACTGGAATTTTGTGTATATTATGCATGGAAGAGGACTTCCAAGATTTTGAAAAGTATATGTACATATATACTGAATATTTTGTGACTTGGTCGTGTTAAGATATCCAACTTGGTTCATTTCTTTTTGACCAAGACTTTCATGAGTACTATGAGACTGCTCATATATTGTTAATTATTATACATATTATTTTGGCGGTCTTGTTGCTCACCCTTGCTTTCTTCTTTCATCACACAACAACAGATAGAAAAGATGAACTGGACCAAGCTCCCAATTCGCAAGCGGTTAGGAAATGTTCCGAAGTTTTCTGGAGGCGTTGATGCCGCCGTAGCTGGGGTAGGAATTACCAATAGGCTAGGATTTCAACTTTTGGTGTTCCAGACTTATGTATCTATATGAATTGTAATAATGGCAAGGAAATGTAAATTTATTCAGAAACCCTTTCGAGGTATAACGACTTATAATTGTGGAATGAACTGACTTGTGTTATTTTTGGCATTCATCTCTGAGACTATAACTTATGGTGTGTGTCTGTGTATATTGTGGGGTCACAGTACGCAGTAGTTGATTGTTTATTAAGATTAAGTATTATTAAGGGAAATGGAACTCATGACAACCCGGATCCCCGATCCCGGATTTGGGGGTGTTACAGAAATGGTATCAGAGATAAGCGTTATAAACCTCAGAGATGATGCGACGTTAAGATAAGAAGTTCACTAAGATAATAAGAACTCTTGCCAAGTTCATAGCCGGACTACCTAACGTAGTACTGACAGTTAAAAACCTTATGGGAACCCTTATAAATATCATGATAGTAACATAGTTCGTTATCGTATAGGGCAGCGGGGCACCGAACCCTGAGGTTCAGGAGCATCAGCATGAGGATGTTTTATTACATGTTGGAGATTAAATTGTGAATCCGATAGAGTACCCTAACGAGGGACCGGATGAGATTCATATTGGGAATATTGCAGTTGAGGATGTTATCCTAGAAGGGATTACTGTTGAGGAGGATCTCGTGGAGGGTCCTGACGAGAATAAAGAGAGGACCGCTGAGGAATTGATGACCATAGTCAGGGCGACTACCAGAGCTAGAATGGCCGCGAGGGTGGCACTAGAGGATGAAGAGTTACCAAGGGCACAGAGGATAATGAGGGCAGAAGGAGTGGGGCCTTCCACGACACCAATTATACCAGTGTCTGACCCTCTTCCAGAGGTTCCTGTAGACATCCATGAGGTTCCACCAATTCCTGTTCCCTCCCCTGTACAGAGCTCATCACCTACTGAGGAAATGCCACCTTTATCTCCTGCACCATTGTCACCTGATACCGTGCTTGGTTATCCATTTGGATCTCCTGGGTCTGCACCACCTGTACCCCATGGACTGCTAGATGCTACCACTCAGGCTTCTCTTATCGCGGATTATCATATGACTTTGGGTGGCCTGTCTGAGGCCCGTAATGTTAGGAATGATCTGTTGGATCGACTTACTGCACCAAGGATAGAAGGCGGGGTACTTCCGGTAGGATTAGCTTATAGTATGGACAGGATTGAGGCTACCACCCGAATTATAGCTAGAGGCCATCTTGAGGGCCAGATTGATCCAGCTCTACTTGCGACTATCTTAGGCCTCATCACCGCCTTAATGAAGCAGGTTAGGGATGTTGTGTGTGCCCGCATTTCTTGATCCATAATAGTGTGCAGAGTCAGAGCGATCAGACAAGGATCTCATGAAACACCACTTTTGAAGGATTAGCCTAAGTTATGATTGATTAGTTTTTAATGACTAGATGATTATCTGTGGTAGTACTTTTGGGATAGAAGCGATCAGGCCAAATGATGTAATTATCTTTCATGTGTTCAGTTGTTGTACCCTCGAACAAATGGTTATGTATATATTCGTTCCTTTCAGCTCAGATCAGTTTGTTCGTGATAAGTTCATATTGTTAATTGCGCTATTGGCACTTAAGAGTGTCATAGAGTTTATAAAACTTGAGAATTCATAATTTACGATCATGTAAGGACTGAACGAGGGAAAGGATTAAGCAAAGTAAGTAAGACAAATATAAAGAGATTCCCAATTTTTTTTTCCAAGCATTATGCCCCCACGAAGAATAAGATTTTGGGTAAACCCTGAATGTGATAATCAGGGAGGTCGCAATTAAGATATAAGGGACCCGGAACATAATGAAGTGGAAAACAAGGATTTTAACGTATAAGATAACCCCAAGTATGGGAGAAGGATAAAACATTTCATATTAAGGAAACAGAAAGTCAAGTAAGGAAAGGAGACCCGAGACGGTACTCCTATACGGCAATTCATGGACCTGTCTAAAAAGAACTTAGACTATTATCCCTAACCACCACCCTGAGGAGACAGTGCAGTGGGAAAATCTTTCAGGACCTTTAAGTCGCTAAGCTCTCAGAATTCCAAGGAACAAGCGAACCCAGTAGAGGCGAGAGCCTGGCTAAAGGAAATATAGGAATCATTTGAGATTCTAAATGATTGATGAAGCACAAAAGACTGTTTTGTCACTTACCTTCCTAAAAGAGAGGCCACCCGCTGGTGGAAGGCTAAGGAAGATGGAGAGATAGTGTAAAAGCTTTAGTTCCAGAACAAAGGCGGACGAGTATGATGAATTATGAATCTAAGTTGTAAAAGTTGTAAAGATTCATTTTGAGGACAAGAATCCCTAAACGACGTGATGTTTGAAGTTAATGATTAGTGGGTTCATGAAATTATTGTAAGAGAAAGGAAAATAAAGAAAAACTAAAGTGGGAAGAAATAAAAAGGCAATACAGTTTGAGGAATGATAAGGGAGTTGGGTATGAGGAAACCCTAAAGACTCGCAGCAATAGAAATAGAAAAGTATGTAATCGTCAGGATGAGGGTGATTCACTATGAGTTAAAGTTAATGGTTGAAGGCATAAGAGATACATATATTTTATCCCCTGTAAGTTGGGAGGATTCGAGGAAACCTTGAGATAGTTCGAAGGATAAATAATGAGACGCGGATAAACTGAGGAGACAAGAAGGTAAGAAATTAGGAAAAATGGATGAAGGAAGTGACCTTCAAGAATGTGAAGTGTAAGACCGGTGGCATGATACCCAGAAAGGGAGACGCCAGGTATGAAAGATATCCCAATATTGAGATGACTGTTGAGATAAACAACAAAAGTAAATGAGGAATTATTAAGAAGAAGTTCGCATTGAACATGACCAATATCTTCCAGAACATCCTTGTTATCGTTACCAAATTAGGAATATACTATCGAGGTGGGAATGATTGAATAAGACACCCTTATCAGGGATATATGACTTGATTTATCCATGGAAGGATGCATGTACCTTTTTGAAGGTGGAATTAAGGATAGAACATCTGTAACTTAAAATGAATCCTACGGGAATGCATAAAGGTTGGCATTTCACCCTTAATAGGGATAGTATGAGTTTTGACAATATGAATTGGAAAGGATTAAGGTAACAACAACCTTTAAGGATCAGTGGAGAAATTTTTCAGAAGTATATAGACAATGATTCTGGTATTAGTAAATGGTATCTTGATATGCCCTGTGCCTAGGGTGTACCTGATAAAGGATTTAAGGATAACCTTAAAGGTTTTACAAGGGAAAAGGTAATATTCAAAGTTCTCAAGAATAGAAATTTTGATAAAGAAAATATGACGTAATAATAATAATGCCAAGTGGGGCACATGTTAAACCATGAGAAAACATAGATTGAACCCAATGAAGGTCAAGATTGGTGAAAACAAGAAGGACCCAAGATAAGAGACGTCCTAAGTATGATCAAGAGTCAGTCGTGATAATGTTAACCTCTAAAGACCAAGGCAATAACTTATGGAAAAATGGTGATATTTTTTTTCTCACCAATGCTTAAGGAAGAGCATTTTCACACAAGCAGTGATTTAAAATGAGGTAGAAAATTTAATTGGAGGTGGTTAAAATGATATTGATTGTAAGGAAATTTTACTATCAGGAAAGGCGAAAGAGGTGGCCGACACTTTAAGTGTAAGAGGACAATTATAGGCGCTCGTGCCAGAGGAATACAGTGATAATGGTTAAAGCCGTGAAGATTGTATTATGGTTTGAAAGATTGACATTCCTTCTGATGATTGTGCGATACTCAACCGTGATAGTAGTTTGGTAAAGATTTAATTTATGTAATCGCCGTGAGCCGGCTATCTATCTTATAAGGTCATATCTTGAGATAAGCCAGGACCATGTTACGAAAGGACTAAATGAACCTTTGAGCTTCATGTCTCCTAATAAAGACATATGGTTAATAATGGTATTAACCTGCTATCGTTGCTTTTATTGAAACTCTTCTGCAATTTTATCTGCTTCATGTCATATGTACGCCAAGTTCAGGAGTGTTCTTCATGAATCATGGAATGGTGATTATGTTGCCTCCTTAGAAGAATTTGATCCGACATGTATGGACTCCGTATGGTTAGCTATTAAGATTTCATAGAAAATGAATGACTACAGTAGGTCAGTGGTGGATCATAGTAATGCAACAATGATTCGGCAAGTAATGAGCCGATTACAGCCGTGAGAGTTGTATTGGAATGGATGTTGAGATTGAGTTCCCCTAATGGGGTCTTGGTGATGTATAAGTTATCATTGATAGACTAATTAAGTCGATTATCTACCTATTGAATATTTATTCCTTCTTATGAATAGAGAGCCGTATTGCTATACGAGGAAGGTTGCAGTGCAAGCATATAATTCTAGTAACGATGATGTCTAGAATGAAATCCCAGATTCGATTATCGCTGTGGAGGGAGTTTCAACGGTGATTGTTTATAAGCTCGAGCGAGAGCATGGGTCCATAGGACGATGGACGGAATAGTAAATATTCAGGCACATGAATTACGATGTTATAATACTTGATGTTGATATATATACACATATGTTTTGTTCTTCTATGACAAACCTCTATAGTTCAGAGGTAGATTCCAAGCCAGATATTTGTGGCAGTATTATTTCATATACAATTCGTTTTTTTCTCTCCTTTTCATTTTGTATAAGCTGAGAAGAACAACCCTTCTAGAAAGGGGAGGTATTGCCGAATGACTATCTATCTGTGTGATAGAAGCCTAATAGGATACCACATGTTGTTTAATTGCTTGTCAAGTACTAAAGGCTGGCCACCTTCAGTACTAACTATGCAATAGAACAAGTGTTCATGATCATAGTGATCTCTCAATAAATTCTTTTACTTCTACACGAAGGACCAAGCTTTCGAAGATGGAGGCAGCTAGAGATGAAGTGGTACCAAATATGGTGGTATTCGGAATGGAAACGCATTCATGATACTAAGGTTGACGTATTTATTAAAAGGTTATAAAACTCTAGCAAGTAAAGGTATATCTAGAATAGTATTCTGTACGGAAGATAGTAACACTTACGAACAAGAAAAGAAGGAGTATTGAGAAGCAAAAGCTATAATGCTAGAAGCTATGATGAGAGTCTGTGCAATAGACTTGAAAAAATTTGGAATGATCACTTAACGCGGATTGAGTTTTTTTACGACAATAGATCATATGTCATTATCGAGATGTCGCCTTATGAGATCCTTGAGGGAAGACAATGTCGATCTCCCTTATGTTAGGATGAAGTTGTAGAGCCCAAGATGCTCGGACCCGCAGTAGTCCAAAGGACTAGGGATATAATAGATCTAATCAAAGGACGGCTGGTAGTAGCCCAAGATGGACATAAGAAGTATGTTGATTTGACATGGAAGGACAAAGAATAGGAAGGAGGGGACCTAGTGATGTTATAGGTATTCCCTTGGAAAAGATGGATGAGGTTCGGAAAGAAAAGAAAGCTAAACCCACGAATTATTGGACCCTTGGATTTGTTAAGACGTATTGGGAAGTTAGCATATGAGCTAGCCCTACCCCCGAACCTGTAGCAAGTTCATAATGTGTTCCACGTATTAATGTTAAGAAAGTGTAATCTGAATGCCAGACAATAGGGGCATATGAGCGCATAGACATGCAATCAGATCTGACTTACGTGGAGAAACCAGTAAAGATTATGGATAAGAAGGAGCAGGTGCTTCGGAACAAAGTGATCAAGCTAGTCAGAGTGCTATGGTAGAACCACAATGTGGGAAAATTTACTGGATAGTTAGAAAGTGCAATGCTAAGAGAGTATCCCTATTCATTTTCTATCTGATTCCGGGACGGAATCCTTTTAAGGAGGGGAGACTGTAATAACCCCAAAATTTTGGACTTTTTGTAACCCTTATGAATAGTGATTTTGCTAATTATGCTGAATAAGAAAACTATTCATGCCACACTTTGTTAAGGTTCTTTTATTGTTATTCTGAGATCTTATTAGTACTCTATATGGTATATAAGTGTATGTAAAGATCGTCAGAATCCAAATTCGAACACTTTGATTTTTCCCGAAAACCCACCAGATACAGAAAGAATTAAGTATAAGGTACCATGATTAAAAGGATTTTAATTCAAGGATTATAAGAGAGGATCATAAAAGGAATATAAAATATTGAGAAAGGTTTAAGGGAACCTAAGTAATGAGATCCCAGGTGTGATCCCTCAAACGATAAACGAGAACGAAATTTAAGTGAACCGTGTAACAGATCAGCGATCATTAGCCAAGTAATTAGGAGTTAATCAAAAAGGTTAATGTATGATGATGTCATCACACCAACAAGAAGAAGATAAGTGTGGGAAGATGACATAAGTGGATGACATAAGCATGACCAAATGGGAAGAATTTGTTGGTTGATTATAAGCCACACAATTTTTACCATGGTAACAATTTAATTAAACAAACAAAAAGGAAGCAACCAAGCCAAAAACAATTTATAACATAAAAAATACAAGTTGACTTTCATTTCCAAGCAAAGAAGCTCTCGGCCCTTCTTCTTTTTCAAAGAAAAGAAAATCCAAATTCAAGTTCCAAGCTTTGATAGTTAGTGAGGTAATTATCCAAGGTTCCTTAAGCATAGATATAGCTATCCTATGAATCTAAGCTTCCATTTCCTTCACAATCTCTTCCAATAATTCATGGAAGAAGAGGGTGAATAGTGTTTTCAAGAACTTGAAATTTTGATCTTGTGTTTTTGTTTAGATAAAGCTTTAGTAAGGATTTCCAAGTGTTGTTTCAAGCTCCTTACTTACTTTTACTCACCAAGGAAGGTATAATCTCATACCCTAGCCCTAATTTTGTATAATTAGAGTTTTTATGATTGATATGGTTCATGAGAAGCATGATTCTTGTATACTTAGAGTGTGGTTGGATTTGTAATAAGTTTGAAGTTGTAAATCTTGATCATTGGTTAATAAATTTAAGTATAGCTTTTAGTTCATGATTGAGAGTAGTATAAATTGGAAATCTTGAGATGTTGGGGCTGTTGTAGTAAAGTATGGATGGAGTTTGGTTGTAGTAATGATTGTGGGTTGATTGTGGATTGATTTGGAGTGGTATAAATTTGGTAATCGCGTAAACATAGCCGTCATAATGCCCGATTTACCTTAGACTGCTTTTTTTCTTAACATCAGGACCCGTGAACTCACTGTTAGGTTTTGACCATTGCCATTATTAGATAGTTCATGTTACAAGCTTCGTTTTGATATGTGGTTCGCTTGAATCCGATGTACGGTTTAGGAGAAACGCCTGTTTTAAGTAACGGCGTTTCGCGAACGAACCATTACCCCCTCGCCTTACTTTGAAACCTTGGTTAAGTCCTTTAAATGACTAATTGGGGTATGAAACAATTATGTAAAGTGGATTACGCAGTTGGTAGGGTACTCATGAAAGAATCTCCTTAAAATTCTTAATGATTAATTTATTAAAAATGGTGGAGCCGAGGGCTCTCGAGCGACTTAAGTGAATCGTTAAGCGCAAAAGCGAACGTTAGGGTCTAATTGGTTAAAGTATAGATTCTTAAGCGACTTTGGTTTAATTCCAACTTATATGTTGTTTATAGGTTACCAGACTCGTCCCAAGCCTTTTATCACTCCTAGTCGCTCATGCAAGTTTTCTACCCGTTATACTGTTGTTGTGATGTATATATATGTATATGCATTATCTTGTGATAAGTGCATGATTATTATTAGCAAAGTCTTCCGATATATTGGAGCATGTGATATGATATTTATATGCATGCCTGTTGCGTAATCTTGATATCTAATTGTTGATTCAAATGCTTATAAGTTGCATAATACCTATGCAAGAGATAAGCAGTAGTTGCGTATACCCTTAATATAGGGGACCCAAAGGTGAACATTTTCTAAACCGGGAGTCGATGTTCCCGAGTATAATATATATTTATATTTATATATATATATAGTTTTTAAAACTATTAATCGAATAAGGTTTATTCGATAACTTTATTTTATTTAATGAATATTATTTTGAATATTCATTCGAGGACTTATGACTCCGCTTCTTTTATTAAATAATATTCTTTATTTTATTAAAGAATAATGTTTCGATAATTAACTTATTTTCGATTATTCAAATAAAGATCGTACTTTTCTATAAGTATATCTTTGGTTATTTATCATTCATTTCAAGTATAAGTTTTAAAACTTCTACTTCAATTATTTTTATAAGGATTATCCTTATGGGAATATTATTTAAATAATAATATTCAGATATTTTCTAATATATCGGGACTGATTTATTTCATTAAATCAGCATTACTCCAAATATTTTTAAAAAAAAATTCGATTCTTCAAAATGATTTTAAAAGTTAGAGCGGATCCCAAAACTCGTTTTCAAATTTAAGATCTTCCTTTAGAAGGGGATTTAAATACTCGCTTTTAAATTAAGGGATCCGGCTCTGTGGTGTATTTTATATTATCAACGAGGTTGCTGTTTTGATAAATGAATTGATTACTTACCCAACATTCGGGAAGTAATTCCATCTAATTGAGTCGACATAAGCGACAGGCCGGGGTACGGTCTATCAAAGTATAAGCGGCTGGGTGGCAGTCCATCAACGCGTAAGAGGCCGGGTGGCGGTCCAGCACAAGGTCCTAATGCAGCTAGGGTGATGACCGGTGGGGGATTCATCCATCTACTAGTTAAAAAGGTTACTTATTGGTATCCTTTCCTGATCAGCAAGATATCAGGTTTATGCCAAGGTTTTCTCCTTTCCAGATTCATTGGATATTGCAACTCTGTTTATAATTTTCATAACAGAGGTTTTCAAGGAGTGTATGAAATGTATATATATAGGTGTATATATATATCGGGACTTAATGAAGTATCTCGTAACTTCATTATTTATAATGATATTTCAAAGATTGAATCTATTCAAGTCTTTTCTTGTAGTCTCATCTATGTGATGAACTTTTGAAACTGATGATACCTTGAACGGTGGTAGTTCAAGTAGTATTAGGAAAAGATATTAGTATATTGGAGTATCTTGTAACTTCATCTTTTCAACTTATATCTGGTTAATGATTATCTTATGCATGACAAAGATTTTCACAAAAACGTTGAGACAAGGTTAGATATATGAGATCACCTTGCAACGATATTTTTTATACAGTTATAAACTGGAACTCTGTGTATATTATGCATGGAAGAGGACTTCCAAGATTTTGAAAAGTATATGTACATATATATTGAATATTTTGCGACTTGGTCGCGTTAAGATATCAAACTTGGTTCATTTCTTTTTGAACAAGACTTTCATGAGTACTATGAGAATGCTCATATATTGTTAATTATTATACATATTATTTCGGTGGGCTTGTTGCTCACCCTTGCTTTCTTCTTTCATCACACAACAACAGATAGAAAAGATGAACAGGACCAAGCTTTCAATTTGCAAGCGGTTAGGAAAAGTTCCGCAGTTTTCTGGAGGCGTTGATGCCGCAGTAGCTGAGGTAGGAATTACCAATAAGCTAGGCTTTCAACTTTTGGTGTTCCAGACTTATGTATCTATATGAATTGTAATAATGGCAAGGAAATGTAAATTTATTCAGAAACCCTTTCGAGGTATAATGACTTATAATTGTGGAATGAAGTGACTTGTGTTATTTTTGGCATTCATCTCTGAGACTATAACTTGTGGTGTGTGTGTATATATTGTGGGGTCACAGTACGTACTAGTTAATTGTTTATTAAGATTAAGTATTATTAAGGGAAATGGAACTCGTGACAACCCGGATCCCCGACCCCGGATTTGGGGGTGTTACAGAAATGGTATCAGAGCTAAGCGTTATAAACCTCAGAGATGATGCGACGTTAAGATAAGAAGTTCACTAAGATAATAAGAACTCTTGCCAAGTTCATAGTCGGACTACCTAACGTAGTACTTACAGTTAAAACCTTTATGGAAACCCTTATAAATATCATGATAGTAACATAGTTCGTTATCGTATAGGGCAGCGGGGCACCGAACCCTGAGGTTCAGGAGCATCAGCATGAGGATGTTTTATTACATGTTGGAGATCAAATTGTGAATCCGATAGAGTACCCTAACGAGGGACCGGATGAGATTCATATTGGGAATATTGCAGTTGAGGATGTTATCCCAGAAGGGATTGCTGCTGAGGAGGATCTCGTGGAGGGTCCTGACGAGAATAAAGAGAGGACTGCTAAGGAATTGATGACCGTAGTCAGGGCGACTACCAGAGCTAGAATGGTCGCGAGGGTGGCACTAGAGGATGAAGAGTTACCAAGGGCACAGAGGATAATGAGGGAAGAAGGAGTGGGGCCTTCCACGACACCAATTATACCAGTATCAGACCCTCTTCCAGAGATTCCTGTAGACATCCATGAGGTTCCACAAATTCATGTTCCCTCCCCTGTACAGAGCCCAGCACCTACTGAGGAAATGCCACCTTTATCTCCTGCACCATAGTCACCTGATACCGTGCTTGGTTATCCATTTGGATCTCCTGGGTCTGCACCACCTGCACCCCATGGACTGCTAGATGCTACCACTCAGGCTTCTCTTATCGCCGATTATCATATGACTTTGGGTGGCGTGTCTGAGGCCCGTAATGTTAGGAATGATCTGTTGGATCGACTTACTGCACCAAGAATAGAAGGCGGGGTACTTCCGGTAGGATTAGCTTATAGTATGGACAAGATTGAGGCTACCACCCGAATTACAGCTAGAGGCCATCTTGAGGGCCAGATTGATCCAGCTCTACTTGCGACTATCTTAGGCCTCATCACCGCCTTAATGGAGCAGGTTAGGGATGTTGTGCGTGCCCGCATTTCTTGATCCATAATAGTGTGCAGAGTCAGAGCGATCAGACAAGAATCTCATGCAGCACCACTTTTGAAGGATTAGCCTAAGTTATGAATGATTAGTTTTTAATGACTAGATGATTATCTGTGGTAGTACTTTTGGGATAGAAGCGATCAGGCCAAATGATGTAATTCTCTTTCATGTGTTCAGTTGTTGTACCCTCGAACAAATGGTTATGTATATATTCGTTCCTTTCAGTTCAGATCAGTTTGTTCGTGATAAGTTCATATTGTTAATTGCGTTATTAGCACTTAAGAGTGTCATGGAGTTTATAAAACTTGAGAATTCATAATTTACGATCATGTAAGGACTGAACGAGGGAAAGGATTAAGAAAAGTAAGTAAGACAAATATAAAGAGATTCCCAATTTTTTTTTCCAAGCATTATGCCCCCACGAAGAATAAGATTTGGGGCAAACCCTGAATGTGATAATCAGGGAGGTCGCAATTAAGATATAAGGGACCCGGAACATAATGAAGTGGAAAACAAGGATTTTAACGTATAAGATAACCCCAAGTATGGGAGAAGGATGAAACATTTCATATTAAGGAAACAGAAAGTCGAGTAAGGAATGGAAGCTACTGAATGCTCTCAAGTTGCATGGAAGGGTCTATCAAACTAAAGACTCAAACCTTAAATTCTTTAAATCTCTACCAAAAGAATGGAAGCCCATGACAATCTCTATAACAAACACTCAAGATTATACGGAATTCACCTTGGAAAGACTGTATGAAATTCTAAAAACCTATGAGCTTGAAATAGAACAAGATGAAAAGATGGAGAAAGGAAGGAAGAAAGGAGGATCCATTGCACTAGTTGCTGAGCAAGAAAAGGAAAAAGAGATGAAGGTTAAAGGGCTGGTAACTGAAAATGAAGAACAGTTGAGCCAAGATGACATGGATGACATAGATAAGCATCTTGCTTTTCTATCCAAGAGATTTGCCAAGCTCAAATTCAAGAAGAATTTTGGAGCAACTAAGTCAAACATAAACATGGTTGATAAGTCTAAATTCAAGTGTTTCAAGTGTGGCTTGGCAGTTCATTTTGCTAGTGAGTGCAGAAAGCCTGATTCTGGTAAAAAAAAAATTTGAGCCTGTTGATTATAAGAAGAAATACTTTGAGTTGCTCAAGAAAAAGGAAAGGGCTTTCATTACACAAGAAAATAATTGGGCTGTAGATGGATTGGAAGAGGATGAAGATACAAACTATGTCAACCTAGCCTGTAATAACTCGAATTTTTGAGATCTTGTAAAATGTTTAATGAATAGTAACCCTGACGGACGGGGAAAACTTTTTAGCCCACACTATGTAGTGCATGAGAAAATGAGTTTCGGAGTTGATATTATGATTATAGGTACCAAATGAGTGTATGTAAACGCTATTAGTTTTCGAAGAAAATGAACTTTGAAAAACGACCATATTTACGATTCATCGAGGATTACGGGAATCACAATATACTTAAGAATTTAAAACTCTACGGATTTATATCCAAGTATGGTAATTCAAAACATAAGAAATAAATATGAAAGGAATTACGTCGCGAACCATTTACGAGGAAGTATTACGAAAACGTTTAAGCGACCGAGCGAACGCGTAAACTATTAAATAAAAGTAACGCACTAACTAACCATGGTAGGAAAGTAACCATGGTTACTTTATAAAATAGTGAGCTAAGGTATAGGATGATTAACCAAGGCTAAGCAAATAGTGAGCTAAAGGGCTAAACAAGTGGCTTAGCTTGTAAACTAGGAAGCCTAGTTAGATTTGTCCCCAAGATTTGTAGTAAGAATAAAATCCTAGGATCTAAACTAGAGAATAACAAATCAATATAAGATATCACAAGATATCACTTGCATTATTCCAATAAGCAACCAAGAAGCAACAAAAATTTTCTCTCTTTCTCTCCCAAGAACACCCATTCGGCCCTTTTCTTTAAACAAAGTAATCAAAATCAAACCTTCATGCTCTAGCCATGGATAAATCCTCCCATTAATTCTCAAGCTTCCTAACAACCAAACTAAGGTAAGATAAATCTTTGAGCTCTTTTTATCAAGGTTTGATGGGTGAAATAAAATCAAGAAAGTTGATAATGAATAGTGTGAATCGTAACTCTTCTTTGATTTCTTGATTTCAATGGTTGTTTTAGGTTCCAAAAACCTACTAAGCACTCCCAATATTTCACCATCATCAAGAACACATCTTAATCTCTCAATAAAGGTAAAAATCTTTGACCCAACTTTATTTAAGATTTAAGTTCAAGATCCTTTTAGTATGTAGTTGTAAACCTAGTTTTAATGGTGGTATTGTTGAAATCTTGATGTTTAGCTAAGTAGATTTAAGGTTGATTGTTGTTGCCTCAATAAAATAATTTTATTGAGAGTATTTTGTGTGTTGATGATGATATATTGATTGTTGGTGGTAGTATAAAGATTCAAGGCATAAACAAAACTCTAATCGTAACCGTAATCTCGTTAAAACGAACAAAACGTAACTTTAAGTTTCTGCAGAAAGTCCCGAGGATGTAAACTATAGTTTCTTTAAATATAATGTTATAAGGATCGTTTAGGCGCTTGAATCGCTTGATTCCGGTTTATGGATTAAAAGTTATGGTCGTTTTACTAAAAGTGATTTACGCGACAAAAACTGCTACGAATTACGAACTTTGAAAATATAAAGGATCGACTTAAGAATGTTCATAAGTTATGAAAATTTTACAGAGAGTATTATATTGAGTTTCATAAATTACATAAAAATTTCAAGTGAAAATAATGATTTTTCAATTTTATAAAAATATCGGAGCCGAGGCCACGCGATTAGAAACCGTAGAATCCATAAGCGGAGCCGACGGCGAAAATGAAAATGGACTTAAGATACTTTGAAAAAGAAAGCGACCATAATGTGAATAAGGACTTAAAGGAATAATAAGGGTAATATAGGTTGAGAGGGTGCATAATAATTCATGCATGAGTGCGGGTAGCCGTAAATTAGAACGTGACCTAACGAGACGACTTGTGTTTATGATTATAGATTTCCGAGCGGAACCTAAAGCATCCTCCACCTCGAGATACCCAGGCAAGTTTACGAACCCAACTCCATTTACTGTTGTATTGTGAAAGGATTGTTTTATTATCATTGCATATATACCATGCTTGCCATGATACGCAATAATTGAATTTTTCGCATAATGTAGCGATGCTGTACGATAAGTATATATCGTGAAATGTTTAATTCCGCTATAAGCGTGACGTATTATAATAAGACCGAGAGTCGGTCGGTATTTCAAGATAAAACCCAAGAATCATTTCGGTGATATCATAGGACGATTACAAGTCCATAGTAGTACGTTTTAAAGGGACTCAACGTCCACTTACAAAATATTAAACACCTCGAACTTTTATTAAAACGATTTCCAGAGATTGTATTTCCTCAACTATACTTTATCGTTTGGACAATAAATATTTACTTACTATTCATTTATTAGGGAGAAGTATTCTCCAGTAAATATTTACTTCAGTCTCGATTAAATATTAATGTTCATTAAATTATTAAACATAAATTAGTTGAGGAAAATTATTTTTATTCTTTTAAAAGTAAACTCCTTCGAGGTTTAATTATTTATCGATTATCATTTAATTATTTATTATTTATTAAAGGGTTTATTTATGATTTAAAAATCATAAAACTCGATTTAAAATACTTTCTGATTTTTGAAAATTATTCAAATAATTTCAGATCGTCGGAGAATATTATCCTGACTTATTTTAATATTTTGAATATATTTTCAAGGAGAAACTTTCCCCCGTTATTTAATTATCTGTTGACAACGGTCAACTCACATCCTTAGTACTTCCTCCGAAAATTTCGGAATTATGTATATATATATATATATATCCTAGTAAGATAAGCTATTTCTATCAACAAGCAAAATTCTTGGGGAACTTCGATGTGGTTCGAGTTCTCGAGATATGATAGAATTCTTTTAAAAGGACAAGGGAGGGGTAGACTCTGGTACTATGTGTGCTAGATGGACTACCAAAGGTACCGCAGGCGAAGGTACTCTATGTACTCAGGAACTTATGAAGTATGTGTATACCCAAAAATGGGACACGTAGCCCGAATGCGGCAAGGGTGATAACCGGAATATGAAGGTATCGTCCTTCTACTAGTAGAAAATGTTACTATTATCGTATTACGACTGATCATCGTAAGCGGTGGCTCCAACGAGTGTCCTATTCTTCCAATTGGAATTGTGATGCAATACCGTAACCCAAGCCTAGGTGATGGGTTTACTATTAAGGTATTCACGGGATAATAAAATCCACTAAAGGATTGTTTTCATAAGAAGGTGTGTATCACCACGGAAAAATATTTTCGAATAAAGCGTAATTATCATATATGATGTTTTACGTAAGTTTATCATACAGTTATTTTCATACTGTACATTATTATGCTGGGCATTATACCTCACACTTGTTTTCTTAAATTGACACAACACAACAGTGAATCAAGATGCCTACCATGAGAACCACAACCAGGAAACGGGTAGGAAATGGCCAGCTGTTCCGTAGGTTGTTTGGTGTTGTACCGCAAGTAGTCCAAATAAGCTGGATTGGTTTTCAGTTGTTTTTAGTCCGGCTTATTTATAAGTATGACTTATGTAAGGTAATAAACAAGAAACGTATATTTGGTCGACAAACTAGCCTTACTTAAAGGTTACTTCCCGGTAAGACTTAATTACTTTTGGGTTGTAATAATTATCACTTTTTGGTTTGATTTACTCTAGTTATGAATGGTTCATTTCCAAGACAATAACCTGTAAGTGTGTGTGTGTGTGATAAGTGTGGGGTCGTAAGGTGTGAGTATTGTATATTGTGGTGTGAGGTATGTGGTTTGTAGTGGTTTAGATGGCGTGGCCTCCAAGATTCCTGACCCCGGATTGTGGGGCGCCACAGAAATGGTATCAGAGCCTTAGGTTATCAAATCTTGGAAACGATAGGATATAAAATACGTAGACATAGGAATAATGAAATAATCAATTAGAGATCAAGTCGAGTTCGTCGTCGGGCTACATGGGTAGTCTTGACAATTTTAACCCTCAAGGGAATTCCGACTCTAAGTTAGTAACACCTTGCCTATTGTGTCAGGTACCAGTGGAGCCTGTGAGGGAGGTTGACCCTGTTGATGATGTTATGGTTTCTGAGCATGACCCTACTCCCGAGCCGGAGGACCCACCCATTGATGACTCAGACGATGACCTTACTGAGGATGCCCCGGAGGAGGAGGCTGACCATCCTATCCCCATAGCTGATGACGTTGAGATGCCCTAGGGAGATGACTTAGGATGGAGGGATGTAGAGAGGTACCCTCTCCCGACTATTCGCTCTCCAACACCACACCCAGGGATGCAGAGCCCTTTTCCCTATACTGATGATGATGAGGAGGATGGGATGGATGCACAGATCTACGAGGCTTATGACATATCCTTTAGCGACCCAGATTCACCTCTACCACCCCCGGTGACCATACATGTAGTTGTACATGACTGGATGGTGGCTCAGCTTAACGCTGAGATCACTGCGGCATCTGCCCACATTATGGAGTTATGCCAGGCACTGATAGCTGAGAGAGCCATCAAACTAGGATACATAGGGGACTTCAGAGCTGCTTCCCCAACCATAGCCCGTAGAGAGATTGATAGGATCAAGCTCCGTACCCGGGTTCAGATGAGGATGACGGTGATTGGAGGATACATCCCGGTAGTTGATACAGAGTTGATGTTGGCAGGAGCGATGTGGAGGGTGCGTGACCTCACGCGCAGTGACAGTGACTGAGGGTCTAGTGACTAATTATGGACCTTGAAGAAGGCTGGGTGACTTGTCACCAATTTTGATAGGATAACTAGTAGTAGATAGTGTTCCTAGCCCTTCAGGGTGCACGGCTTATGTATTTGCATTTCAGTATTCAGGACAAGTAATTATATATTATAATCAAGGCATGTATGAACTTGGTTAGTTGTTTTGTCCCCCAGATATAAGTGGGAGATCCTATGATATATATCTAGCAGTTTTTTAGAAATGGATTTCCATATTGTTTCACCTAATAAAAACATGCTAGATAATAGATGACAGGCTTACATTTGAATAAATTAATCCAATTGTAAAATATTGCAACTATATTGACAAATTTTGCTTATCAGAACAATACCACCCCGTAGAAGAGGAACCTGGGCACAACCCACAGAATCTGTTAACCAATAACGGAATGAACCTGACCCTGTAGTGAATGAAGAAAGTGAAGAGGACCTAGACTATAATGAATATGATGAGGAATAATATGTAGAAGAAGAGGCTGAAGATACCCATCAGGGAGGGAACCCCATGAATGAGTTTATGGAACTTTTAAGAGCAAATCTAAACCAATATCCCCTTCTACCACAACCGCATGCTGCCCAACAGACTGCATCCACTGCCTTCAGGGCATTCAAATCTCTCAAACCCCCAGAGTTTCTAGGATCTGCCGACCCTGTTGAAGCACGGGCCTGGCTCAAAGAGATAGAAAAGTCCTTTGAGATACTAGATGTATAGGAATGACACAAGACCATTTTCACTTTTTACATGATGAAAGGAGAAGCTAACTACTGGTGGGAGTCCAAAAAAAAAACCCAGAGACTAATGCTGTGATTCCATGGGATAGATTTACCCGACTGTTCTTAGAAAATTATTTCCCTAGGTTTATGGAAACCCAGATGGAGATTAAGTTTCTAGAGTTAAAACAGGATAAGATGACTGTGGCAGAGTATGAGCCCAGGTTTACCGAGCTATCCCGATTTATTCCTGAATTCGTGAATACCGAAGAGAAGAAAGCGCGAAGGTTCAAGCTTGGTCTGAAACAGTGGATTCAGAACCGAGTGGCAGTACTAGAGCTGACAGATTATGCCACCTTAGTGTAGAAAGCCTCGATTATTGAAGCTGGCAGTGAGCAGAGTGTGAAGGAAAAGGAAAATAGGAAGAGGAAGATAGGAAGCCAAGGCGGAGGATGAGGAGTAGGAACCGGGAACATGAGCCTTCCGAGCAGGTTCATCAAGGGAGTGGTGTCCCAACCTGCGTAAGGCCCCAGATTCAGAAAGGCCCCAAGTGAGAGTGTTGGCCAGGGCGGTGGACAATCTCGGGCAATGTTTCATAGCCAACCCCATGCCCCAATACCAGAGTGTCAAACCTGTAGGAGGAGACACCTTGGAGTGTGAACCCAGGAGAGAGCCCCTCTGAAATGCTACAGATGTGACCAAATCGTACACCTTGCCAACAACTGCACCCGACCCAATGTGACGTGTTTCCAATATGGGAAGGTAGGACACATGAGAAAGGATTGCCCGACATTGAAGCCCCCAGTCTCAGGGATGAGCAGAGCTGCATCCAACCGACCCCCAACTGCTAGGACCTTCAACATGACCGTTCAGGATGCTGTCCGAAACACTAACATGATAGCAGGTACCCTTCTGTTAAATTCCGAATATGCAAATGTCCTATTTGATTGTGGAGCAACCAAGTCATTTATATCTCAAGATTTTGCTAAAAAGTTAAAACTTAACGCCATACCCTTACGTGAGGTATTACAAGTGGAAATAGCAAACAAAGACATAATTCCTGTAAATCAAGTACACCCTAAATACAAGTTAAAATTAGAAGGAAGAGTCTTCGAAGTTGACCTAATCCCATTTGCGTTAGGAGAATTTGATGTAATCTTAGGAATGGATTGGTTATCTAGTAATGGAGTGCAAATAGATTATTAACGGAAGAGGGTAAAGATAAGAGCGCAAAATGGAAAAGAAGTAGTGTTTAGAGGGCAACGACAGACCCATAAAGTTCTGACCATGCTATAGGCAAAAAGATTGTTAAAGAAAGATAATGAGGCCTATTTAGCTTATGCGGTAGATACCAAGAAGGAAGTTCCTAATATACAGGACATACCCATGGTAAACGAATTCGAGGATGTGTTTCCAGAGAACTTACCAGGGTTGCCACCCGACAGACTCATTCATTTCTTCTATCTCGACGAATATTGTTCATTTGTCGACAAGTGATTGTATCTCGACGGATATGCTTAACAGCAGTTATCCGTTGACACTTCAAACTACAGCTTCGACGGATGTTCCTCATCCGTTGATAATCACTGCACCACTTCAAATTTCAACAACCGTCACAAGTGCAGATGATTTAGTAGTAGTACAATCACTCTTAGGACTGAGGGAAGGGAGTGAATTGAGTAAGAGACTGAGTTACTCTCAGGAAAAAGAAGAAGAAAAGAGAGAAATTATGCAGGCTATTTCTTCCAGCCTGGCAAAAGTGAGTGAGGGAAGTTCCACCTTAGTAGTTGAAGGTGAGGGTGGTGAGCCAAGGGGAGCCCTTGATGCAAGAAAATAGAGAAAATGAGAGAAATGCAGGTACAGGAGATATAAGGATGGAAGCCATTGCTAGTGAGTCAATGAATTTCAGTGATCCAGAAAAGGAGAGACTATTTCAGCAAGAATATCAAGCTGTCATATATTCTATCTCCTTGGATGCTGAGACATTTACTCATCCTATTTCATCTTATCAAACTCTAGCTTGACAGGGTAATGAGGATGCTGAAAGGATGCTCAACTTGGTGCACATTACTGCTTCTATGCAAAGGACCAAGGATGCCATCATAACCATCCTACCCACAGCTGGTGATGACATTGATTATGGAACTGGTGGTTTTGAGGATTTATTTGGTGATGAAGATGATAATGAAGGAGATTCAATGGACATAGGGGAGATGTCAACCCTAGCTCAAGATCTAGCATGCCATCTTGGGCATTTTCCAAAGAATGTGATGAGCAATATTTCAAGTCTACTCTCTTTCATATCATTCAACAAACTCAGACAGCTCTTCAAGCTACAACCATTGCCAATACCAAGAAGCTACTTCAAGCAAATCTCAATTCTCTTCAACTGCACCAAATTCAATCTCTTCAACACAATCTGGATGTCACTACAATTAAAACAGAGATTGATCAAGTCAAGAAGGATGTTTCTGAGAAATTGGATGCTAAATTTCCTAACACAACTCTGCTTGGCATCAACATACAACTAAGGAAAAAATCTAATCTTGCCAGCAAAGTGGACTCCTTAAGACTCAAAACCTTGGAAACTTCCATCACTGCAATCCATTTACATCAAGCTCAACAAACTCAGTTACTTCAAAAGCTAGTGGTTTCACAGACTTCTACCTCTTCTCAACTTGATGCTAACAAAAAGGGGGATAAAGAATCAATTATTCCAGTTAGCCAAGAGGAGCCAACAAGTGAGGGGGAGAATGTGCTAAACATACAAGTCAGTCAAGTAATTGTTCCAGAAATTACTTTTCCTAAGCCACCAGTCTTGGATAGCATTGATCTGATCCAGATAGCAGCTGCTAAGTTGGAATTAAAGGAAAATTCAAAAAGCTTGATGTTGCAGCAGTTGAGAAGTAACTGGATGAAAAATGGAAGAAAATTGATGAAGAGATAGCAAAGAAGTTTGGTCCAATTGAGATGAAAGACAAGGTCTTTTCTCACTTCTCTCAATTGAGACAAATTTCCGCAAATGAAATGAGTGGGTAATTTGGAAAGGGGCCAACCTTCATGTATAAAGTCTCCAAAAGCCAACCTAGTTTTGAAGCCCAAAAGAAATTATCCAAAGTCATCTGACAATAATCCCTTAGACCTTATGTTTGAGACTCCAAAGCCAGATGAAAAGAAGCTGTTGGCAAGGTCCATTGCATTCTTCAAAGATCCAACTGACTCAGTGCTAAAGAGAAGAATTGCTAAGATCTACAAGAATGAGAAAGAAATCTGTGTGGTGGCTGGACACCCTTAGTTTGCAGAAGCAAAGAAGGAAGAAAAGGAAAGAATCAAGCAAGAAAAGAAGAAAGCTTCTTTAGATGCTAAAAAACTCAAACAGAAGAAAAAGTAAGCTGCTATTGTAGCCAAGCTTAAAGCTGTGAAATCTGCAACTGAGATTTCTGAGAAACAACCTGTGGTAGCTGAAGATCAAGATCAGAAAATGCACAAGGAACCTCAACAGAAAAGGAAGTTCAGATACAAAATCCTTCCCAAAAGAATGTTGGATTTTGATGATGACAAGATGGAAGATTACATTCCCAACCATTCTACATCTACAACTCAAACATCCAAGCCCTCAGTGGTGCATGAGGAATTTAAGGTGGATCCTACAAAGAATTTTCATGGTGAGCCTCTATAGTTCCCAAGGATGAGCCAACAGACTGGGAAAGTTTGCCTCTTCCTGAACTTAATTTACCAATCTTCAACAAGCTAAAGAAGACAAAGACAAGAGCAATCAAGAAGGTCAAGCCTGTGAAACTCAAAACCAAAACCTTAACCAAAGCTCAACCAATTGTCGACAAGGGAGATCTTCTATATATCTGTGATATTAAGGAGTTTTCAGATATAAATCTTTACATGGATGTACTAGAAGAAGTGAGAGAAATTGATGCTCACGGGAATCTCCTTAAAAGACCGGTGTTCAAGTACAAGGGTGGGAAAGAGATTATATGGCCCCTTCACAGGATTCTTCAAGAAAGCAGTTCTGTTTTGATAAAGATCTTCTCATCTTTCAAGAAAATTTTTGGATTCAATGTGACTGCCAAAAGAATGATTCTAAAGAAGATAGAAGAACTAAGGAGAAACAAAGCCTCAAATGCACTCCCAAGAACTCTATCAATTCATTTCACATGAAATATAGTGCACTTGAGGCCTTACTGGCTGATGGAATTCATGGATGATAAAGATATTAGGAGACTCTTCAGGCTGGATGACCAATTGAGCATCTTAAGCAATGAGACTCTATTAGAAATGAAAGAAAAGCTAGACTTATCAAATGCTGAAGAATATGAATTTCACAGACAACTCCAAAATCAAATAGAAGAGAATAATAGGAAGCTTAGCAAGAAATCAAGACAATCAAGGAGATAGATCATATCTGCTCAGACTAGAGGAGCACCTTGAAAATGATTATGAGAACTCTTTGTGCACTTTATTTTATTCAATTTTCAAATAAACTGCAGCACTTACAAGTTTTATCTACCATTATTCAATCTGTTTATTTAAGGGTGTTTTGTTATCATCAAGTATCTCTTCATTTATGGCTACAATTCTAGTAGACATAAATTGGGGGAGATTGTTAAGAATATTTTGTGAACTTGATAATAAGTTGAACAAAATACCTTAGTACATTTAACTTAGTGTTTTGTAACTTTCAGCGGATGATCATTGCAACGTCCGTTGAAAGAGTAGCTTATGTACAATAAGATGAGTAGCACAATTCTACATACTTAAATAGGTTAGTGAACTAGATCTTTTAGAAATATCTTAGTCATGTTGACTAATAGATTGATATGCAAGATAGGTTGGTTAATTGTAAATAGATGATGCCTTGAAATCTTTTAAATGAAATGGAGTTAACTATCAAGGAAATAGTGTCAATGGATGATTCTCAAAGCTTTAACGGATGTTCTAATAAAGCTTCAACAGATGATCTACAAAGCTTCAACGGATGATCAACCAAAGTTTCAACGAATGATCATCCACAGTTTCAACGGATGATTCAATGAAGTATCAACGGATGTTCAAATTCAAAAGAGCAGTTGATAGTGACTTAACAGTCACATGCATTGATTGTATGCAATTAGAATGTGGCATCCTGTTAGTAGGGTTTAGAGAACAAAGAAGCATTTCTATTTCCATGCTAAACTGAAGATATTCAAGGATGCTGGAAAGAGAAGTGAAGAAGCATGCTATTAGAGTAGATTCATTTTGTCTTATTAGTTTGTCTTTTTATCAAGTATCTTGGTAATATATAAACCAAGAGTAGCATGTAGAACAACTAACCGAGTAAGCATTATTTTCAAAGAGATAGAAAAAGCTTTATCTGTTAAAAATCTCTTTGTAATTCTGTAAGTTCTCTTGTAAGTAGTTGTGTGCTATTCAAGCATCACAGAGTTCTCATCTTTATATATATCTCTGGCAGATAAGTTCAAATCCACCAGAAAGTTTAAAGCCTTGTGTTTCATTGTTTTGTGTTTTGATTTCTACTTTACTTTTATTCCGCACTACTTGAAAAATCAAACACAATGATATATTAAGTAAGAACATTCTTAAAATCAGAAAAAGAAGCCAGCATTACATTCAACCCCCCCTTCTGTAATTCTTGTTGCATTGTTTGGGAATAATAAGTCTCCAATCATATTCCCTGAGCATCAACCATCTAGATACCATAGACTCTTTATGTTTCCCTGATTGCTTGAGGATCTGACCTCTGCTTAATCTGATTTGTCCATTAGAGCTAAGTTGACATAGCTTATTTTTTCATCTTCATCTTCCCCATCTGCTGCCTAACCAATTTTCCTGAGTCAATAAAGCCTTTTCCTTTAGTTTGAGAAATTCAAAGTATTTCTTTTTATAATCCAGTAGTTCAAACCTCTTTTTCTTAGATTTAGGCTTTCTGCATTCATCGGAAAAATGACCACTCAAGCCACACATGAAACATTTGAATTTTGACTTGTCCACCATGTTTCTGTTTGGCTTGGTTACTCCAATTTTTTTTTTGAATTTGAGCTAGGAAAATATTCTTGATAGGAAAGCCAGATGCTCATCTATATCCTCCGTTTCATCTTGACTAGGATAATCTTCATTCTCAGCCATTAGCCTTTTTCCTTTGCCTTCACAAACCCTTGAGTTTGGTGCAGATTTCGCAGCTTTATCCTTCATCTCTTTTCATCTCTCTTGTTCAACCACCAAAGCAACAAATCCTCCTTTCTTCCTTTCTTTATCCAACTGCTCATCCTACTCCATCTCGAGCTCAAAGGTTTTTAAAATGCAATACAATCTCTCTAGAGTGAACTCTTTATACTCTTGAGAGTGTCTCAGAGAAACTATCATAGGCTTCCAATCTTTTGGTAGAGATCTCAGGAATTTCAAGTTATCTTTTGTTTGGTAGAATCTTCCATGCAACTTTAATCCATTTAGTAGTTTTTGAAATCTACTAACAATATCACTCAAAGACACACTTTCCTTAAAGTGAAAGTGCTCATACTGTTGTATAAAAAGTTACATCTTGTTTTCCCTCACTTGTTCAGTTCCATCATATATGACTTGTATTGTATCCTAAATGTCCTTGGCAGATTTACAGTTGATAACATTGTCAAACATATCAGCATCGAGACCATTGAACAGAATGTTCATAGACTTCTTATCATTGTGCACTTTCTCATTGTCTTCATCTGTCCATTCTGATTTTGGCTTTGGAATGCTTTGCTCATTACCAGTAGCTCCTTTTAGCATCTGTTGGAGCCCTGCGAAGAACATGAGGGCCTTTCTCAATGCAGTCAATATACCTTCCATCTTATGAGAGAAGATGAAGGTGTATCTTCACTTTCCAGTGATGATAATTGTCTTTATCGAGAAAAGGGATCTTTACTCCAACATCCTTTCTATAACGACCGAGAAATTTTGACTGTTTTGTGTTATGTTAAATGAGTATTATGTGACTTAAGATATTACAAATTATAATTGATAATAAAACATTATCTGATATGTGTTACATGTGTTCTGTGTGGTTCGGGTTATTTTCTAGTATTTTATTACGGTTTAAATGGATTTACATTAAAAATTATAATATCCAAGTTTCGTTTTAATAGCTGATATTTCGTAGAGAGCAACTGGCCTTATTTTGCATTCTATGGCGTATACCATATTGATTTTCCGAACATCCAGTTAATTTAGAAATTATTTTGTTTCGTGAAAAATAACTTTTCCGGCCCCCCATTGGGACATTAAAGCCCACAAAAATCGTATTTTTATTTTTATAAAATTGTGGGACTATTAAATATTCAATATTTTTACATATTTGAATTATTCATAATTTTTGGAAAATTTTGACATAAATTTTATATTTATTGGATTAAAAATTATTCCCCATTAATTATTAATATGAGCTAATTATTTTTATTAAATGATATTATTAGGCCCTAAATAATTTTGGGGTATTAAATTTTTGTAATTATAAATACCCTTTAATTATTATTTAATTATAAAAAATTCAGAAAATATTAAAAATTCAGAAATACTCTCAAATTAGGGTTAAGATTTGTTCTTGGTATTCTTCGAATCAATCGATGATTTTGAAATGATCTGGAAAGCAAATCATATCATGTTTGTAGTTAAATTGAAGCTCTTGCAGAGCTCCATCAGTTTATATCATCAAAAAGTATCTCAGGTTTGTAATTTTCAAAATTTGATTTTAGGGTTCTTGGGTTATTTGATGAATTTGATGAGATGAATAGTTTCATCTTGAATTGTGGAATCGATTCTTGTGTTTAGTTTCACCAAGCGATTGATAAATAATTTAAATCAAAGTTTTATTTATTTTTTATTCATTTTTAATTTCATTTTTTCAGATTATTTATGGTATGTCGGTTGATTTTGATCTTGCGGATAGATTATAGTGATTATAAGCTTTGATTTAACATAAGGATCGTTGAGTTTGGATTCAAATTTGTGTGTATCCGTTTTCCCAATTGATCCGCCGAAAGACCTTGGAAATTTGACCGGAGAATGAATTCCCGAGATTGTTGTGATTAACAGAGGTTTCATTCATGTTGTTGGAAAGACTCGGAGTTGATTGGAACTGAAAACCCAGGCAATCGACGCGTTACGACTACAGAACGGGGTTCGCCGGGAACGAGGACCTCGCCGGATTTTGCATTATTTCCGGCGGGTTCTTCAATTTCTTGGCGACCCGCTTGGGTCGAATTTTGACCTGGATTGACCCGCTTTTAATATGATTTTGCCCCCAAAACGAATTCCAATTGTTGTTTGTGGATTGTTTTTAAAAATAATTCCAAAAATCATTTTAAATTCTAATAATTTATTTTAATTTAGAAATTAATTTAGTAATTATTTGACACAATTAACTAAGTTATTTTAACTTCAAAAAAATTAATTTCTTTATTATTTTCAAAAATCTAAATTTGATTTTATTATTTAGAATTTATTTTAAATAATTATTTATGGATTTAATTAATTAATGAATTCATTTAATTAATTAATTATATATATAAATAGTTAAATAAAATGTAGTTATTTATAATTAAGCCTAATTATGATTTAAAAATCATTCTGAGCTTTTAAAAATTATATCAAGGTATTTAAAATTTAATACAATTATTCTTATTTTATACATAATAAATAGACCGTTCCTCCGTTTAGTACGAAACGAACGCGTTTAGACTTAGAAAAATATTCTAATTCTATTAAAAATACTTTTGAGACATCAAATCTTTTGTTTTGAAAGGTCTCTTGATTTTGTAAACAGTTTCTAAGTCGCGTAAATACCGAAAAATTCAAATTTTGACCCAATTTCAATTCTTAAAGTATCGAGTCGAATGTTTTCATGAATTGAGTTATATGTTATATAAAATATGTGATACATGTCCTATGTTCTAAGTGTTACGTAAATTATAACGCCCTCCAAACCCGGGTCAGAAGTTTGGGGCTCACAACACACACACAATATATAAACCTGTATATAAAATATTATATGCAGTGACCTTCTTTTCATAACCATGGATCGCAACAGGTTCAAGTATGAAAATAAGCCACAACCTTATCTTTTATTATATCGTACCAAATCCCAACTTGTTCAACTTACAACTGATAATACTATCGTTCTTACAATCTTGCATAACTCATCTACAATATAAAGCTCCTGCTAGCTCGATCCAACTTAACATGGAATCCTAGCTTGCACACTGGACTGGGAATCCTCGTTACCAACAATTTCCTTCTCAACTGTTGAAGACATAAGAAGGTTTGCAAGAGTGAGCTAACTAGCTCAGCAAGTCATAATAGTAATAATTGAGGTTAAATAATAACCAATTGAAATGATTTAGAAGAATCAATTTTCTGAATAAACAATGATTAGAATTGGATATTTACTTTTTAATTTAAAAACCAAGGTTAGGCTGCTGATCAGTCACGCACTAACCCTGAGCAAGGCTCCCAAATTTGCTCTATATACTGGATCCAAGGCACACATTGGCCTATTATGACCACGAATCTGGTCCGACCACGAATCTGGCCCACATTTATAAATCCATCCAATTCTAAAATAATTCAATATGATAACCAATGTAATTCAATAAGCTGAATCATAAACAACATTTATCTTGAAACATAGGGTGATTCATAATACCATGAAGGTATAACAAGGAATTAAAAAGCTTGGCTTTCAATCAAGGAAAGAATCAGAAAGTAGAAGACCAAGGGTTCAAGGGTTACAATGATTTGTCTTCTATTAAACAATGAATAAGGGTTGGTATGTCAAGCAATTCAATATCAGAAATCAGTATGTGATAGATATGTATTTGTGGAGTAGTATCGTATGTGTTTGGCTCGTATATGAGAATTCAATAATCAATGGTTTATGAAGAATAAGGCTTATGGCTCAAGATCAATAAGAATCAGGGTTCAAGGTTAAATATTTTAAAGCGCTTGCAATATAAAACATGAGTTATTTTGAATAATAGCGACATGTTATGAGATAGTTGGAAAATATTTGCAATATATCTTGAAGAATATTCAGAAGTACTTGCCTTATCACGGATGATTACCAACTTCACTTGCATTCATTTATCGTTTCTACTCAACATCCCCTTATCTTCTTTTTCTATGTCTTGCTTCTATTCACCGATCACTTGCTTTCTTTTTCAACGCTTCAGTTCTATTTACTGATCATTAGCTTTCTATTTCTATTCCTCGATTACTCTTCTAGGCATCACAAGTATCTATCAATAATCAATCACATATTATTTTAATCGTTATAAGCTTTTATCTACCCTTCATTTTACCCAAATCCGATTTACGGATTGAAAGTTATAGCAAAAACCGTCAACTAGTAACCACATATGCATATAACACATCAATGAGATGGCACGTAGCACGTAGAACGCAAGATATTCGATCAAAATAATTTTTCAAAGATGATTCGGGGTTAAAATGACCTTCCAGGTATTTAATACGTATTTTTGAACATTTTTCGGAATTTAAACGGGACTTTGAATCATTTTAAAATTAAATAACAGGGTTTGAATGCCCGAATCTGGCTTTAAAATAATTTTATAATAATTATTAAGCCTTGAAAATAATTTTAAATAATATTTTAAAGCTCAAAACTATTTTTCAGAATTTTTAAATCAAATTTAAATAATTAAATCCAATTAAATAATTAATTAAAATCAATTAATAAATAATTAAACTAATTAATCAATTAATATTTAAATTAATTGACTAATTAATTAATTAATTATTAACTAAAATTAATTAAATAAATAATTTAGATTTATTTTTGAATTAAAAACAATTTTTGGAATTAAAATAACCATTTTTGGAATTTTCGGAAATTAAAAACAATTTTCTGAAAATAATAGAAAAAGAAAATATAATTTTTGTAATTATATAAATAGAAATATGATTTTTTGGAATTTTTATAAATAGAAATCTGAATTTCACAAGTTTTTAAAAACACAGGGACCAATATATAAAGTTTTACAAACTGGGAGGGTAGAATGGTAATTCTACCATCTCCCTCCTCCTTCTTCCACCTCCGGCGGCCGGCAGCCATGGTCGCCGCTCGAAGCTTTTCCGGCAACCACCAAAACAACCCAGAAATGAGTGAAATTAACAGGGAATAAACTACAAGCTTCCAGGAACACGATTATGCCATTAGTTTGATCAAACAATCAACGAGTAAGTCAAAAATTCAACCGGAAAGTTACGCCTCCGTTAGCATCAATTTTTCGATCATCCCTGTTAGATATATTTTATAATGTCATGACTAATATGATTTATGTTTAGTTTTCAGATCTTACTTAAACAGGACAAATCAGTACTTAACTGAAATCAGCACTTATACTGAAGTCAGAACTTAAGTCATGAGTACTTAAGGTTCAGGAGATATTTATCAGAAGATAATATCAGGACTTAAAGGAAACGTTCAGATAAGGAAGGCGGCTGAGTGAAGAAAGAGAAGATCGAGACAAATGTAAGAAGAGATATGCATGAAGAAGGAATTCTATGAAGAATAGAATACTTGGAAGAAAAGATATATGATTGATATATTTTAGGATGCAGAATTATATTCCATATCAATTAGCGATTATCTTGTAACTGTGTAGTATATAAACATAGACATAGGGTTTACACTATAAGTGTTATCATTATCGAGAATATTATTAATTGTAAACCTAGCAACTCTCGTGATACTTGTTCATCACTAAGAGAGGATAGTTCCGTATTGTAACAGAGTTTATTGCTTTGAATAAAGTTTGTTTTCTGTTACTTGTGTTATTAGAATTCGATTTGATTGTGCTATACACTGTATTCAACCCCCTCCTACAGTGTGTGTGACCTAACAAGTGGTATCAGAGGTTATCTGTTAACACACAAACAGTTTAAGATCCAAAAACAATCATGTCTGAAGTAGAAACTCCAACTAAGCCCACCAAAACTGAAGAACCTCCAAAGACACAAATCCATAGTCGATATGAGGCTATTAGAGTTCCCATATTGAAACCATCTGAATATCCCATATGGAAGGTGAGGATGACTATGTTTCTGGAAGCTACAGATCCAGAATATCTTGATAGAATCAAGGAAGGACCTCACAATCCAACAAAACTCACAGTTGCAGTTGCAGGTGAAAAAGCAAAGTCTGTACCAAAAGAGAAGAGTGATTACACTCCTGAAGATATCGCATCAATTGCTAAGGATGCTAAGGTACGACACTTACTGCATAGTGCCATTGATAATGTAATGTCAAACAGGGTAATAAACTGTAAAACTGCAAAGGAGATATGGGATGCCTTGGAAACAAGATGTCAGGGAACTGATTCGATTAAGAAGAACAGGAAGACAATACTCACTCAAGAGTATGAACACTTTGACTCAAAGGCTAATGAGTCATTGACTGATTTATATGATAGATTTGTCAAACTCTTGAATGATTTGTCACTGGTTGATAAGGAGTATGATCTTGAAGATTCAAACCTTAAATTCCTGTTAGCTCTTCCTGAAAACTGGGATTTGAAGGCCACAATCATAAGAGACAATTATAGTCTTGAAGAAACAACTCTTGATGAAATCTATGGAATGCTCAAGACTCATGAACTTGAGATGGAACAAAGAAGCAAGAGGAAATGAGGAAAGTCAGAACAGTTGCTCTTAAGGCTGAAGAAGAATCCCCCAAGGCAGCTACCTCAAGGAAAGGCAAGGGTAAAGTGCTCTTCACAAAGTCTGATACTGAGTCATCAAGTTCTGATAGTGATGGTGACTCAGAAACTGAAAGCTCGCCTGAGATGGATGCTGATGAAGAGATGATGAAGCTGTGTGCTCTTATGGTGAAAGGAATCACAAGGATTGCATACAGGAAGTTCAGGAAGGGAAAGAAGTTTTCCAGGAAAGGTGCAAGTTCTGATAAGAAGAATTTCAGAAAATCTGAAGGCAAAGAAGGGAAGTCTGACAGAGGAGATTACACAAATGTCAAATGCTACAACTGTGGTGAAAAAGGCCACATATCTCCTGACTGCAAGAAAGTGAAGAGTGACAAAGGCAAGGCTCTTGTCACAAAGAAGAAAAGCTGGACAGACGCTTCAGATTCTAAAAGTGAGAAGAACTATACCTTGATGGGAAATGCTGATATGGCAAATGTTGATAGCAGTCCTGAAGCTGCTGAGTTAAAGGTACCTCAAACTACTTATGCCTTTCATACTGATGATATTAATGAGTTGAGAAGATATCTTAAAACCATGTTCATTAGCTATAGAGATCAAACTTTAACATGTGAAAGATTAACTTCTGAAAATCTTGCTTGTAAAAAGAGGAATGATTATTTAGAAAAAGAGTTAGTCATGTTCCATCAAACTCAGAAAGATAGAGATGTTGCTTTCTATGTTAGGGATGAATTACTTAAAATGAATGAATCTCTAAAAACTGAGTTAGAAAAGGAAAGAGAGATTATTAGGACTTGGACTAACTCTGGAAGAACAACTCAGAATTTGTTAAGTAGTGGAAACTGGAAAGAGGGCTTAGGTTATGGAGATGATAAGAATGATAAAGGAACTGTAGATATTAAGCCTATAGTTGTTAAACAAAAGCCAAAGTTAAAACCTATTAAGTTTGTAGTTGTAAAGTCTGAAACTGAGAAATCAGAAGTTAAAAAGGAATTAACTTCTGACAAACTAAAACAGGAAAAGACAACTGAAGTAAATGTAGGCTTAATGACCAAGAAGCAGCTTAAGCATAAGCTGAAAGAAGTTAAGAATGCAAACAAGGTAAAATCACCTAGGAAAAATAGGAATGGAAAGGAAGGTGTGAATAAAAGCAATGATTATAAGCCTGTTCCTGATGCTCCTAGAAAAACGTGTCATAACTGTGGAAGTTCTAACCATCTGGCTTCTTTTTGCAGGAAGAATAAGAACATAAACTCATTACCTTCAAAGTCAAGAGTTAAGAGTCAGTCTGTTATATATAAGCCACAAAATCCTTGTTTTCATTGTGGTAGTTTATGGCATTCCATTTATACTTTTAAGGAATATCATAGTTTGTACTATGATTATTATCAAATAAAACCTTCTTTAAAGAAAGTTAGCATTGTTCCTTATAGTGTAAGTTCTGATTCAAAGTCTGATAGTGTAAATTCTGATAAGAAAAATGTTAACATAAACTCTGATGCTAAATCCGCTGCAAATGTTAACAAACTTGATAAGGCCAAAGGATCCAAGCAAGTCTGGGTCCTTAAAACTGATCAGTAGTGGTCTTTGTGATTGCAGGGCAACATGAAAAACATCCTAGTTCTGGACAGTGGATGTTCAGGACATATGACTGCAAATAAAGCCCTGTTATCAGACTTTGTGGAGAAGGCTGGCCCAAGTGTTTCTTATGGAGATGGCAACATTGGAAAAATATTGGGATATGGCAATATCAATCTTGGGAATATCATCATTAAAGAAGTAGCTTTGGTCTCAGGACTTAAACACAATCTGTTGAGTGTTAGTCAAATCTGTGACAGAGGTTATCATGTGGATTTCTTTGAAGAACACTGTGAAATTGTAAGCAAATCTAAAGGCAAAGTTGTTCTGAAAGGATACAGGCATGGTAACATTTATGAAGCCAAGCTTTTAACAAGTACTAATGGTTCTGCAATCTGTATGATGAGTAGAGCATCAATTGAAGAAAGCTGGAACTGGCACAAGAAACTCTCTCATTTAAATTTCAACAATATAAATGAATTAGTCAAGAAAGATCTTGTGAGAGGACTGCCAAAGTCAGTATTTTCTCCTGATGGCCTTTGTGATTCTTGTCAGAAGACTAAACAAAGGAAATCTTCATTCAAGAGCAAGACTGAATCATCAATTCTTGAGCCTTATTCAAGAGCAAGGAAATGTCATGTCTATTGCAAAGAAGAAATATGCTATGGTCATAGTGGATGAGTTCACCAGATACACATGGGTGTATTTCTTGCACACAAAAAGTGAAACTGCATCTATCTTGATTGATCATGTCAAGCAACTGGATAAATTGGTTAAAGACTCTGTGAAAATAATAAGAAGTGATAATGGCACTGAGTTCAAGAATTTTACAATGGAAGAGTTCTACAAAGACCATGGAATCAAGCATGAATTTTCTACTCCTGGAACTCCACAGCAAAATGGAGTTGTTGAAAGAAAGAATAGAACTCTCATTGAAGCTGCACGAACTATGCTTGATGAAGCAAAGCTACCAACCTATTTTTGGGCTGAAGCTGTGCAGACTGCTTGTTTTACTCAGAATGCAACACTCATTAACAAGCATGGAAAGACACCATATGAGATGGTGAAGAAAAAGAAGCCAAATCTGAAGTATTTTTATGTATTTGGATGCAAGTGTTTTGTTCTTAAGACTCATCCTGAACAGCTATCCAAATTTGATCTAAAAGCTGATGAAGGAATCTTTGTTGGATATCCACTTTCCACAAAAGCCTTCAGAGTCTACAACTTGAGAACAAGGGTGGTCATGGAATCTATCAATGTCTCTTTTGATGATAAGAAGATTAATGGACTTGAAGATTTCAATGATCATGATTAGCTGAGATTTGAAAATGAAGAATCCAATTCTGATACTGAAAACCCTGACAGTCTAAGTCCTTATACTGCAAACTCTGATGGATTAAACTCTGATGTCATTGAAACTGTGATGACTACGTCAAAAGAGGATGCACCTGTGCAGGGGGAGCATACTGAAGATATAACCACAACTCAAGAAGCATCAGAACATACAACTGGCTCTTTAAGTTCTGATTCATCAAGTTCTGATAAGCTAAGTTCTGATAGTTCTAAAAACTTAAATACTGAAGGATCCAACTTAGAGAGCATAGTTTCACGGGGAGCATCAGAAAATGTTGATAAAGATAGCATGGATCATGGGGGAGTATCCAGTTCTAGAGAAAACCTTCCATCTGTAAGGAAGTGGACTAAATCACATACACCTGATTTAATAATTGGAAATCCTAATGCAGGTGTCAGAAATAGAACAGCTACTTCAAGTGAATGTCTTTATAATTCTTTTCTTTCTCAGACTGAACCAAAGAAAGTGGAAGAAGCTCTTCAAGATGCTGATTGGGTGCAAGTAATGCAGGAAGAGTTAAATGAATTTGAAAGAAATAAAGTCTGGACCCTAGTGCCAAGACCAAAGAACAGATCAGTTGTTGGTACAAAGTGGGTGTTGAGAAACAAAACTGATAGTGATGGCATAATTACAAGGAATAAACCAAGGTTGATTGTAAAAGGATATTCTCAACATGAGGGAATTGATTATGATGAAACATTTGCACCAGTTGCTAGATTGGAAGCCATAAGGATATTTTTGGCTTATGCTGCTCACAAAAAGTTTACTATCTTTCAAATGGATGTGAAAAGTGCTTTTCTCAATGGAGAATTGGAGGAGGAAGTGTATGTTGAACAACCTCCAGGCTTTGTAGATCCTAAATATCCAAATCATGTCTATAGGCTTGATAAAACACTTTATGGCCTTAAGCAAGCTCCAAGAGCAAGGTATGAGACTTTAACTCAGTTTCTTCTGAAAAGTGGATTTAACCGAGGAACTATAGACAAAACACTGTTCTACCTCAACCATGGAAAAGACTTACTTCTGGTTCATATATATGTTGATGATATCATCTTTGGTTCTACAAATGATAGACTTTGCAAAAAGTTTGCCAAACTGATGTAGTCAAGATATCAAATGAGTATGATGGGGGAACTTAGCTATTTTCTGGGCCTTGAAGTCAAGCAGAATGAAGAAGGCACTTTTATTTGTCAAACCAAGTACACCAGAAATCTGCTGAAGAAATTTGGAATGCAAGATTGTTCAAGTGCATCCACTCCCATGGCCACTATAACAAAACTGGATAAGGATACTGGTAAATCAGTAGATATTACTGAATACAGAGATTTTGCAGGTTGCAAAATTGACAGGAAAAGTACAAGTGGAAGCTGCCAATTTCTTGGAGGCAGATTGGTTTCTTGGTTTAGCAAGAAACAAAAGTCAATTTCCACATCAACTGCAGAAGCAGAGTACATTGCTGCAGGAAGCTGTTGTGCACAGATTCTTTGGATGAAGAATCAGTTACTGGATTATGGGTTAACATATTTTAAAATCCCTATTTACTATGATAATCAAAGTGCTATTGCTATGACAGGTAATCCAATTCAACACTCAATGACAAAGCACATCAGCATTAGGTAGCACTTCATAAGGGAACATGTGGATGAAGGTACAGTGGAATTGCATTTTGTTCCAACAGATCAACAACTAGCAGATATCTTCACGATACCACTGTGTGAAGCTACTTTTACAAGATTGGTAAATGAACTTGGAATGGTTTCAGGTTCTTTCTCTAAATCTGCTTAGCTTTTGTTCTGCTGCATCAGACTTTATGATCAGTATTTACAGATATTACTATCTTTGTGTATTCTGTGCTTAATTGAAAATTGCTTAAGTACTGATTGTTGTTTTATGTGAATTTCTAAACTCTGATAGTGATATGACTATTTCTGTGACTATTCACTCCTATGAGGATAACTATGCTAGATGCTGACCCAGTAGTCTTTCATATACTAAAAATCCCATATTTGAAGTAATTGTTTATGTGGAAATCTTTTAACACAAGCAAATTCTGATATTGAGCTTAGTTAAATTTACTTTGTGTATCTTATTACTAAGTCAAAAACTAGAATAATGCTTCTTATCTGTTAAGTTCTAATGTTAATAAATCTGACGGATGTACTAAGTGCTGATAAACCTCACTTATCAAAAGAAAAAAGAAAAGAAAAAGGAATAAAAATCAGGTACTCCTTTAAGATGTAGAGTAACAATATGGAAGGGACGACCCAAGTGCATTGCTGGTATTAAGTAATATGCATCAGAAAAGCAAATAATTATTTTTCTTGGTGACTTTTCACACTCTATGATTACTGGAGAAATACTCTGATAATAGCATAAATTCTGATAAGCAGTCGTGACTCACTTACACTGAGAAGCCACTGTAAAATGGAATTTCAAAAGATTCATAAAATAAGCACAAAACAGTTGAGGTGGACTCATGTATGAACTCATTCAATAGTAGGCTTCAGAATAATGACAGATTTTAAGTAAAGTTCTTAGTTATGCCTTATTTCTAAGATATACTGAAGTGAATCAGACTTCAATCTTTATCTGATATTTAGCTTACTGCACACACATACACTCCATATGAATGATGAAAATTACTGTGGTGATAAATGATGTTTTAGATGAACAATTTATGTGTCAGATTGCATACATTCTGAGGACAAGTTCTAATGAAAGTTCTGACGATTAAATTCTGAAGAACCAAAATCAGAATTTGTGTGAAGAATTACAGAGATAGGCATTCACTTTTCGAGTTAAGAAATCATGTTCTGATGACTGTTAAGTTCTGATATAAGTTTAAGTTCTGATATTAAATTCTGATTCTTTACTTGGCTTATTTGTGGTTAAAATATGAAACAGTCGTATTTGAAATCAGAATATGTTTTGGTGAGATATTAACAGTCAATTTAATTTGGATTAGTGGTACATGGCTATGCACAATAATTTTTACTTGTTTCATGTGCGCATTAAATCCTATTTTACACTTCCAAGAGCTGTTTTTATTCTCATCAGTCTAGGGAGACGAGGTATGTAAGCATTAAATTTTCCTTGCCTCTCCTGGCATTCTATTGCCTATATAAACCAACACTTCATTCCAGCAAGAACATCTCTCATTTACACTCAAACTCTCAAACTCATTTCTTTTTCACTCATCACAATCATGGTTAATTACAACTTAGCTCTGAACTATGATACTTTCTCTCTCACCATGAGCTGTCCAGAATGGCAGCAGGAATGGCATGTTACTGCCATTCCTGATGAGGTTTGGGACTCTGTTCCCCAAGAGGTTCTGACAGACCTCTTGTTCTTCTATATGGATTACCATCGCCATGTTGAGCGAATGGAAGAAGAACGGTTGGAAGCTCTTCGACAGCATGAGCGAATCATTTGTCTCGCTATACTTTTTGTTGAAAGTAGGAAGAAGAAATAGGGTTTGTAGCTTAGGAAAATCTTGTAATGTTGTGCTGTAATTTAAATTTCATGAATGTATTTTCTCAATATATTAATGAAATTTTATATTTTTGCAAGATTTTATCTCTGAGTTGTTTGAAATTCTGATGCATTTTTAAATCCTGATTTACCCATATTTTGATGACCATTTTTATATCTAATACAAATCAAGTTCTGATTCTGACGTGGCAGTACCTGTTTACTTGATTTTTTTTTTGGTTATTCTCTCACTTAGTGTATTTATACAGAATATTGGTCTCGCTGTAAAAATAATTTATTAAGTGGGAACAGTTTAAATTTTAAACTAAAACTGGACTACCTTAATTATTGGGATTACTTGGTAAGTGGAACGGTTTTTCCTTGAAAAACTGCATGTGATAAGTAATGATTACTGTTTTCCCGTGCCCATTAATTATTCTTTACTACTGCATGTTTGACAGGTGTCCAACGGTTACTTTTTGTACCATGTATAAGTAAAAGAGAGAGACGATTGTAAAATCTTTTATTTACTTTCACACTTTATCTCTCTTTCTTTACTTCTATTCTCTCTCATCTCCTGACGTTTTTTTTTCTCACAGACACTTTATCAAACACCTTACAGGCAATCTTATTTCTCACTTTTTCTCATGGCACCTAAGGATTTGATTATAGATGGAGCCAAGTTTGTACCCAACAACTATGCTGCAATTTTAAACCATGATGACGCTCCATCTGATTTGCACTTTGTGCAAGATCTTCTAGCACACAATGAGATTGGGTATGCATTAACCCAACCTCAAGTCATTTCCAGCCAACAAGTCCTGACGTTCTGGAGGACTGGGCATTTTGATAATGGTGGTGCTACTGGTACTCCAAGTATTATTTTCGAAGTAAATGATGTTGAGCATGTGGTAACTCCTGGAGCAGTTCGTAAAGCTCTACACTTACTAGAAGGCTGCATTTTCTCAACACCGGAGGAACCCGTTCTACAGCAGCTCATGGCCAATTTGGGGTATGAGAAGAGTTTGGCCAAGCTTGGACAGTTGAAAAGAGCACATATCAGAAAAGAATGGAGCTTTTTCTTCGACTGCATCACTAAAGCATTCGGCAATAAGTGTTCCAACTTTGATGCCATTCCTATTATGAGTCAGCACATCGGGTATGCTATTATTCACCAAACTCATTTTGATTTTGCAAGTGCTGTGCTAGGCTTTATAGGGGATAGGATGACAAAGGATAGGAATGTAGTATACTTTGCTAGATTCTGTCAGCTTATAAATACTTTTTGCTGTGCTAATGAACCTCAACCAGCCAGTTCTTTATTTCCACCCTTTAAACTTGCAAAATGGGCGTTTAATGACTTGGTAAATGCTGACCTTAAGAAAAAGATGGTTAGACCCTTACAGATACCTCAGTCTGTAAAACAGATCCTGGTAAATACTGATCCTCACACTTACAGATCTGTTTACCCTGATATACAACCCACCAGCACATCCCAGACACCACAACAACCATCAGAACATACCACACATACACCTCAACCTACTCAACCCTCTATCAGAACACATCTCAAACCTTCACAGATAACTCAACCTTCATCGTCAGCACATACTGTGAAGCCTTCATCTTCCAAGCCCAAGAGGACAAAGACTGTACCTCAGACACCACAAAAAAGAAGGAGGATTGTTCTGAGAGATGAGTCAGACAGTGAGGAACAGGTTCCTGCATCAGAACCTATTGTTATAGAAGCTGAGAAGGTCCCTTCTCAGAAGGATACTGGAATTGGGGGATCTAAGCTTCTCAAAAGGCTTAGAAGAATGTCTTATGCTAAAACTCCCAAGGAATCTCCATCTTCAAAGAAAAGAAAGAAACAGAGAGCTCACAGGCCAATTTCAGATGATGAGGAAGAAGCAGCTAAGGAAGGAGATCAGGAATCTCTGATCTCAAAAGAGCCAGAATTTGCTGAAGCTACTACATCTCCACCTCCATTGTCACCAACTCAGGAAGCTGCTACAGATAAAGCATCTACACCACCTGTGTCTCCTGTACATGAACCAGTATCTACTGCAGACCCAGGCACAAATGCTGAAATTGATATTCACAACCTGGTTGTGCCTGAGGTTCTCTACTTAGAAGCTCCACCAGCTCCACTTAATCCATCAACAACACCAATTCCTGATGCTAATGATACTCCAGAATTGTCTACAACACCTTCTCTGCATCTAGACATTGAAGATCAGACTATAGGTGAGCATCAGACTATAGCTGTTGATCAGAACTTGGAAGAAGATCAGCACTTAGAGGATGATATTGAAGCCTCAATAGCTTCTCATACTGTTCTTTTATCAGAAGATGCTGACTCTGTAAGTTCTGATACTGCAAATGCTGATACTACTGGTGATGGTGCTATAAATGAAGATGCTACTGCAGCTGGTCCATCAGGACATGCACCTCAACAAACTGTTCACAAAAGTAAGATAGTCAAGAAGTTTGTTACAGGGGAAGCACCAGTACCTTGGAGTGAAACTCCTAGAGGACAGGAGTGGACTAAGGAGTGGAACACAACTACTTTTGTTCCTTCTCAATCGATTCTTGCTGAGCACTTGGTAAAAGCTGATGAGATGCTAATTAATGATGATTTCAAGACACAGCTTCGAGTCACTGCATTGAGTACTAGACATCTTTAAGGTCTACATTCAACAACTCATGCAGAGGTGCATAAAATTCAAGAAGAATTGCTCAAGCAAGAAATGACTAAGAAAATTGACAAGAAATTTTTTTTCCAACCTACCTTTGATAGAGTTGCTTACATTGAGAAGACCCAAGAGAAGCAATAGTCTCAGATTGATGAAATTTTGAAAAATCAAGCTTCTCAGCAATCTCAACTCGATGAGATCCAATCCTCAGTGGAATTGCTTGTCTCTCTTCTTTTACCTGCTGATGCCAAAAAGGGGGAGAAAGTACTTAAGTCCAAATGCAAAACTGTTAAGACACTGAAGGGGAAGGATGATGAAAAAGATGATCAGGGAAACTCTGGAATGGGTGGAGGTCATAGTCAAGGTAGAGGTCTCTCATCAAGAAGAGCTGAAGCTACAAGTCATAGAACAAGTTCTGATACTGGAAAAAGAATTACTTCTGATACTAGTAAAAGGATAAGTTCTGATAAACTTTTGGATCTTGATGAAGAAATTTCAAGAAAGTTATTTCTGAAAGAAAATCCAGGAATGGACTTTGAGAGTTTATTGGAAGAAGAAGCTAGACTTAAGTCAGAAAAAGTTGACTCTAAATCTGAAGCTTCTGTTGGTAAAAAGAAACTTCCAAAGGCCAAAGGCATTGTGATAAAAGAAAGGACAAATATTGAGGCAACCAAGGCCAAATCACAATTGCAAATAGATCCAAGGTCCAAGGGCAAAGAAAAAGTTGGTGAACCTATAAAGGTTTATGTGCTTCCTGTGGATGAAGAAATTTCTGTTGAAGATGCTGAGCTTACTCTGAATTCAAGAAATATTTCTAAGACAACCTCTGACATGGCTCAAGTTGTTCAGAGTCAAGATTTAGTTAGTTCTGATTTACAAAGAAGTAAGTAACCTCTGACATAGCTCAAGTTGACTTGATATCAGAAGATAAATCAAAGGAAACCTCTGACATTGCTCATCTTAAATCCTCAAAGTTACTCCTACCAGGATTCACCAAAGCCAAATAGACTCAACCTTTGAAGACTGCAGCAAGTGGTTTTGAAGCAAGAGTGGTTACTGGAAAGGAAGCAAGAGATAAATCTGGATTGGGTAGTGCTGATGAAAGAAGAGTACAGAACACAACCAGTGATCCAAATTCCTTAAGTGAACCAGGTGTTGGAGCAACTCCTGAAAGATTGAATCAACTAGAATCTGTACAGATGGTTTATCATACCTACTTCAAAGAACACATTTTGTTATACTTCATGATAGATGGTAGGGTTTACCATATAAGGGAAAATGCTATTCCACTGAAGTATTTTGAAGAACTGGAACATGTTTTATTTTTACTTCAAGTGAATGACAGAATAACCAGAAGGTGCTGCAAACTATTTGAAGACTCAAATTCAGAGACAAAAAAGGCTTTATTCTATAAAGTCTGACAGCAAATATCTTCCAAAGTACAGAGATCACAAGGGTGATATTGTTGAGATGAAGCCTAACTCTGCTAAGATTATAACTACCTTTCTAGGTTATAAGGCTGTAGAATTCAATCTTGAGTCTGACAAGGCATATTTGATCAGACTGGATTAGGACATAAGGAAAGCTAGAATAAATGATCTCAAAGCTGCTATCTTCCAAACTGGTGAAGATTCTGCAGAACTTAAAGATGCTAAAAGGAGGATGATTGATGAACTCAGATATGCTGAGAGATATTTGTTAAAGAACTATCTCAGAACAACTCTGACATCAGAGAGATCAGAAAGTGAAGCCAAGTCAAGATCTACAACTACTCAAATTCTGATATGTATACAGACTAAAGTTGTTATCAGAAGTTAAAGTTGGTAAAGCTTTAAGGACTGTAAGTTGTAGTTATCTAGTCAAATTCTCATGCATTTGTACTTAATGTTTTTGACATCATAAAATATCTGTTAAACTTGTATATTATGCTAATTTACAAGTTGGGGGAGATTGTTAGATATATTTGATAATGTCATGACTAATATGATTTATGTTTAGTTTTCAGATCTTACTTAAACAGGACAAATCAGTACTTACCTGAAATCAGCACTTATACTGAAGTCAGAACTCAAGTCATCAGTACTTAAGGTTCAGGAGATATTTACCAGAAGATAAAATCAGGACTTAAAGGAAACGTTCAGATAAGGAAGGCGGCTGATTGAAGAAAGAGAAGATCGAGACAAATGTAAGAAGATATATGCATGAAGAAGGAATTCTATGAAGAATAGAATACTTGGAAGAAAAGATATCTGATTGATATATTTTAGGAAGCAGAATTATATTCCATATCAATTAGCGATTATCTTGTAACTGTGTAGTATATAAACACAGACATAGGGTTTACACTATAAGTGTTATCATTATCGAGAATATTATTAATTGTAACCTTAGCAGCTCTCGTGATACTTGTTCATCACTAAGAGATGACAGTTCCGTATTGTAACAGAGTTTATAGCTTTGAATAAAGTCTATCTTCTGTTACTTGTGTTATTAGAATTCGATTTGATTGTGCTATACACTGTATTCAACCCCCTCTTACAGTGTGTGTGACCTAACAATCCCCTTCCCCTTATCATTTGTTTATTACCAATATACCAATCGACTTGTCTTCCCACGATCTATAACTTGGTGCAAACAATTTCAACCAATAACCCTTGAATCACAAACGCCTAAATTCCAATTAAGAATATTCATAGCTATAAACCCTAGTTCTTCAATTCGAGAATCAAACATTAATTTGAACATGTTATTGAACTTCAAATCAGTCATATAATATACCAAAATGACCAGGAAGAAAAGATCTACATGATTATGCCATCAAATCACACAAACAACATCATGAACAAAAATTCTTATTTTAATTCTTAATTAATTTGAATTAAAATAAATAAATAAGAAGAAAACCTTGATTTCTGTACTTGAATAAATGGTGGAGATGGATAGAGTTTTTCGAGAGCTTCGATTCCGTATATAGCACGCTGGATTCCGAGTTCAGTAACGCCTTCGTTTTCAGGTTTGATTATCAAGAACGCGACATGAATTCGACATTTTCTCTATATTTTACGGGATTTACTGACTGATTATGATTATATGAATAAAATGAAATAATAAAAGGGCTATATATATATTTATGGAATATTGGTTCGTGTTGGATCGATAAATTAGTTACTTAGCCGCTAAGTAAATGCAAAAATGATCCGATTTGATGCCCGTATTATATAATTATCCAAAGCGGGCTTCTTATAAAACACTTTATACGAAAATAATGTAATAATATCCCGTCTTTCGAGAATACGGGTTTTGTTGATTCACCGAAATGATTATCGTATCAAAAATCTTGCGCCGGGCTCGCACGGGTCAAACCGTAATCCGGATCGAAAAAGTCAAAACATGGAAAATGTCCGGAATTACCAGATTAGGTTAGAAAGGAGTTTTCGGAAGAGTTTCGTGTTGTAAAAAAGTAAAAACGGTCGAAGTTGGACGATTCCCGACTTTATAAAATAATTTTGTAATTATTTAGAAAATAATTAATAAATTCATAAATCAATATAAAATCATATAACAGTCCAAAAATTACCAGAAAAATACCATAATTATCTATATTTTATTCTGGTCATAATAAAATTAACGTACTTATACTTTACCACATATAAGCATCCACATAACAACACCAATACTCATTATGACGTCTCAGGTGATTTCACTATGACGTCTCCTGGTGAAAAGTATACATCTAGCCTTTAATATACAGTCCTAAATTCTTGGGTAGGTATAACATTTATTTACATTTTCCCCCATTTTCTCTTCACGTCTGGACACTAGGTATTTCCCTTTAGCCTTTGGTACTTGATCGTACTCCTGGGATGCATTCCCTATCTCAATTTGCAAATGTTTCCTAAATTTTTCACTTTACTTCTGTCTTTCATATTACCCATATCTTACCTATATCCTGGCATCTTATAAAGTTTCTTTATCACCCTTTGATTCCACTTCCTCTCCTATTTCCATTCTTCATTCTCATAGCTCATTTAAACCGAACTCTTGACCTTAATAGTCATTTTGATGTCATATCAAATTATATATCAATACGAACTTTGATGCTCACCACATCCCATTCTGAAGTAAACATCAATCATCTATATTGTAATAACCCCAATTTTTGAGAAATTTTTGAAACCCTTATGAATAGTGTTTTTGCTGAATGAGAAAACTTTTCATGCCACACTATGTAGGGGTTCTGATATGGATATTCTGAGATTTTATTAGTACTTTATATGGGATATAAGTGTATGTAAAGATCGTCAAAATCCAAATCCGAACACTTTAGTTTTTCACGGAAATCCACAAGATACGGAGAGATTTGAGTATAAGGTAACAGGATAAAAAGGATTTAAATTAAAGGATTATAATAGAGGATCATAAAAAGAAATATAATGTATTGAGAAAGGTTAAGGGAACCTAAGTAATAAGATCCCGGGTATGATCCTTCAAACGAGAAACGAGAACGAAAGTTAAGCGAACCGTATAACAGATCAGCGGTCATTAGGCAAACAATTAGAAGCTAATCAAAGGGATTAGTGGGGGATGATGTCATCCAACCAATAAAAAGAGGACAAAGGAGGGGTGATGGCATCACAAAGTGATGCAAGCATGACATAAGAGGGAAGGAAATGTGGTGGAATATTAGCCACACAAAATCAAGGGTAAATGGGTAATTGACCTAAAACAAAACAAAAACAACCAACCAAAAAATCAAATCAAAGCAAAACCACAAAAATCTCTCTTTCTTCTTCATCTTGCTCTCGGCCTTTTCAAGAAAAATAAGGAGGAGTTTTTAAAAACTCAAGCTACACACCTTCAAAAATTATAAGGTTTGTTTCTTTAGCTTCCATAATTCATAACTTAGTTATGCTATAAGTTTGGATCCAAGAATCCAAGGTTTACCTAGTTAATCAATTCCTAAAAGTTTAGGGTGAATAGTAACTTTCAAGAACAAATTTTTGATTCTTGATTTTATTTGTAAGGACAAGGTAGCTTAAGCATAGATCAAGGCTTCCATGGGCTTTCCAAGGATCTTTCATTGATTAAAAGCTTCAAGAAGGTATAAAACTTCAAACCCTAGCTTTAGTTTTGAGTATTTAGGAATGGTTATGAGTAGTATAGTATATGTGAAGCATGAAACTTGTTTGTTTAAGAGTTTGGGTTGGAATGGTGGTGATTGATTTGTTGAAATCTTAAGATTTGGTTAAAGAATGTAGTATAGTTTAAATTCAAGTTTTAGGAGTAAGTAAATGGATTATAATGAGTTGGTTTGGGGCTGTTGTAATGTATTTTGGATGGAGTTTGGATTGGGTTATGAATTGGGGTTGGATTGTGGTTGTTTTGAGTTGGTTTAAATTTGGGAAATCGCGTAAACTTAGCCGTCGTAATGTCCGATTTACCGTAGACTGTTTTTGTTCTTAACATCAGAACCCTTGAACTCACTGCTAGGTTTTGACCATTGTCATGTTTAGATAGTTCATGTTATGAGCTTCGTTTTGATATATGGTTCGTTTGATTCCGATGAACGGTTTAGGAGAAACGACCGTTTCAAGTAACGGCGTTTCGCGAACGAAACTTTTTCCCCTCGCCTTACTTTGGAATGTAGGTTAAAGACCGAAAAGGGTTAATTAATGCATGAAACATTTATGGTAAGTGTTTTAGGCAGTTGGTAAGTCACTCGCGAAGGAATCGCTTTAAAACTCGTAAAGGTTAAATTATTAAAAATGGTGGAGCCGAGCGTACCCGAGTGACTTAAGCGAATCAGTGAATGCAAAACAAGCGTTAGAGTCTAAGTTAGTTAAAGTATAGATTTACAAGTGACTTTGGTTTAATTCCAACTTACTTGTTGCTTATAGGTTACCAGACTCGTCCCGAGCCATTCGTAACCCCCAGTCGCTCAGGCAAGTATTCTATCCGTTATACTGTTGTTGTGATGAATACACTTGTATATGCATTATCTTGCGATAGATGCATGTTGGTTATTTAGCAAATTCTTGCGATATATTGTAGCATGTGATATGGTATATATGCATGCCTGTTTCATATTCTTGAAATATATATCTGTTGGTTCAGTTGATAATACCTATGCTAGAGGATAGCGGTAACTTGCATATACCCTTAGTATAGGGACCCAAAAGGTGAAAATATTTTCTAAAACCGGGAGTCGAGGATCCCGAGTAATCTTGTATATATGGATATGGATATATATATATATATTTATATATATATATATATGGTTATAGTTTTCCAAACTATAAATCGAATAAGGTTTATTCGATAACTTTAACTTTATTTTATTATTGAATATTATTTCGAATATTATTCGAAGGCGTATGACTTTTTATATTATTTATTGAATATTATTTGAATATTCATTTGAGGATGTATGACTCCTTTATTTTATTTAATGAATATTATTTATAATATTCATTCGAGGTATTATGACTCAGCTTATTTTATTTATTGAATATTATTTGAATATTCATTTGAGGATCTATGACTCCGATTATTTGCTGAAATATATTCTTTATTTTATTAAAGAATAAGATGTCAATAATCAAACTTATTTTCGATTATTCAAATAAAGATAATACTTTCATATAAGTATATCTTTGGTTATTTAATACTCGTTTCAAGTATAAATTTTAATACTTCTACTTCAATTATTTTTATAAAGATTATTCTTTATGGGAATATTATTTAATTAATAATATTCAGATATTTTCTAATATTCTGGGGACTGATTTACTTCATTAAATCAGCCTTACTCCAAACACTCTTTAAAGTGTTTTCGAGTCTTCAAAATGATTTTTAAAAGTCAGAGCGGATCCCAAAACTCATTTTTATATTTAAGATCTTTCTTTTAAAGGGGATTTAAATACTCGCTCAAAACCTGGGGAATCCGGCTCTGTGGTGTATTTTATATTCGCAACGAGGTTGCAGATTTGGTAAATAAATTGATTACTTGCCCAACGTTCGGGAAGTAAGCCCATCTCATTGCGTCGGCATAAGCGACAGGCCGGGGTACGGTATATTATTGTGTAAGTGGCTGGGTGGCAGTCCATCAACGCGTGAGGGACCGGGGTACGGTCGAGCGCGAGGTCCTAATGCGGCCAGGGTGATGACCGGTGAGGAATTCATCCATCTACAGTAGAAAAGGTTACTTATTGGTATCTTTGCCTGATCAGCAAGATATCGGGTTTATGCCAAAATTCTTTTCCTTTCCAAAATTCATTGGATGTTTCAAACTCTGTTCATACTTTGCATAACAGAGGTTCCAGGAAATGTTTAAAGGGATATATATATGTGGATATATATATATCGGGGCTAAATAAAGTATCTCATAACTTTTTCATTCAATAATATTTCAAAGATTGAATCTATTCAAGTCTTATCTTGTGGTCTCATCAGTGGGATGAACTTTTGAAATTGATTATAACTTGAACGGTGGTAGTTCAAGTAGTATTTGGGAATGATATAAGTGTAGTGAAGTATTTGGTAACTTCGTCTTTTAAACTTATATCTAATTAATAATTGTCTTATGAATGACAAAGATTTTCAGAAAAACGTTGAGACAAGGTTAGATATATGAGATCACCTTGCAACGATATTTTTATACAGTTATACAATGGGACTTTGTGTATATTATGCATGGAAGAGGACTTCCATTACTTTGAAAAGTATATATGTATATATACTGAATATTTTGCGACTTCATCGCATTAAGATATCAAACTTGGTTCATTTCTTTTGACCAAGATTTTCATGAGTATTATGAGTAGACTCATATACTATTAATCATTATACATATTATTTTGGTGGGCTTGCTGCTCACCCTTGCTTTCTTCTTTCATCACGTGTGGTGTGTGTGTTTATTGTGGGGTCACAGTACAGAGTAGTTGAGAAATTATTAAGATTGGGTGTTAATAAGGGAAATGGAACTCGTGACAACCCGGATCCCCGACCCCGGATCTGGGGGTGTTACAGAAATGGTATCAGAGCTAAGCGTTATAAACCTCAGAGATGATGGGACGTTAAGATAATAAGTTCACTAAGATAATAAGAACTCTTGCCAAGTTCATAGTCGGACTACCTAACGTAGTACTGACAGTTAAAACCCTTATGGGAACCCTTATAAATATCGTGATAGGAGCGTAGTTCGTTATCGTATATGGTAGCGGGACTCCGAACCCTGAGGTTGAGGAGCAACATCGCGATGATGTTTTATTACTCATTGGAGATCAAATTATGGATCCAATAGAGCGTCCTAACGCAGGACCGGATGATGTTGATATTGAGGAAGTAGCGGTTGAGGAGGTTGTCCTAGAAGGGATAGTTGTTGAGGATCCCAAGGAGGATCCTGGCAAGATTGGATAAAGGACCACTGATGAATTGATGACCATGGTTAGGGCAACTCCCAGAGGTAGGATTGGCCGGTCACTACCGGAGGTTCGTTCAAGTTTGTAAAGATAGTAACCCCTTTAACGTGGCTTACTCATAAGACTGAGAAGTTCGAATAGACAGAGAAATGCGAGAACAGCTTTTAAGAACTGAAGCAAAGGTTGGTGACGGCCCCTATGTTGGCGTTGCCGGATGGAAAAAGGAGATTTTGTGATTTGTAAGTGACGCTTCGCATAAGGAATTAGGGTGCTTCTTAGCACAGCAAGATAATCGCGTCTGTGTCAAGACAATTAAGGTAATATGAAATTCGATATCCCCGCCCATGAGCTTAGGCTCGTGGTAATAGTTTTACCCTAAAGATTGGAGGCACTACTTGTATGGAGAGAAGTGCGAGAATTACCTAAGCCATAAGTGCTCTAGTACATTCTTACGTAGAAAGAGCTCAACATACGCCAGAGGAGGCGGTTAGAGCTAATCAAGAATTATGATTGGGAGATTCTTTATCATTCGGGGAAAGCCAATGTGGTGGATGATGCCATTAGTAAAAAGGAGAGACTCCAGATGATAATGTCTTTGGGAGAGTTGATAAGAGATTTTGAGAAAATGGAAATAGTAGTGAAGGTAACCGGAGCCGGTACCGAAAAGCTGTTTGAGATTGCAATACAGCCCGAATTATTGGAAAAGATCATATTGTGCCAGAAAAAGTTATGAATGAAGGCAGGGAGCCAACAATTAGATAAAAGATTAATACCGAGAGAGATGATAAGGGAATAATGAGGTATTCCTATAGAATTTGGGTTCCAAAGGTTTAAGAGCTTAAAGATGAAATCTTAGATGAAAGCTAGTTTGAGAAATAAGAGTTAGAGCAAACCCTGAACGTGATAGTCAGGGAGGTTGCCACCAAGACAAAAGGAACCCATAACATGATGAAGTGGAAAATGAGGATTTAAATTATGTAAGATGACCCCAATTATGGGGAGTAGGAAGAAATATTTAGACTGAGGAAACAAAAGTCGAGTAAGGACAGGAGACCCGAGATGGTACCCCTATACGGCAATTCATGGACCTGTCTAGACAGAACTTAGACTATTATCCCCAACCACCACCTTGAGGAAACAATGCGATAGGAAATTCTTTCAGGACCTTTAAGTCTCTAAACTCTCAGAGTTCCAAGGAACAGGTTGACCTAGTCGAGGCAAGAGCCTGGCTAAAGGAAATATAGGAATCATTTGATATTCTAAATGATTGACGAACCACAAAAGACTGTTTTTATCACTTACCTTCCTAAGAGAGAGACCACCTGCTGGTGAAAGACCAAGAAAGGCACGGAGCCAGAGGTTAGAATAAACTGATTTAAGTTCAGTCAATTGTTTTCGGGAAAGTAATTCCCAAGGTTATGGAGATAGTGTAAAAGCTTTAGAGCCAGAACAAAGGCAGACAAGTATGATGAATTATGAATCTAAGATGTAAAAGTTGTTAAGATTCGTTTTGTAGACACGAATCCAGAATGACGGGATGTTTGAAATTAATGCTTATGTTGTGTTGGTTCATGAAATAATGATAAGAGAAAGGAATATAACGGCAATAGAGTTTGAGAAATGACAAGGGAGTTGGGTATGAGGAAACCCTAAAGACTCATAGCAATAGAAATAGAAAAGTATGTAATCGTCAGGGTGATGATGATCCACCATGAGTTAAAATTGATGGTTGAAGGCATAAGAGATACATATATTGTACCCCCTTTAAGTTGGGAGGATTCGAGAAAACCTTGAGATAGTTCGAAGGATAAATATTGAGACACGGATAGACTGAGGAGACAAGAAAGTAAGAAATCAGGAAAAAAATTGGATGAAGGAAGTGACCTTCAATAATGTGAAATGTAAGACCGGTGGCTCGATACCCAGAAAGGGAGACGCCAGGTATGAAAGATATCCCAACATTGAGGTGACTGTTGAGATAAACAACAAAAGTAAATAAGGAATTATTAAGAAGAAGTTCACGTTGAGCACGACCAATATCTTCCAGAACATCCTTGTTATCGTTACCAAATTAGGCAGGACAAGCGGATAACCGTTGTTATCTTTTGGAGGCCATATGAATTGACCTCAATTTGAATAAGGATGTTATTATGAAGTTAGGTATAGACTATCGAGGTGGGAATGATGAAGAAGATAATCTATCAAGGATATATGACTTGGTTTATCCATGGATGGATGCATGTACCTTTTCAAAGGTGGAATTAAGGATAGAACATCGGTAACTTAAAATGAATCCTAGGGGAATGCATAAAGGTTGGCATTTCACCCTTAATAGGGACAGTATGAGTTTTCACAATATGATTGGGAAAGGGTTAAGGTAACAACAACCTTTAAGGATCAGTGGAGAAATTTTTCAGAAGTATATAGACAATGGTTCTGGTATTAGTAAATGGTATTTTGATATGCCCTGTATATAGGGAATACAGGAGGAACGATTGAACGATAACCTTAGAGGTTTTACAAGGAGAAAGGTAATATTCAAAATTCTCAAGAATAGAAATGTGGATAAAGGAAATATGACGTAATTATAATGATGCCAAGTGGGGCACGTGTTAAACCACGAGAACGTATGAATCGAACCAGTAAAGGTCGAAATTGTTCAGGGCAATTAGGACTTAAGATAAAAGATGTTCTAAGTATAATTGAGAGTCAGTCGTGACAGTGATTAACCTCTAAAGACTGAGGCAATAACTTATGGAAAAAAAATGGTGATTTTTTTTTTACTCATCAGATTTTAAGGAAAGCATTTTCACATAAGCTGTGATTGAAATAAGGTAGAAAAATTATTTGGAGATGGTTAAAGTGACATTGACTGTAAGGAAATTTTACTATCAGGAAAGGCCAAAGAGGTGGCCGACACTTTAAAGGTAAGAGGATAATTATAGGCGCTTGTGCCAAAAGAATACAGTGATGATGGTTAAAACTGTGAAGGTTGTATTATGGTTTGGAAGATTGACATTCCTTCTGATGACTGTGCAATACCCAGCCGTAATAGTAGTTGGTAAAGGTTTAATTCGTGTAATCGCCATGAGCGGGCTATCTATCTTAGAAGGTACTATCTTGAGAATAAGCCAGGACCATGTTTCAAAAAGGACTAGACGAACCTTTGAGTAAGTCTTCTATTTAAGGCATATGATTTAGAATGATATTAACCTGCTATCTTTGCTTTGAGCGAAACTCTTCTGCAATTTTATCTGCTTCATGTCATGTATGTATGTCAGAATCAGGAGTGTACTCCATGAATCAAGAATGGTGATTATGTTAACTCCTTAGAAGAATTAGATACGACATATATGGACTCCGTATGGTTAGATATTAAGATTTCATGGAAAGTGAATGACGACAGTAGGTCAGTGGTGGACCATAGTAAGGCAGCAATGATTCTGCGAGTAATGAGCTGATTACAACCATGAGAGTTGTATGGGAATGGGTGTTGAGATTGAGCACCACTAATCGGGTCGTGGTAGTGTATAAGTTATCATTGATAGACTAATTAAGTAGAGTATCTACCTAGTGAATTATTATTCTTTCTTATCAATAGAGAGTCGTATTATTATACGAGGAAGGTTGCGGTGCAAGCATAGAATTCAAGTAACGATGATGTCTAGAATGAGATCCCAGATTCGATTTTCGATGTCGAGGGAGTTTCAAAGGTAATTGTGTATAAGCTCGAGGAAGAGCATGGGTCCATAGAATGATGGACGGGATAGCGAAAATATTTAGGCACGTGAAATGCGATGCTATAATACTTGATGTTGATATAAATACGTATATGTTTTGTTCTCCTATGACAAACCTCTATAGTTCAGAGGTAGGTTCCAAGCCAGATATTTTGTGGCAGTATATTTTTTTCATATATACAATTCTCTTCAGTTCGTTCTTTTCTCTTCTTTTCATTTCATGTAAGCTGAGAAGAACAACCCTTCCAGAAGGGGAGGTATTGCCGAATGACTATCTATCTTTGTGATAGAAGCCTAGTAGGATACCACATGTTGTTTAATTGCTTGTCAAGTACTAAAGGCTGGCCACCTTCTGTACTAACTATGCGATATAACAAGTGTTCATGATCATAGTGATCTCTCAACAAATTCCTTTACTTCTATTTGATTGATCAAATTTTGGAAAATAGAAATAACTGAAAAAGGAGTAATAAAGTGGTGGTAGTATGCGGAATGGGAACACATTCGTGATACTAAGGTTGACGTGGTTATTAAAAGGTTATAGAATGCTAACGAGCAAAAGTATAACCCGTATAATATTAGGAACGGAAGGTAGTAGCGATTACGAACTGGAAAAGAATAGGTATTGAGAAGCAAAAGTTCTAATGATAAAAGCTATAATGAGAGTCTGTGCAATAGACTTGAAAGAATTTGGAATGATCACTTAATTCGGATTGAGTTATCTTACGACAATAGATCATATGTCATTATCGAGATGTCGCCTTATGAGATCCTTGAGGGAAGATAATGTCGATCTCCCTTATGTTAGGATGAAGTTGTAGAGCGCAAGATGCTCGGACCCGCAGTAGTCCAAAGGACCAAGGGTATGATAGATCTAATCAGAGGACGGCTGGTAGTAGCCCAAGATGGACATGATAAGTATGTTGATTTGACACGAAAGGATAAAGAGTATGAAATAGGGGACCTATAATGTTATAGGTATCCCTTGGAAAGGATTGATGAGGTTCGGAAAGGAAGGAAAGCTAAGTCTACAATTTGTTGGACCCTTGGATATATTAAGACGTTTGGGAAGTTAGCATATGAGCTAGCCCTAACCCCGAACATGTAGCAGGTCATAACATGTTTCACGTATCAATGTTAAGGAAGTGAAATTCGGATGCCAGATAAATAGGGGCATATGAGCGCATAGACATGTAACCCGACGTAACCTATATGGAGCAACCAGGAAGGGTTATAGAGTGAAAAGGGAACAAGTGCTTTGGAGAAGGGTTATCAAACTATTCAGAGTTTGATGGAAGAACCACAATGTGGGAAAATTTACTTGAGAGTTAGAAAATGTAATGCTAAGAAAGTATCCCCATTTGTTTTCTATCTGATTCCGGGACGGAATCCTTTTAAGGAGGGGAGACTGTAATAACCCCAATTTTTGAGAAATTTTTGAAACCCTTATGAATAGTGTTTTTGCTGAATGAGAAAACTTTTCATGCCACACTATGTAGGGGTTCTGATATGGATATTCCGAGATTTTATTAGTACTTTATATGGGATATAAGTGTATGTAAAGATCGTCAGAATCCAAATCCGAACACTTTAGTTTTTCCCGGAAATCCACAAGATACGGAGAGATTTGAGTATAAGGTAACAGGATAAAAAGGATTTAAATTAAAGGATTATAATAGAGGATCATAAAAAGAAATATAATGTATTGAGAAAGGTTAAGGGAACCTAAGTAATAAGATCCCGGGTATGATCCTTCAAACGAGAAACGAGAACGAAAGTTAAGCGAACCGTATAACAGATCAGCGGTCATTAGGCAAACAATTAGAAGCTAATCAAAGGGATTAGTGGGGGATGATGTCATCCAACCAATAGAAAGAGGACAAAGGAGGGGTGATGGCATCACAAAGTGATGCAAGCATGACATAAGAGGGAAGGAAATGTGGTGGAATATTAGCCACACAAAATCAAGGGTAAATGGGTAATTGACCTAAAACAAAACAAAAACAACCAACCAAAAAATCAAATCAAAGCAAAACCACAAAAATCTCTCTTTCTTCTTCATCTTGCTCTCGGCCTTTTCAAGAAAAATAAGGAGGAGTTTTTAAAAACTCAAGCTACACACCTTCAAAAATTATAAGGTTTGTTTCTTTAGCTTCCATAATTCATAACTTAGTTATGCTATAAGTTTGGATCCAAGAATCCAAGGTTTACCTAGTTAATCAATTCCTAAAAGTTTAGGGTGAATAGTAACTTTCAAGAACAAATTTTTGATTCTTGATTTTATTTGTAAGGACAAGGTAGCTTAAGCATAGATCAAGGCTTCCATGGGCTTTCCAAGGATCTTTCATTGATTAAAAGCTTCAAGAAGGTATAAAACTTCAAACCCTAGCTTTAGTTTTGAGTATTTAGGAATGGTTATGAGTAGTATAGTATATGTGAAGCATGAAACTTGTTTGTTTAAGAGTTTGGGTTGGAATGGTGGTGATTGATTTGTTGAAATCTTAAGATTTGGTTAAAGAATGTAGTATAGTTTAAATTCAAGTTTTAGGAGTAAGTAAATGGATTATAATGAGTTGGTTTGGGGCTGTTGTAATGTATTTTGGATGGAGTTTGGATTGGGTTGTGAATTGGGGTTGGATTGTGGTTGTTTTGAGTTGGTTTAAATTTGGGAAATCGCGTAAACATAGCCGTCGTAATGTCCGATTTACCGTAGACTGTTTTTGTTCTTAACATCAGAACCCTTGAACTCACTGCTATGTTTTGACCATTGTCATGTTTAGATAGTTCATGTTACGAGCTTCGTTTTGATATGTGGTTCGTTTGATTCCGATGAACGGTTTAGGAGAAACGACCGTTTCAAGTAACGGCGTTTCGCGAACGAAACTTTTTCCCCTCGCCTTACTTTGGAATGTAGGTTAAAGACCGAAAAGGGTTAATTAATGCATGAAACATTTATGGTAAGTGTTTTAGGCAGTTGGTAAGTCACTCGCGAAGGAATCGCTTTAAAACTCGTAAAGGTTAAATTATTAAAAATGGTGGAGCCGAGGGTACCCGAGTGACTTAAGCGAATCAGTGAGCGCAAAACAAGCGTTAGAGTCTAAGTTAGTTAAAGTATAGATTTACAAGTGACTTTGGTTTAATTCCAACTTACTTGTTGCTTATAGGTTACCAGACTCGTCCCGAGCCATTCGTAACCCCCAGTCGCTCAGGCAAGTATTCTATCCGTTATACTGTTGTTGTGATGAATACACTTGTATATGCATTATCTTGCGATAGATGCATGTTGGTTATTTAGCAAATTCTTGCGATATATTGTAGCATGTGATATGGTATATATGCATGCCTGTTTCATATTCTTGAAATATATATCTGTTGGTTCAGTTGATAATACCTATGCTAGAGGATAGCGGTAACTTGCATATACCCTTAGTATAGGGACCCAAAAGGTGAAAATATTTTCTAAAACCGGGAGTCGAGGATCCCGAGTAATCTTGTATATATGGATATGGATATATATATATATATATATATATATATATATTTATATATATATATGGTTATAGTTTTCCAAACTATAAATCGAATAAGGTTTATTCGATAACTTTAACTTTATTTTATTATTGAATATTATTTCGAATATTATTCGAAGGCGTATGACTTTTTATATTATTTATTGAATATTATTTGAATATTTATTTGAGGATGTATGACTCCTTTATTTTATTTAATGAATATTATTTATAATATTCATTCGAGGTATTATGACTCAGCTTATTTTATTTATTGAATATTATTTGAATATTCATTTGAGGATCTATGACTCCGATTATTTGCTGAAATATATTCTTTATTTTATTAAAGAATAAGATGTCAATAATCAAACTTATTTTCGATTATTCAAATAAAGATAATACTTTCATATAAGTATATCTTTGGTTATTTAATACTCGTTTCAAGTATAAATTTTAATACTTCTACTTCAATTATTTTTATAAATATTATTCTTTATGGGAATATTATTTAATTAATAATATTCAGATATTTTCTAATATTCTGGGGACTGATTTACTTCATTAAATCAGCCTTACTCCAAACACTCTTTAAAGTGTTTTCGAGTCTTCAAAATGATTTTTAAAAGTCAGAGCGGATCCCAAAACTCATTTTTATATTTAAGATCTTCCTTTTAAAGGGGATTTAAATACTCGCTCAAAACCTGGGGAATCCGGCTCTGTGGTGTATTTTATATTCGCAACGAGGTTGCAGATTTGGTAAATGAATTGATTACTTGCCCAACGTTCGGGAAGTAAGCCCATCTCATTGAGTCGGCATAAGCGACAGGCCGGGGTACGGTCTATTATTGTGTAAGTGGCTGGGTGGCAGTCCATCAACGCGTGAGGGACCGGGGTACGGTCGAGCGCGAGGTCCTAATGCGGCCAGGGTGATGACCGGTGAGGAATTCATCCATCTATAGTAGAAAAGGTTACTTATTGGTATCTTTGCCTGATCAGCAAGATATCGGGTTTTTGCCAAAATTCTTTTCCTTTCCAAAATTCATTGGATGTTTCAAACTCTGTTCATACTTTGCATAACAGAGGTTCCAGGAAATGTTTAAAGGGATATATATATGTGGATATATATATATCGGGGCTAAATAAAGTATCTCATAACTTTTTCATTCAATAATATTTCAAAGATTGAATCTATTCAAGTCTTATCTTGTGGTCTCATCAGTGGGATGAACTTTTGAAATTGATTATAACTTGAACGGTGGTAGTTCAAGTAGTATTTGGGAATGATATAAGTGTAGTGAAGTATTTGGTAACTTCGTCTTTTAAACTTATATCTAATTAATAATTGTCTTATGAATGACATAGATTTTCAGAAAAACATTGAGACAAGGTTAGATATATGAGATCACCTTGCAACGATATTTTTATACAGTTATACAATGGGACTTTGTGTATATTATGCATGGAAGAGGACTTCCATTACTTTGAAAAGTATATATGTATATATACTGAATATTTTGCGACTTCATCGCATTAAGATATCAAACTTGGTTCATTTCTTTTGACCAAGATTTTCATGAGTATTATGAGTAGACTCATATACTATTAATCATTATACATATTATTTTGGTGGGCTTGCTGCTCACCCTTGCTTTCTTCTTTCATCACACAACATCAGATAGATAAGATGAACAGGACCAAACTCCCAATTCGCGATCGGATAGGAAGCGTTTCGCAGCTTCCTATAGGCATTGAAGTCACTGTAGCTGAGGTAGGGAACTACCAATAGACTAGGCTTCAACTTTTGATGTACAAGATTTATGTATATTTATGAATTGTAATAATGGCAATGAAATGTAAATTTATTCAGAACCTTTTTAAGGTGTATTGACATATAATTGTGGAATAAATCGACTTGTGATTATTTTTGGATGTTCATCTCTGAGACTATAACGTGTGGTGTGTGTGTTTATTATGGGGTCACAGTACAGAGTAGTTGAGAAATTATTAAGATTGGGTGTTAATAAGGGAAATGGAACTCGTGACAACCCGGATCCCCGACCCCGGATCTGGGGGTGTTACATATATTAATACCACTTTCGATATTTAACAACAACTTAAGTATCAACATCAATCAGAAACTGAATTAAAACTGTATCCCACATTTTATCCAAACCAGAATTACTTGATAAATCATTTATTGTATGATTATCAAAACAATTTGGAAACAAGATGACCTTTAATAAAACTTTATTGTAGATGATAAAATCTCTTTGATTGACTAATAAAATCCATATTGGTGTAGGTACTAATCTCTTCTTCGTTCCACCTCCCTTTTTCCTTTCCTTTCTTTCTTCTCCTTGCTCTTTCTTAAATCTGTAGTTTTTAAAACGTTCTCCTTACTTGTCCATACACATAACTTTTTATTTCTCTTGTCCATTATAAAGGGCATATTCATCCAAGTAAAGCCTCACGCACTTGCAGCAATTCCTGAATTCTACCAATGTCCTTACTTTTTCCCAATTCCTCATTGCTTTGATTTTGGATTTGAAAATCACATCAAAATTTGACTTAATCTAATTGGAATCGATTTCCATCTAATTGACCATTAATTGGTAAAATTACCCAATTAACTCACTTAATTGATCAATTGCACCAAATGATGACTAGCTAATTAGTACAACCCATGTCTCTCGTTTAGCTTAAGATTATAGCGAATAATTCTTATAATACCATACCTTTTTCTCATATTTTCTGATTATAACTGAATATCACTACTGAGTATAATTACAAATTAGAAATTCTTTTAGTTCGTGTTTTAATTCAAGATTTATAATGAACAATTTATCCATCCTTGAAAACATACACTTATTCTTATTAGTCAACTTGTTCAACTTTTGATAACCAGCATATGGTCTCAACCAACACTCGTATAATCTTGCGAATGAATTCATTTGGTTTTAAAGCATCACATTTTAAAAATTGTTACAGTCAAACCACCATACCTTCATCGCCCCTTATGTTTTTCCATACGGAACCTTCTTTGCTAACCCAGTTATAAGCATCAAATTTACCATAACTCACTTACTTGAGTGGGGAAAGCCCAACCATTCCTTGATGAACACATTCAGAGTTTGTTCGTAACTAACATTTCTTTGATCTTGAATCTTCATGACAAATATCTCCCACATGATTGAAGTATGCTTCATCTTCACAACGTATTAATCGATTATCTAGTTATTATTAAGAATTTCTTCATTCACTTCCGTTGTCCAATCAATCATTTGCCTTATCCGATATACACATCTTTGCTTTCCTATTTTTTTCTAGCTAATTCACCTCATACGGTTTGCTAACTACTTCAATTTACACCAAAATCTCAGACTTAGAATGTATCATGTATACAGATTTCCGCTTCCGATTTGATGTCATTGCGATAACCACGTTATTGGCATAATGATTCTTCTTGCACGTAAATGTCCATCATTATTGGCTTTCAATTATCCATACTCATCATATAACTCCATCTGCTATATGGGTTCATTTCACATCCTTTTTAAAATATTTAAAGGATAGACCTTACACAAGAAGGAATTTATGTATATGATTCTGACTGGAAACCTTTTGTAAGGAATAAGAGTACAAGGAAACAATCGGAAAGATCCATGAATCAAGAAATCATAATTGAAGAGGAAAGAATGAATGATGATTTGGATATGAGTGAGACAACCATATTTGTACTCAAGATGGCCAGTCTTTCATACTATATGGCATACAGCACATGATTAGGTGGCGTCCCACCAGACTCTTTGTCATTTTGACAAAGCGTCACACCATAACACTGTTTGTCTCAATCAGAAAGCAATAATTTGAAGAAGGAATGATTTGAAAGAGATTCAACACTTTTCTTGTCACCTTATAGAGCTGATCATGAAAGAAGTTCATACTTTACTCGAGATTCATAAGAATATATAGGATTATAGGAAAGACTAATACCATTGGTTGCCATCAATATTTTATCTATTTACAGCTTCAACGCATGTCCGATCAATAGATCTCATTCCGAGTCATATATTAACTTTAAAAAAAATTCTCTGAATCGCCTTCTTAAATCGATCATTAAAATAAATTCCCATGTATTAGGTATTGTATCTTTAGCGCCACGCTTCTATGTTTATAATTAGACTCTATTTGCAGTCTTACGAGATTTACAATCATAACTTCAAATTTCACTTATGCTGCTGATCATTCAACATATCGCCTCCTTTGCTAATAACGTTCTTCCTTTAGAAAAGTCTGGCAATTTTCTCAATCTTTTTTGCTCATACTCAGCTTCTTGTGAATCGACGTATTCTTCAAACTCTAATCGTCTCAGAAATTGGATGAACAGTTTCTCCGTACATTGGTTATGTCATTAACTTATCAAACAACATTTGCATTCTTCTGCTAGGAACAATCAAACCTTCTCTATAATACCGGGTCCACTTGGCCTTCTAAACGAACCATACTAAATTCTAGAACAAGTATTCTTCTAAATAATCCAAATCTTATAACAATCGAGAAACTCAAGGAGTAATTGAACAACCAAGTTTTTAAAACCTATTTTGTTTAAAGGACTTTTAGAAAAAAATTTGTTAAAAAAATCTCTTTCGAAAACTGGTTTAAAATTTTGAAAATCATACACCTGGTCGTCATTACTATATGAGTTGGTTGACATCCTTCTTAACTATCACAAGGAATCTAATAAGGAAAACAATCAAATAAGAGCTCATTCATTTCCATATATCTTCTACCCCTTATTGGGTCCATTTTACCTTCATTGGTCGATAAAAATTCCAATTACCGCTGCGTATTATTTTATTCGTAATTTCACTTCTAGTCTTTCATACCAGTAACGCTCCCATTATCATCTCTTACGATTACTAGGTATAATAAGTCTATCCAGTATTCATTAAATCCATTTTATAAAACAAGGCCGACTAATATCATATCATATTACTATTATATGTATCATGATTGATCATAACATCATCATCAATTCCAAGAAGACTCTCGATATCCAACCTTCTTAATTTCTCTTAAAATCCATCTAGCTCACTTCACAAGATAATCATGGGTGGCATACTTACTAGTAGTGCCATATAACCTGGTAGCGGCTATCTTTCGGAACACATGTATCCTCACTCTAGGTTCTTTCTCACATTTATTAATACCTCGTGTACTCACCATATGTTGTAGCTCTCGAATCCATCCTCATAGGTGTTGTTACTTCATAAGACGAGTTTTAAACGGATGTTATAAAACAAGGTGTAGAGTAGACAGAAAAGATGTACTCACAGTCGAACATCCAGTAGAACCAGAATCAATATGTGGGGGATTCTCGAATAGGTAGCTTCGCATCAGGGGATGAGATAATAGCTTAAAAAGGTTCAACCGTCTTGACAGGAGGTGATATAGCTAACACCAGTGGAAGAGCAGGGCGTGAATCAAATGATGGTCCTCCGACTGAAGGCTCTGAATGATCAAACGATCCCAGGATAAAAGAATCTGCCATCACAGCTATCTGAAAATCGCGTCGCTAGATAAGAATCTCGAATCTCATCATGAATCATACCAAAACCTATTGTACAGTCACATTCAACCTCTCGACGTTCTATCTTTCTATTTCCTAATTCTAATCCTAACCCTCTATCCATTCCCAAAAATCTAGGCTTATTTCAGTGACTTATAACCTGTGGCTCTGATGCCAAACTGTAGCGCCCTCTAAACCCGGGTCAGAAGTTTGGGGCTCACAACACACACACACACAATATATAAACATGTATATAAAATATTATATACAGTGACCCTTCTTTTCACAACCATGGATCGCAACAGGTTCAAGTATGAAAACAAGCCACAACCTTATCTTTTATTACATCGTACCAAATCCCAAATAGTTCAACTTACAACTGATAATACTATCGTTCTTACAATCTTGCATAACTCATCTACAATATAAAGATTCTGCTAGCTCGATCTAACTTAACCTGGAATCCTAGCTTGCACACTGGACTGGGAATCCTCGTTACCAATAATTTCCTTTTCAACTGTTGAAGACATAAGAAGGTTTGGAAGAGTGAGCTAACTAGCTCAGAAAGTTATAATAGCAATAACTGAGGTTAAACAATAACCAATTGAAATGATTCAGAAGAATCAATTTTCTGAATAAACAATGATTAGAATTGGATATTTACTTTATAATTTAAAAACCAAGGTTAGGCTGCTGATCAGTCACGCACTAACCCCGAGTAAGGCTCCCAGATTTGCTCTATATACTGGATCCAAGGCACACATTGACCTATTATGACCACGAATCTGGTCCGACCACGAATTTGGTCCGACCACGAATCTGGCCCATATTTATAAAACCATCCAATTTTAAAACAATTCAATATGATAACCAATGTAATTCAATAAGCTGAATCATAAACAACATTTATCTTGAAGCATAGGGTGATTCACAATACCATGAAGGTATAACAAGGAATTCAAAAAGATTGGCTTTCAATCAAAGAAAGAATCAGAAAGTAGAAGACCAAGGGTTCAAGGGTTACAAGGATTGGTCTTCTATTAAACAATAAATAAGGTTTGGTATGTCAAGCAATTCAATATCAGAAATCAGTATGTGGTAGATATGTATTTGTGGAGTAGTATCGTATGTTTTTGGCTCGTATATGAGAATTCAATAATCAATGGTTTATGAAGAATAAGGCTTATGGCTCAAGATCAATAAGAATCAGGGTTCAAGGTTAAATATTTTAAAGCGCTTGCAATATAAAACATGAGTTATTTTGAATAATAGCGACATGTTATGAGATAGTTCGAAAATATTTGCAATATATCTTGAAGAATGTCCAGAAGTACTTGCCTTATCACGGATGATTACCAACTTCACTTGCATTCATTTATTGTTTCTAGTCAACAACCACTTATCTTCTTTTTCTATGCCTTGCTTCTATTCACCGATCACTTGCTTTCTTTTTCTACGCTTCAGTTCTATTTACTGATCACTGGCTTTCTATTTTTATGCCTCGATTACTCTGATAGGCATCACAAGTATCTATCAATACTCAATCTTATATTATTTTAATCGTCACATAGACGTCATAAGCTTTTATATACCCTTCATTTTACCCAAATCCGATTTACGGATTGAAAGTTACAGCAAAAATCGTAACACATCAATGAGATAGCACGTAGCACATAGAACGCAAGATATTCGATCAAAATAATTTTTCAAAGATGATTCGGGGTTAAAATGACCTTCCAGGTATTTAATACGTATTTTTGAACATTTTTCAGAATTTAAACGGGACTTCAAATCATTTTAAAATTAAATAACAGGGTTTGAATGCCCGAATCTGGCTTTAAAATAATTTTATAATAATTATCGAGCCTTGAAAATAATTTTAAATAATATTTTAAAGCTCGAAACTATTTTTCAGAATTTTTAAATCAAATTTAAATAATTAAATCCAATTAAATAATTAATTAAAATCAATTAATAAATAATTAAACTATTTAATCAATTATTATTTAAATTAATTAACTAATTAATTAATTAATTATTAACTAAAATTAATTAAATAAATAATTTAGATTTATTTTTCAATTAAAAACAATTTTTGGAATTAAAATAACCATTTTTGGAATTTTTGGAAATTAAAAACAATTTTCTGAAAATAATATAAAAGAAAATATAATTTTTGTAATTATATAAGCAGAAATCTGATTTTTTGGAATTTTTATAAATAGAAATCTGAATTTCATAAGTTTTTAAAAATACAGGGACAAATTTATAAAGTTTTACAAATTGGGAGGGTAGAATGGTAATTCTACCATCTCCCTCCTCCTTCTTCCACCTCCGGCGGCCGGCAGCCATGGTCGCCGCTCGAAGCTTTTCCGGCCACCACCAAAATAACCCGGAAACGAGTGAAATTAACAGGGAATAAACTACAAGCTTCCAGGAACACGATTATGCCATTAGTTTGATCAAACAATCAACGAGTAAGCCGGAAATTCAACCGGAAATTTACGCCTCCGTTAGCATCAATTTTCCGATCATCCCCTTCCCCTTATCGTTTGTTTATTACAAATATACCAATCGACTTGTCTTCCCACAATCTACAACTTGGTGCAAACAATTTCAACCAATAACCTTTGAATCACAAACACCTAAATTCCAATTAAGAATATTCATAGCTATAAACCCTAGTTCTTCAATTCGAGAATCAAACATTAATTTGAACATGTTATTGAACTTCAAATCAATCATATAATATACCAAAATGACTAGGAAGAAGAGATCTACATGATTATGCCATCAAATCACACAAACAAAATCACGAACAAAAATTCCTATTTTAATTCATAATTAATTCGAATTAAAATAAATAAATAAGAAGAAAACCTTGGTTTCTGCACTTGAATAGATGGTGGAGATGGATAGAGTTTTTTGAGAGCTTCGATTCCGTATATAGCACGCTTGATTCCGAGTTCGGTAACGCCTTCGTTTTCAGGTTTGATTATCAAGAACGCGACATGAATTCGACACTTTCTCTATATTTTACGGGATTTTCTGACTGATTATGATTATATGAATAAAATGAAATAATAAAAGGGCTATATATATTTATGGAATATTGGTTCGTGTTGTATCATTTTGGATCGATAAATTAGTTACTTAGCCGCTAAGTAACTGCAAAAATGATCCGATTTGATACTCGTATTGGATAATTATCCAAACCGGGATTCTTATAAAACACTTTATATGAAAATAATGTAATAATATCCCGTCTTTCGAGAATAAGGGTTTTGTTGATTCACCGAAATGATTATCGTATCGAAAATCTTGCGTCGGGCTGCGCACGGGTCAAACCATAATCCGGATCGAAAAAGTCAAAACACGGAAAATGTCCGGAATTACCAGATTAGGTTCAGAAGGAGTTTTCGGAAGAGTTTCGGGTTGTAAAAACGTAAAAATGGTTGAAGTTGGACGATTCCCGGCTTTATAAAATAATTTTGTAATTATTTAGAAAATAATTAATAAATTCATAAATCAATATAAAATCATATAACAGTCCAAAAATTACCAGAAAAATACCATAATTATCTATATTTTATTCTGGTCATAATAAAATTAACGTACTTATACTTTACCACATATAAGCATCCACATAACAACACCAATCGTCAAATAATTCACCAAAAATCACATAATAATCATATAATAATCATTTATCGATAAAAATAATTACACGCAATATCCCGGATATTACATAAATTATGAGTCCACGTATCTTATAAACTTTATCTGATTAAAATATGATCCTTATATGTTATTATCGGATGGGTAGATGATTAGGATAAATATATAGAGTAGACAATTATACATTGCCAGTTAATTGAAGTAGTATCTTTTATAATAGATACACATAGTTCGAGGCATTCAAATCCAGACAGTAATTGTAAGAGTAAAGCCTGATTTTGCATGGTAATGAGACGAGTTGATACAGAATAGAGGTGAACATAGAATGATAATTGAAAGCGTGAAAGCGGATCAACTGAGGCAAGTATTCATGAACTTTCTTATGATACATTGCCAGTATTCGTTTCCTATTCTAAATTCAGAATAGTTAAATGTTTTTATATTTCACTGCAATTACTCTTAATTATGCAAGTACCTTTTTATTCTCGTTCCTTATTATAATTTGTGATCTCTTAAGGAAATATATATTGTTTCGGGTTATTTGCAAATCTGGAATAAAGATGTAGTGAAATAAAAATGATTTGACATCAAAATACTCCACGGACCGGATGGTTACGATGAGGGCCAGGGATGGACTGGACCCTTGTTTATGAAGTCAGAATGGGCCTGGGGCCATAGATGGTTGGACCCTTTAATTATGGAGGCCATAATGACGGGTACCTTGTTATGACTTATGTCTATGCGGTTGGGCATAGGTCTGTACTATACCTGACTGATTAGCAAGTTATAGTACTTTGTTGATTCTAGTGTCCAGTCTAATTTATTGTTGATCACCATTCACAGAATCCCTTCTTGAAAAGTTTTATGATTACAAAACCGGACAAATACCTGATTTAAGAGATGAATTAGTAAATTGCTCGTTGCTTTTAATTTATGATTGAGGGCTAATAAAGGCCAATGTCTTATTCGCTCAACTACTTCAAATAAATAAAGATGTTTATGAAATTATTTAAACATTGTTTCCGGGAATTTCTTTTTATACTGATAATTGGAAACCAGTTATGATACTTGTTGGGCATTTTTGGCTCACTCTTACTTTGTAAATCCGTATTTCTTTCAATATCAAATGAGGATAAAAGTGAATAGCTTTTAATAGATTACAAAATTAGAGAGACCCCAGAGATCCCAACAGCAAGAAGTTGGAGATGTCAGAGTGAATAAGATGAGGAAGTTAGTAAAGAGGTAATAAAATTGTATTTAGTTGTTATAAATTTTAGAAGGTTGAATTCTTGTTTCATACCATAACCTGTAAACGTTCCGGAATTGAGGGGTTATCTGTATATTTATTTTAATATACATGTTTATATTGTTTAAATTTATTTGGTGACACCTAATCCTGACCCCAGATTTGGGGATGTTACAAGCTTGGTATCAGAGCTACAGGTCATTGATCCCTGAAATAAGAATAGGTGAAGTAAGATAGAATTGCTAGGTCATATGAGAGAGGAAATACCCTAAGTATACTCATTTTGAGTTTGAGTTGAGTGTTATGATTAGCAGATCCGATATGGTTTAGTAAGATACGATGTTGTTAAGATAGGTGTGAGAGAAATATATTGACGCTATTAGTATATTGAGTACACAGATCCTGTAGTTGCGAGGAGTAAACAGCTCGACGGATATTGGGTAAATTATCCTGATTTTCATGTGGTTTTAAGTGAAACTAAGATCGATTCTTTTAAGAACTTTGTATAAGGAGAGGTAGATGAGTTTTAGTATAATCCAACGTAGAATTGTGTAGTAGGGCAAGATTCATGCAGGAGGCAACAAGTTGATAAGAGAGCCAACATTGCAAGTATCAAAGGCAGTACTGTTGTGAAAAGGTTCTTATCATTTGTTGGGCACTACGCAGGGAACTATGACATCAAGGACAATAAAGAGGATATCAAATGTATACGTAAGGTTAACAAAAAGATACGACTTTATCTACGGATAGAACATTGAATTCCGTTAATTGATTGTAATTATGACATCAAGGACAATGAAGAGGATATCAAATGTCAGCATTGGAGTTAGAGTTACGAATAAGATAGTATGCAACGGTAAATGAAGTTTTCGTTGAATAATGAATGAGAAATGAACCGAATGAGGGATAGAAGATATACCGAAGTGGATGGACCCTTTTGTGGTCGTTTCCTTAATTAGGTACCTTATTAGTATAACAAATAACTCATATAGTAATGACGACCATGTGCGCGATTTTCAAAATCTTAAAACAAGTTTTTGAAAAATATTTTCTTAATAAATTTCTAAAAGATCTTTACACAAAATGAGTTTTAAAAATCTGGTGGTCAAACTAGTACTTGAGTTTCTTGTTTTTATAAGCATTAAATTACCTAGAAGATGAATCTAGACTCAGTATTGTTAGTTCAGAGTGTGACGGCCTCAACCCCGGGGTCAGGAGTTGACGTCATCAACAACAATAATAACAATCATAATTCAATCCAAATCATTAATAATACATAACTACGATCCCTTTACCAAGACCTTTTCTAGGTTTAAGTATGACTTAGGTTACAACTATTACAACCCAACTAATTTCTAAAAATCCTGACATAACTAACCTAACGCAGCAACTCAACATATCATCTTTGGTCCAACACAACTACCTCAGAGGAGCCTGACACGAAAGGAGCTGGAACTCTGCCCTGACTACCGCGCAAGAATCTCCTAGGCATCTGCAATACATATGCAAAATATTCTGCAAGGGTGAGCAATCAATTGCTCAGCAATACCACTATATGAATAACAATAAAATAGTTTACGATAAAACAATGATAGGAACAGAGATTATAGCTCGCTTACAAAACATGTAAAACATTCATAAACTGGATACTCAAAACTAGCATGCTTTCAACAAAACAAATGTAGTAGTGTGCTGTGTACAAATACCAGAGTTTAATTCTAGCATGCCATTTTCATTTCCAAATCCACTGTATAACTTACTTGTTCCGTTACGAGAAGCACAAAGCCAAATCAGATACTTGCAGATATGTAAAGACAGCTGATCAGGCTATCAACACTAGACGGCTCTCACTGCCATCCTATATACCTGTTCCGAAACTCAGATACCAGCTAGGTCTCTGACCTGCTGGACTAATCGGTTATATATTGCGCATAACCGAATTAGCCTCTTACGCCACCTCAATAGGCCTATTCTGGCCCCAATGTATCTCATATCTGATCGTTTTATCCAGTTTTCAAAACACTTGTACCTATCTCATTTCAAAACCATTTATTTAACCAGCACACATATATAATCCAGTTCGCAATTCATTTCATTCGAGATAGGTACCTTTCAAAGTTACTTTTCCCCAAAACAATTTGAAAACAGTGATTTATAATTACAGGGGATGCGCAACTTAAAACGTTTCTGTTCCATTACGAGAATAAAACATTTAGCTATTCATACGTACTGAAACATAAAAGAATGGTCAGGGGTACTTGTCTTGCAGTGCTTTATAACTATTACCAATTGACATTGAGCCGACTCGAATGCTCAGGCTTTATCGTCTATCCACTAGTTCACCCTGGATTCGACTTCAACACTCAAGTCCTCCGATTGGAACCTTAGTGAGCTTATCGACTGATCACTAGATTATCTTAGTTTAATATCAATTCTTGAGTCCTTCGACTAGAACCTACAGAGCCAAAATACCCTACGTTAGACGTCTATGTATGCTTGACATATCCTCGCTAACAACCTACCCATTCGATATCAAATCCCGACTTGTAATTACACATATTATAATAACACACACAAAAATTAGGGTTCACGTTCTCAAAATCGGGTTGGTGTTCATTTTCAGAAAATACGCATACTCATCCTTTTACGAAATTAGGGTTATTGGGTTTTGGAAAAATATTCACCACAGCATAAAATCAAGTTCCACACAAAATATATGTATATACTTATTTATACTCGCTCGACATTCCGATAATTACAGGGTATGTCCCGAATTTTCGAATTTAATTTCCAAAAATTCGGGCAGCACCTCCTCTGTTTATCGGCCTACCCATCGAACAACTTGACGTCAAATTAACAACAAACAACCCACAATTAATGCAAATACAATTCCCAACCTCCGATTCAACCCAATCATAACACAACATCCATTCAACCACATCCCAACGACTACACTCCAAATTAGTTTACACAATTATCGACTAATTCATTACAACTGCTAATTAAACTTCCTGAATAATTAAAAATAACTATTCGATTAATCACTAGAAATTCATTCGAATCTTTTCGGAAATAATTCGAATAAATAATAACCACCGAATAATTTCATCACAAATCACTGCAATGATCCGAAATTCACAACAGCAAGGAGCAGGAAGCCAAAGCACATGGATGTACAACATAGTACCCACACATATACATACGAACTCATATATATACACATAAATATACACACGACTGAGCAGCAATAATCGAGCAAAAACAGCCGTACCAGAAACACAGCGGCGACTCACATGAAAAACAATGATGAAGATGGCAGAGGAACAGAAGAATAGAGGATGGAGGAGAGAAAGGAGGAATCGAATAGAGAAAACAGAGAGATGGTGAGAGATACCCGAACTTCGAATTTATTTTACCATAGATCTTCCATCCACTTTAATCTACAATGATATGGTTGATAAAACTTGATTCTACGTGTCGCGAGCTTCGATTCGACTACTTGCACGCGAAAATTAGAGTTCCATAACACCTTTGAATCGCAGTTTAATTATGAAGAACACAAAGAACACTTACTACTTTCTCTGGATAATTATGAAATTTTACTGGTGAAATGATTATATGCGCGAAATAAAACTACATAATGGGCTATTTATAGAGGAAATTTTGAGAATATGCTTTGGAATATTCCTTGAATATACTTTTGGATAGAATATTCCCTGAATATACTTTGGAATATTCCTTGAATATACTTTGTACGAAGATAATGTTATCGAAAAAGGTTATCGTATCGAAAATTTTGCGCCGGGCCGTGAACGGGTCAAACCGTAATCCGGATCGAAAAAGTCAAAACACGGAAAATGTCCGGAATTACCAGATTAGGTTAGGAAGGAGGTTTCAGAAGAGTTTCAGGTTGTAAAAACGCAAAAACGGTTGAGGTTGGACGATTTATGGCTTTAGAAAATGATTTTTTAATTATTCAGAAAATAATTAATAAATTCATAAATCAATATAAAATCATATAACACTCCAAAAATTACCAGAAAAATACCTTAATTATCAATATTTTATTCTGTACATAATAAAATTAACACACTTATACTTTACCACATATAAACATCCACATAACAACACCAATCATCAGAAAATTCACAAAAAATCACAATATAATTACATAATAATTATTTATAAAAAAGTAAAAAAAATACACAAATAATTCTCGAATACCAATAATAACATATGATTAATAATAAAATAATATCCAGCTGACTGAACCTATACATATATTTTATTTATTTAACTACTCAATAATTACACATTTAAATAATAAAAATATACGAGTCGTTATACAGAGGGCCAAGTATACCCGCTAATATGGAGAAGTTTATAATTTTCTCGAAAGAAGAGTGCAAACCTTGTTTAATAGTATCAATATTTGAATCAACATGCAGAAACATTATTTATCCAATTTATGAATTTTTAAAGTTTAAAAAGGTTCATTGACTCAAGAGAGGCCCAATAATGATTGAAGAAAATGGGGGAATCTTCCAGATGATTAAAGAAGAATAATATTCCTATCGACGGAGTCGAGGTGTTGCATAATCGATGGTTAATCTATGCGGCATAGATGAAATTAGAAGCTATGATTATAATTTTTGTAAGAACGCGATTATGGTCAAATTATTAAAGTGATGAACATGGATGGAAAGCAACGGTGTCATTCTTTTCTATAACACGATAGTGTATATTCTTTTTAATTCTTGAATAAGTATAAATTTCTTTCAGTAATCTGTTCAATGAGGTAATAAAGAAGAAGAGGTTATTGTATCCCTTTTCAAATCATTCCTCTTTCAAATTACTTCCTTCTAATTGAGACAAGTAATATTTTGGTGTGACGCTTTGTTGGAATGACGAAGAGTCTGGTGGGATGCCACCTAATCATGCGTTGTATGCCATATAGTATGAAACACTGGCCATCTTGAGTACAAATATGATTGCCTTATTTATATCTAAATCATTATTCATTATTTCTATGTCAATCATGATTTACTGACTTATGGATCCTTCAATTATAATAGGTGAATGAACCATAAAAATAAGAAACTAAAGTTGCGCACACCAGACAAGGAAGATGGACAACAAAAGTGGATGAAGGAATTCTTATTAATAACTCAAACAAGCGATTAATACGTAAGAAGGCGAAGCATACTATAATCATAGGAAAATATTTGTCACAGAGATTCGACAATCGAAGAAACTCTAATTTTAAATAAATTTCGAATGTGTTCTTTGAGAAATTGTTAGGCTTCCCAGCTTCAGCCTCTGAGTTATGGCGAATTCAACATTAGTAATTGAGCCAGCAACAGAGGTTCCATATTAAAAGACATAAGTAGAAATGAGGAACTAGTTATCCAATTGTGAAAACTTTTAAGAAGTAATGCTTTAAAACTAATTTAATATTTCACAAGATTGTGATAGTGTTGGTTATTAAAATTTAAACAAGTTGACTAATGAGAATAAGTGTACATTCCCAAGGATAGAGGATTTGTTTTATCAGTTGAAAGATGTAGTATAGTTATTAAAAGTATCTTCATACAAGTATTAACCATAGAAGATAAGATTAAAGATGTAGGCTGTGTTAGTTAGTAGTATATCTGGTTATCAACATGCTATATGTTACAGTATCATGAAATGATGAGGTTGGTTGTGTTGGATTTTAATCGCAGCGGAGGCATGGTAAAACACTTTTACACATATAAAATCCAAATAAAAGCATATAAATCGTGATTAAAACATATGAATCGATTACTAACCTTTAATAGCGATCCAAAAGTGACGATCGGAGATCCTTAGTAGCTGGTCCTCAAACGTGAAGCACTCCACCGGTATCCACCAAGAAAACGACATTAAGGAGGAGGAGGAGGTGGAGAGAATTAGGTTTTCTAAAAACTTTTTGGGTTCGGGTTCGGGTTCGGGTTGGAATAAAAATAGGGTTTATAATAGTATATTTATAGGCAAAATTTTCAGCTGAAATTTTCCCATAAAATATTATTATTATTAACCCATTTATTATTCTCATTAATAATTAAAACACCTTTTAATTATTAATCCTTTTTCTAAACACTTTAGAAATAATTCTCTCTCTTGATTTAATTTCCAAAAATTAAATTCTTAATTAATAATATTAAGAACTTTTCTTAATTAATTTATAATCAATTAAATCTCATTTAATCAATTATTAAATTTGTCAATTAATTATTTATTTCATAAATAAATAATTATCAGCCATTATTAATTAATTCCTCCACCATTAAATCATTCTCTTTTTATGGTATGACCTTGTAAGTTCAATATTAAGCCGGTAGTAGAAATAAATAATAATAAAACTATTTTATCATTATTTATATAAATTCTCTAATTTATTAAATATGATTAATTAATTAATCATATTTATTCTACATCGTGAGGGATACTTCTCAGCATATCACGACTATCCGGATAATATGAATTCACTGCTTAGAATACCAAGAACCTATTCAGTGAATAGTTACCGTACAATAAACTCCTTTTACCCTACAATGTCCTGATTAAATACAAGGCATGGATCTCGTGTCAAGCCTATCTAATTTAATCACTTGCTTACCATTTACTATGCTTAGTTCTATGCAAATTAGAAACTCCTTTCTAATTTCATTCACTCTGACCAGAGATTCCTGAACTAGCATAAGTGGATCAGCCTTGAACATTCGCTTCCTTCACTGGAAGGGGTAGATCCTTTATTGATCATACACTATCTTCGTGTACAAATTCCTATACCCAGTAGAGCCCTAATAATTGTCCCTGGAGACTAAGAACTAAACCAAAGCATAGTTCAGTGTACACAAGATGACTATGATGACCTCAAGTCTAAGGATACTTGTACAACTATCACTATGTGAACAACTGCTAACACGTGAGTGAACTCCATCAGTTGTTCAGCTGTGCGAGTCATGTTCAGTGAACTTATTCTATAATAAGCACCTACATACTAGCTATAGTGTGACCACACAAATATCTATGAGAACAGACATCCTTCAAAATGAAGCAAGCATAGTATGTACCGATCTTTGCGGATTATTAATTACCAGTTAGTAATCCTATGACCAGGAACTATTTAAGTTTAGAGTTATCATCTTTTAGGTCTCACTATTATGATCTCATCATAATCCATAAAAGCTTTACTCTAAACTATGGTATATCTTATTTAAACACTTAAATAGATAGAGCCCGTAATAAAAACAAAACAAGTCTTTTATTAATATCAATGAAATCAAAACAGATTACATAAAAGTTATTCCTAAATCCTAATACATGATTGGACTTAGGACATATTCCTTTCAATCTCCCACTTGTACTAAAGCCAATCACTCTGGTATCTAATATCCATCTAATCTTTATGACGATCAAAGTGACTTTCAGAAAGTAGCTTTGTGAGTGGGTCTGCTATGTTGTTATGTGTGTCAACTCTCTTTCAATACAATACAAGAAATGTTACCGCGCTCCCACTAACCCTTTTGTAGACACATGGTTCATCTACGTTTTTCATAAAACCAAACTCTTTGATTGTCTCATCAAAATGGATGTTCCATCTACGAGAAGCTTGCTTTAAACCATATATGGTTCGCAGCAGCTTACACACTAGGTTTTCATTTCTCTTGGAAAGAAAACCATCTGGCTATTTTCCAGATCTCATAGTCGTAGTAAGCAGCATTCGCAAGCAAAATCCGAACTGATTATAAAAGGGCTACAGGTAAAAGGTTTCATCAAAGTTAATCCATTGCCTTTGTTTGAATCCTTTTCCCAAAAGCCTGGCCTTAAAGGTCTCCACCTGGCCATCTGCTCTAATCATTCTTTTATATCCCGTATACATAGATTTCATTTCGGATTTTATGGCACTATGCCATTTCTCTGAGTCAACACTACTCATAGCCTCATTATAGGTCACAGGGTCGTCATCATCAATAATCGACAACTCATTATCATTCTCAATGACAAGGCCATATTACCTCTCAGGTTGGCGAGACACTCTCCCTGACATACGAATGGGCTGTTCCACAGAAGGTTGTTCAGTCAGAACAGGTATTTCCACATGATCCATAGTAGTTTGTGCTTCTTGAACTTCATCAAGTTCAATTTTGCTCCCACTGTTTCCTTCAAGGATAAAATCCTTTTGCAAGAAGGTAGCATGTCCGGAGAGAAACACCCGATGATCGGTGTAAAAGTAATACCCTAAAGTCTCTTTAGGATATCCCACAAGACTACATTTTACGGATCGATATTCCAGCTTATCTGGGTCAACTTACTTGACATAAGCTGGACATCCCCAAATCTTAACGTGTTTAAGACTCGGTTTCCTTTCTTTTCATATCTCATACGGAGTTTGAGGAACAGATCTGAAAGGCACCTTATTCAGTAAATATGCTGAGGTTTCCAATGCATAACCCCATAGGAATACTGGAAGATTTGCATAGCTCATCATGGACCGAACTATGTCTAACAAAGTTTGATTTCTCCTTTCAGATACCAGTCTGGAGGCGTCCACTGGGAGACTATACCATTTACTTTGAGATAATCCAGAAACTCTCCATTCAAGTATTCACCACCTCGATCTAATCGAAGAATTATAATACTATGTTTGGTTTGTTTCTCAACTTCATACTTATACTCTTTGAACTTTTCAATGGCTTCAGACTTTTGTTTCATCAAACACATATCCGAATCTAGATCTATTATCCATGAAAATAATGAAGTATGAAAATCCATCCATGGCTTGCGTAGACATTGGTCCACATACATCTGTGTGTACCATTCCTAGCAAATTTGCAGCCCTCTCTCCATGTCTACTAAATGGAGACTGCAGTGCCACAATGAAGTGAGATTTTCATCATCCCTTTTCTTTTATTAGTTTGTTCAATCTGAAGTAAATTATGTCACATTTATACAGACCATTATTTAAAGTACCACGTCCATAAAGAATATTATCTCTAAGAATAGAACATTCATTATTCTCAATAATAAATGAAAATCCAGCCAAATCTAACATGGGAATAGAAATAATATTCCTCACAATCGAGGGAACAAAAGAACAATTATTTAAAACAATAGTCTTGCCCGTAGGCATATGTAAATGAAATGATTCTACATCTTTAGCAGCAACTCTTGCTCCATTTCCCATCAGTAGAATCACCTCCTTTTCCTCAAGAGTCCTACTTCTCCTTAGTCCCTGCAACAAATTGCAGATATGAGAACCACAGGCGGTATCCAATACCCAAGTAGAAATTTGATTTAATGACATTTTCACTTCTATCATGAACATACCTGAATTACAAGCGGTAGTCTCACTACCCTTCTTCTTCTTCAATTCTGCAAGGTAAACCTTGCAGTTCCTCTTCCAGTGCCCCACCTTGTTACAGTGAAAGCAAACAACTTTGCTCTTGGGGTCTTCAGCTTTTGGTGGAACCGACGTTTTCTCACCTACATTCTTCTTCTTGGAAGGGTTCCTCTTCCTTTTCTTAGGATTGGAACCTTCACCAATTAGAAGAACAGAACTCTTCTTAGGGGGAAAATTCGATTCCGTAGTCTTCAACATGTTGTGGAGTTCAGGCAGGCTGACATCCAACTTATTCATGTGAAAGTTCACAATAAACTGCGAGAACGAACTTGGAAGCGATTGCAAGACCAAGTTTTGGCTCAGCTCCCCATCCATGGCAAAACCAAGTTGTCCAAGACGTTCAATCAAATTGATCATCTTAAGTACATGGTCATTCACAGATGATCCCTCAGACATCCTACAACCGAACAGCTCCTTCGATATCTCATATCGAGCTGTCCTCCCTGCCACATCATACAACTCTTGTAGATGCATGAGGATAGTGTGAGCATCCATATGCTCATGTTGCTTCTGTAGCTCAATGTTCATGGAAGCTAGCATGATGCATTAAGCAACATTTGCATCATCTACCCACTTACGATACACAATATGTTCATCATTATGTGCATCACTAGCAGGTTCAGTAGGCTTAGGTGAGTCAATCACATATTCCAGCTTCTCAATCCTGAGAACAATTCTCAAGTTTCGAAGCCAGTCAGCATAATTAGGACCAGTCAACTTGTGAGCATCCAGTATGCTCCTGAGTGATAGTGCAGACGACATAATGTATATTGTAAATCTGTAAATGATAAACACATAACAACACTTAGCAAATATTCGATTTCATTTTAAAACACTATATGAATCGGGTCTTTATTCATAAGTGGCTCCCACTAGTTTATCTAATTTATTCAACCCCCTACATGAAAAATTAAGCATTCATAATGCTAGTGGGAATATGTGTTACGACCGGTATCTTCGTGTAATATTATTTGTGGATTTGGTATAATATTAAAGCCGAATGAAAATATATTCAATGATTGTACGTTTGTGTGAGTGAAAATTTCTACATTATAAATTTGCTTTATGTAGTATATGATTTTTCAAAGCAAGAGTTTATTTAATTTCTTTATTTTTCATTTATAAGGAATATTCTAAGCCTTGGAAAAATTTTCTTTTAAAAGGTATTTTGTTCACAAATTTTGAAAATGATTTTATAAAGTCTCTAAAAATCCAAGTTATTTTATGGAATAAATTTTATAATTTTTGAACTTGTATTTTATTTTATAAAAATAAATCATTATAAATTTTAGTTGTCATATTTAGCAAATTACAAGAAAGCCCTTGCATGCAAACCACCCTCTCATTCTTTTCAAGGACAAAAAGGACAATTCCAACCCCACTAACTCTTATTTCTCTAGCCAATTTCCTTCTTTACCCTTGCATGCAAAATGCACCAAGTATAAGTGGAGGGAAAGACTTGTCAATTCTCCTTTCCACTCAAATTTTGTCAAATCAAATACCATAAAAACAAGAAAATGTCATGATCATTCTCATACTCCACCCACACCTCACTCTCTCCTCCCTCCCTTCTCCCTCCTCTCGGCTCTCCCCTCTCACTCTCGGCTAAAAGCCGAAACCCCCCTCCCTATTTTTTTTTCTTCAATCCTCAACCAAGCTTCCACTCTTTACACAAGTAAATGTTACTTCCCATACCATGATCACTCATATTTCAAAGAGTTTTGAGTAGAAAATTTAAGTTTAAAGGTTGCATGTAAAAGTTTTAGTGAAACTCAAAATACAACCTTGATTCTTGTGAGTTTAGGGTTGTTTTTGAGATGACTACAAGGAATGGATAAGTGCCAATTCTTGAGAAGGAAACTCTTGATAATAAAATGGCCATTCCCATCCATTTTATTCGGCCATAACCATATGGGAGCCGAATGAATGGTCCTTGAGATCATTCTTGTTGTTTTGCTCAAATTTTGCATGTTTATGTGATAATGACTTTAATTTTTTGGTGAAAATTTGATAAAACTCCTTGCAAGCTAAGTGATCATCTAGGTATAGCTTATGCTAGGCTTGCATGTCAATTTTATGGTAGAATATATGTAGAAAATGTGTTGTTTTGGTTTGCAAAACCCGAGGACATGCATGCATGTGGATTTCTATTAGAATGTTGTAAGATTTTGATCATTTGGAAATATTTTGTTAGTGAGCCTTAATTTCAGTAGGAATAATGTGTTATATTGAATTATGCTTCTTGTTGCATGGTAATAATTCGTGGTTATCTTTTATAAAATACATATCTTGTGGTTTCAAAAACTTAATGATTGGTGAGTTGAGAAATGTGATCTCTTTTGTTTTGCCATAATTGTACCTTAGGTAAGGATGATCTCACCCAAGGTTATTTTGAGAATAAGGGAGTTAATTCAGTAGAATACCATGTATAAGTCTTGGTTTAAGTATTGAGTTGTTGTTAGTTGAGTTTGTCAAGTCAAAACCTTGGAGAAATGAGAGTTATAGTTTCTGCAGAAAATCAGTTTAGTACCCTGAGGTTTAGAGTGAGTTTTGACCATGTCATTGATGTGCACTTTGAGGCGCAAGCTACCAGAAGTTAGTATTGGGAGTATATAAAAGGTTTTAGGAGTTGGTTGGAGGTTTGCATGTCTTTTGGTTAGGTGCACAAGTAGAATAACAAAAATCTGTCCAGCAGGGGACAGTTTTGTTGCAACTTAGAAATAGGAAGATTTGACCATGTCATGGATAGGCCCTCATTAGGCCCTATTGGACCTTAGTTAGAGGGAGTGTCAGAGAAGTTTTTCCAACCATAGTTCATAGGATATGAGTTAGAACCATGTGTCACAAGTTAATTCAAGTCAGGGCGTTTTCTGCCCAGAAAAACAGGGGAACCTTGGACTTTTAGCTTAGGCCCAAGAAGGCCCAAGCCAGGCCCTTGAGCCACATCAAGTTTGTGAGATGCCCTTAGGTCAGGAGAGTCTTGTGTAAAAGTTTTGAAGGAAAACTTGTAGTTTACGAGTGTTTAATGCACTCAAGAAACCATAGTTGTCATCCTAAAATTGGCACCAGTGAGCGCTTTCACTTACCACATAGTTTTAGAACACTTAGAGGTGAGTATTAGGTCGACCACCATAGTTTTAAGATGGTATAAGGTCAGTAGAGATAAAGGCACAAGTGAGGGTCAATAGGGTTTGGATAATTTAGGAAAGGCACATCGAGTTAGGAAGCCAAAATTAGAAGACCTTGTCTAGTTTAACGACCAAGTGACTTAAGTGGTGAGTCGAGATCATCCAAGCCTAGTGTTGCATTATGCTATATATAGTGTTATTTGGTGTTAATATATGATATGTGAATATGTGGCTATGTGTGTACTTTTGTAATTTAAAAGTGAATATAAAATTAAGTGCGTATAGGCCTAAGTGCCATCCGTGTTTAATTTCAAGTTGTAAAAAGGTTAAGATGGTAAAAATATATTATAATGAGGATTAATATTATTATGTAGGATCTCGAGACGAGGGAAAACTTGCAATAAAGGTCGAGTGAAGCTCCAGTTGCTCCTACCAGTCAGACCAGACCTGCCTTTCTCAAGGCAAGTGATTCAACTTGACCTTCGTATTTACTGCTAATAGTTCATACATTGCTAAAACTATCCTGTGTCATTTGATATATTAAATCAAGCGTATCTTATGATTATCTTTGAGTTATATAGAGATGCCATGAACCCTCGAGTACGTATTGCAAGTAGTTCAAAAGTCTTTTCATGATAGTTGAATGCCATGATAAAATAAAGAGTTGTTATAATACTTGATTGATCCTCTTGATTAACATGCTAATGATTCCTAAGTATTAATATCTCACCCTGAAACTTGAACTCCTATAGAACCTTACCTTGAACTCTGATAGTCAGATACTTACCAACGTGATTCCTCATTGATTGATACCCTCTTTCTTATCCTAAAGCTTGACAATTCTGATATATCCTGAGTTAAAGATCATTTCTGCATACCCTAACACCCTTAGTATTCATGAAGCCTACCTTCTTGATGATCCAGCACTTGAACCTTGATGATAAACCATTGCTTAAAGCCTAATTTGGCATTACCCTTTTATAATATCCAATAGCCTCACTGAATTCCCTTGTCTAAATCTTTGAGATATGAAAACCATTCAGTTACTTTAATAGAGTATAGTTTTATGAATCATGGCCCTGAGATTTAGTACCATATTTCCCGTGTTTCGAGTTGATCTATATTCCCTTAATAAAAATGTTTACTGTTAAAAGAGATTTTGTTATAATTCGGCATCAGTTTTTGAAATAAATAAAATGTGGGTTTTCGGTCCCAAAGGGGGATAAATGTTTTCCTTGAATAGTGGATCTGGACTGAGACGCGAGTCCTTTCCACACTTATATTAGGCTTAAAAGTTGCCTAGGGATTCCCGTTAATGTATTAGAACCCAACGAGGTTCGGGATTACTTCGTGGCTGATCACCGGCTGTAATCCGTAGCGTCATAAAATGATTTTGATTAAGACATGATTTTAAAATTGTTTTGATACAAGCAAAATGATGCCATCTCACACAGTTTTATCTCTCATTACCATTAGTTATGTCTTTCCATTGTCATTCTTTAATGTATATCTCGATTTATGTTTTATGTCGTACTGTTAGCACTTGTTGAGCATTTGGCTCACTCCTTGCTTTACCCTGATATTACAGCTAGCAGCTATGGTTAGATTCAAGCAGACTGCCCGTAAGACCTGTGATGCTGATGCTTATGTTCGAGCTCAGGTAGAATAAGTGATAGTAGTTTGTGTGAGGACTCGGTATTCAAAATCAGATGTAATAGTTGGTAGTGTTGGGCTGTTCCAAACCCTAAACTGTAAGATCTTGGATTTGGTTGTGTTATCTCTTTTAAAATTTTGTAATAGCTATATTTAATTTGCTGTTTAAGTTGGGGGCGTGACAGGTTTTGGTATCAGAGCTACGGTTTAGAGTCCCTGGACAGCCCAAATAGGTTATAGGATATGTGTGTAGGTTATAGATATTATGCGAGAGAGTAGGTTAAGTAAATTATTATTAATACTCCTCTTATTGGTTGTCAGCAAAGGGCGCATTCCTCGTCATCCTCTGGGTCGGACGACACTATTGCTTTCTCCGTGTATGCTGAGTTGAGGCGCGAGTTCGACATGCTTTAGGGCAAGTACGACCGACTGATAGACTGACTGAAGAACGTGTATCCGGACAGCCAAAACTACGAAGGGAAGCCCAAGGAGCAGATAACTGCGAGACTTGAGACCTTAGTTCAGTACGTCAACACTAAGCTTGAGGAGATGCCAGCGCATCGGGACCGTACCAGCCAGTATGTCATTCAGATGGTGGCGGATGAGCTCCAGAGCATTGTGAAGACGCTTCGAGAGGAAAAGACTACCAAGCCCCGTTCAGATGGAGTGGAGCCTTAGTTCTTTCCATTTAACTTTCATGTTGTTGTACTATCAGACTCTATGGAATCCCCAGTTGTTTCCGTTGTTTCCTTTAAATAAGCCTGTTATTCCTAGAATTAGACTTTGTCCCAATCCTATGTATTGTGACCTTTAAAATTTCAATAATTATGTGCTATTGTTCCATTTGCTCTCAACTGTTATTTTACGTTTTTATCATCATATCTGCTTAATTTGGAAACTTGACCCCATATGTAAATAAGAATGCCATGCGATACCCTCGAATCATTTTATCATTCATATCTGTTTTGACACAACTCTTATTTCAGGATCATGCCTCCCAAAAAGAAGAACCCAACAACCACATCCACCACAGACCCAAACATTCTTCGATTACTGGAAACTTTACAACAGCAAACCAATGCTATAGCTCAACAACAACTAACTCTTCAACAACGAATTGAAAACCAAGATAACTGTGGCGCCCTCCAAACCCAGGTCAGAAGTTTGGGGTCCACACACACACCTTAATTATAACCTGCTTATAACAATAATAAAGATAATAATAATATATGCAGTGACCCTACTTACAAACCACCATGGACCGCAACAGGTTAAAGTATGCACACAAGCCACACACACTAATATATTACAAACCGTTCAAATCCCAACTATTTTAAACTCAAACTGAGTATTAAATATTTTTACAAACTTTTACAAACTTAAATTATTCCAAAAGAAGCCTACTAGCTCAGCTTTCTCAACCTGAACCCCTAGCTCTCGCGCTGGACTGGGGATCCTCTTTAACAACTGGTTCCTTTTTAACTGGAAAGAATATAAACAACATTGCACAAATGAGCTAACTAGCTCAGCAAGTCACAATGACAAAACTGAGAATAATGATCATCAGGTGAATATGGTTATGATATCAAGTGAACAATGGATTATGATTTAGAATTGGATATTATACTTTTAATTTAAAAACCAAGGTTAGGCTGCTGATCAGTCACGCACTAACCCCGAGCAAGGCACACAGCATTGCTTTAACTACTGGATCCAAGGCACACATTGGCCTAACTTGACCATTATATGGTCTGACCATGAATCTGGTCCACAATTTTATAATAACAATCCAATTCTAACATAATAACAGAATATGCAATAATAAGCAATAACCGAAATCATTAACAATAATAAATGTTTAAAAATGAAAGGGTTTCAATCCTTGTAAGGATCAATAAGGCAATTTAAAAGCTTGGATGCTGGGTAATGAAAGAATTGAATAACAAAGGAATCAATATTTCAGGGTTTCAAAGATTTAGGCTTTCAAAGCATAAGATATCATGGATTGAGTATATAATAATTCAGTTCAGTGTCTGGTATTTAGTTTGTATATATTTGTGGAGTAGTATCGTAGATTTCTGGTTCGTGTTTGGGTATACAATAATCAATGGCTTAGAAAGAATATGGTTCATAGCTCAAGAACAATAGCTGAAATCAGGATTTAGGTTTTCGTGCTTCAAAGCACTTGCAATGTTAACAAGACTATGAAGAATTACCATATCTCGAGAAAGTTCAGAACATTTGCCTGATATTAGCTTACTATCCTGCACTTGCTTTCAATCACAATCGTCTTACTCCTCAACTACCTGTTTCCCTTTCCTACGTCTTGCCTCTTCTGCTCACATATCATAAGCATCTATCAATCATCAACTCACAGGATTCTATTCAACACATACTTCTATCTACCCTTCGTTTTACCCAAATCTGATTAACGGATTGAAATCTATGCAATAACCAAGTAAACACCGAATATATACACCGATAGTCAATTAATAAGTCACATATAACACATAATACATCACGTAATCAATGACATATCATCTATAAAGAAGTCTCGGGTAATAAATATGCCTTCGGTTATTTAAAATGATTTTTAAAACATTTTTCGGAATTAAAACGGGTCGTTGGATCAATTTCGGGTTAATAAACAGGGTTCGGTTGGCCCATTCTGGCTCCGAAATAATTTTAGAATAATTATCGAGCCTTGGAAATAATTTAGAATAATATTTTAAAGCTCGAAACTATTTTTCGGAATTTTTAAATCATTTTTAAATAATTAAATAACTAATTAAAATCAATTAATAATTAATTAAATCAATTAATCAATTAATTTTCGAATTAATTGACCAATTAATCAATTATAAATTAACTGAAATTAATTAACTAATTAATTCAGATTTAATTATGAATTAAAAATAATTTTCGGAATTAAAATAATAATTTTCAAAATTTTCAGAAATTAAAAATGAATTTTTATAATAAAAATAAATAGGAAATATGATTTTTAAACATTTTATAAACAGGAATCCTATTTTTGAAAACTTTGCAAACTACAGGGACTAAACTTCACCATCTTCAAAAATACAGGGACTAAACTGCAATTTTGCAGTTTCAGTCGCCGGAAAATCGGGGGTGGCCGGAGAAGACGATCCCGGCGTCCTCACCCCACCAACACCTCCAGATCAACACTACACAACACCAGGAACTTGTTCATGCATTCAAAACATTCTAATCATCCCTGTTCTGGCCGGAAATTGGCCAAGAACATCGCCGGTTTCCGGCGAACATCGCAAATCTTTAAAACACAACTCCCTTCGATTCAAGCATCCTCTGTTAACGAGCTATATATCAATCGATTGCAAATTTTATAAGGAACACAACCCACTATAAATCAACAGCTAATAACCCCTGAATCAAAAACCCCCAAATTTCAATTGAAAACATTCATACGGGTTATAAACCCTAATTTTGAAATTCGAAAATTAAACTCAAATTTGAACATGTTATTGAACTCCAAATCAGACGTATGACATATGAAAATCATTAGAAAAACAAGCTCTACAACATGCAATCATCAAATCATACAAACAATCATCCGAACAAAAATTCATATTTTTAATAAAATAAATTCGAAAATAAATAAATTTTTAGAAAAATAACCTTGATTTTTGCAGTGAAACAAAGCTCAGAATCTGATAGAACACCTCAAATCCTTCGTTTTGGTTACTCAAGCTTTAAAAACAGAGATCGGTAACGCCTTCGTTTTGCTGTTTGATTCTTAGAACAGTTTATGTAATTAGGGTTTTTCTCTGAAAATTATATAATTAACTATCTGCAAATGATTTTGATACGAAATAAAATACGGTAAAAGGCTATTTATAATTATGGAAAATTATTATCCCGTTGGATCATTCCGGATATAAAACGGTACGTTTATTTGTAAAAACTGATCCAAACGATATCGGTTTTCGGGATAATTATCCAAATCAGTACAATTTGTACTGCGGTCTTGGTCTCAGCGCCTGGTTACACGTATTACGAAGTGATAATTGTGATAGTTTAATAAAAAGCTCCCGTTTATCGAAAATACGGGTTTTATTGATTTACCGAAACGAATATTGTATCAAAAATGTTGCGCCGGGACCCGCGCAGGACAAACCGTACGCCGGATCGAAAAAGTCGAAACATGGAATATTCTCGGAATATTACAATTAGGTTAGGAAGGAGTTCTCGGAAGAGTTTCGGGTTCCAAAAACGTAACAACGGGTGACGTCGGTTGGTTCCCGTTTTTATAAAATAGATTTTAATTACCCGGAAAAAGATTTTAGAAATTTCATATGATTCTTATAAATCCATAAACCAACATAAAAATAATTAGGAAGATATGACAATTATCTATATTTTATTTTGGACATATAAAAATTAAAATACTCAATTAATATTATTTTTGAATATTCAAGTACAGATAACACTTAACAATTAACTCACAGAATAGATACTGGACACACATAATAATATCAAAAATAATTACACGATATATCCCGGATATTACATCCTTCCCCCCTTAAAAGGATTCTGTCCTCAGAATCTCCTAAGAAAACAAATGAGGGTACTTTCCTCTCATATCACTTTCTAACTCCCAGGTTGACTCTTCAACCTTTGGGTTTCTCCACAATACTCTTACTAACTTTACCACTTTATTTCTCAATACTTTCTCTCTTGCCTTTAGAATCTCTATCGGACTCTCTACATATGATAAATCTGCCTGAAGCTCTATTGGCTCATATTCTATTACATGCCTGGAGTCTGGATTATATTTCTTAAGCATCGATACATGAAAAACATTGTGAATGTGCTCCGTGTGCGAAGGTAACGCCAATTCGTAAGCTACTTTGCCAACGCGTTTTAGGATCTCAAAAGGTCCGACATATCTTGGGTTTAGCTTCCCTTTCTTCCCAAACCTCGTTAGTCCTTTCCACGGTGATACTTTCAATAATACTAAGCTTCCTTCTTCAACTTCCATATCTTTTCTTGACTGGTCTGCATATTTCCTTTGACGATCTTGTGCGGCTATTAATCTTTTCTGGATAATTTCAACAACTTCCTTTGTCTGTTGCACCAATTCAGGTCCGAGTATTTTGCGTTCTCCTACTTCGTCCCAATATACTGGAGATCTACATTTGCGTCCATAAAGGGCTTCATAAGGTGGCATTCCAATGCTGGCATGATAACTGTTGTTGTAAGCAAACTCTACCAGAGGTAAATGCTCGTCCCAACTTCCTTTGAAATCAATAGCACAAACACGTAGCATGTCCTCGATTGTCTGAATCGTTCTTTCACTTTGGCCATCCGTTTGGGGGTGATAAGCTGTACTCATATTCAGTCTTGTTCCCAAACATTCTTGAAAACTCTTCCAAAATATTGAATTAAATCTTGGATCTCGATCAGATACAATAGACACTGGAACTCCATGACGAACTACAATTTCTTTTAGGTACATATGGACCAACTTGTCGAGCGAAAATCTTTCATTTATAGGCAGAAAATGAGCTGACTTGGTAAGTTTATCCACTATAACCCAAATGGCATCATGATTAGCCCTTGTCCTTGGTAATCCAACTATGAAATCCATGGTAATATGTTCCCACTTCCATTCTGGAATCTCTAATGGTTGTAGCAATCCGCTTGGTCTCTGATGCTCTGCTTTAACTCTCTGACAGGTATAGCATTTGCTAATCCATTCCACAATTTCCCTCTTCATATCTGGCCACCAATAATTCTTCTTTAAATCTCTATACATTTTGGTACTCCCTGGATGGATGGAATATCTTGAACTATGTGCTTCTTGTAAAATTTCATTTTTTAACTCCGTCACTGGTGGAATCCAGATTCTAGATGAAAATCTCAAAATGCCTTGATCATCCTTCTGCATGCATAATTCTTCACCTACCAAACGAATTATATCTTGATCCATTACATCTTTCTGACATTTCTTTATTTTCTCCAACAACTCCGGCTGGAAAGTCATACTGTACACTTTCGCTTCCTCAGGTTCGCAAACTCTAATTTCCAATTCCAATTTCTGAAATTCCTTATATATATCTTCAGGTACTGATAACTCATTTAATTTTTCCTTCCGACTTAACGCGTCTGCCACCACGTTCGCCTTACCGGGATGATAATTAATCGAGCAATCATAATCCTTGATCAATTCTAACCATCTCCTTTGCCTCATATTAAGTTCCTTTTGGGTAAATATATATTTCAAACTTTTGTGATCCGTGAAAATCTCACACTTTTCTCCATATAAATAATGTCTCCAAATCTTCAAAGCGAAAACTATAGATGCTAACTCCAAATCATGAGTAGGGTACTTCTGTTCGTGTGGTTTCAATTGCCTTGATGCATACACAATCACCTTATCGTGCTGCATAAGAACACATCCTAATCCTTTGTAGGAAGCATCGCTATAAATTACGAAATTCCCTTGATCGTCTGGAAGTGACAAAACAGGTGCCGTGATTAATCTCCGCTTCAACTCCTGGAAACTTTCTTCGCACTTGTCGTTCCATATAAACTTTTCATTCTTTCGTGTAAGCTTTGTCAATGGTGTGGCAATCCTTGAGAAATTCTGAACGAATCATCGATAATATCCTGCCAATCCCAAGAAACTTCTTACCTCAGTGGGTGTTCTCGGTCTCTCCCAATTCGTAATTGCTTCGATCTTTGCCCGGTCCACTTTGATCCCTTCGTTACTGACTATGTGTCCTAAGAACTGAACTTCCTGTAGCCAAAACTCACATTTTGACAATTTAGCAAATAACTTCTTTTTCCTTAAAATCTCCAAAGCTGTCCCTAAATGTTCCGCATGATCCTCCTCCGTCTTTGAATAGATCAAAATATCGTCTATAAATACTATAACGAACTTGTCCAAATATTCCTTGAAAATTCTGTTCATCAAGTCCATAAACGCTGCTGGGGCGTTGGTCAATCCAAAAGACATCACTAAAAACTCGTAATGCCCATACCTTGTTCTGAAAGCTGTCTTTGGTATATCTTCTGGTTTAATCTTTAGTTGATGATATCCCGATCTTAAATCAATTTTGTAGAAATACTTGGCTCCCTTCAATTGGTCAAACAAATCATCAATTCTGGGTAACGGATACTTATCCTTAATCGTCAATTTGTTGAGCTCCCTATAGTCGATGCACAGTCTCATGTTTCCATCTTTCTTCTTGACAAATAATACCGGTGCACCCCACGGGGATACGCTGGGTCTAATTACTCCTTTCTCTAACAGCTCTTGCAATTGCTTTGCTAATTCTTTCATCTCAACGGGCGCCATTCTATACGGGGCCTTGGATACTGGTTCGGTTCCAGGTGTTAAATCGATTGCAAATTTCAATTTCTCTATCTGGAGGAAGTCCTGGTAACTCGTCGGGAAATACGTCTGGAAATTCATTCACTATTGGAATATCTTCAAGTTTTGTTGGCTCCTGACTTCTGTCGATCACATATGCTACGAAATGCTCACATCCTTGTCGTAGTAACTTCTTGGCTTGAATCATCGTTAAGAACTTCTTTACTTGTTTCTGACCTTTGAACGTTACTATTCTTTCGTCTGCCGTTTTCACCATTACTTTCTTATTTCGACAAACTATCTGAGCATCATGCTTAGATAACCAATCCATCCCTAATATCATATCAAATTCTCCTAACTTAAATGGTATCAAATCTACACAAAACTTACTACCAGAAATCTCAATCTCACAATTTCCACAAACTTGGTTCACAGTTACACGTTCTTGATTTGCTAATTCCACAGTCATTATTTCATTTAAGCACTCAACTGGACAGTTTAATTAACTAACAAAATCTTGTGAAACAAACGATCGAGTTGCTCCCGAATCTATTAACACTTTGGCACATAAAGAATTCACATTAAGCGTACCTGCCACGAAATCCGTATCCTGGATCGCATCCTTCACCGACATGTCAAAAACTCTAGCCCTTGGAGTCTCATTCACTGTTGGGGTAGATCCCATAATCCTTAATGCATTACTGACTGGGGTTGGTGTCTTGCAATCCCTGGCCATATGTCCTGGCTTCCCACATTTAAAGCATGTAAATCCAATGACTGGAACCTTCACTGCTAGATTCCGGATAGGCTGATCCTTATTTGCTGGCTCTCTTGCTGACTGATTTCGGCATTCCCTTGAATAGTGCCCTTTCTGGTTGCATTTAAAACATACCACATTCAACTTATTACAAACTCCTCCATGCTTCTTTCCACAAACTTGACAATCTGGAAAAGTTAATCTCAACTGATTCGGCTGATTCACATTAGCTAGACGGTTGCCCTGGCCTCCGTCTCCTGCATTTTGTTTCCTGAAATTAAAATTTCTCCCTGGCTGAAACTTTCCCTTCTTAAAATTTGGAAACTTCCCTGTTTGTAACTGACCCTCACTTCCCTCAACTTTCCTTTTCTTGCTTTCCTTATCTTTCTAGAACATCTCACTCTCTGTCTCTGCGATCATAGCCTTCTGTACAACCCCGACATAGGTATCCAATTCAAAAATAGCTACCTTCCCCCTGATCCATGGCTTCAAGCCTTGCTGGAATCTTTTAGCTTTCTTTCTATCAGTATCAACATACGACGGCACATACCTTGACAATTCCTCAAACTTCCCCTCATAATCTGTTACCGACATATTCCCTTGCTTTAACTCTAAAAACTTCAGCTCCATTTGATCCTGAATAAACTGAGGAAAATACTTTTCTAAAACCAATTCTTTGAACCTTTCCCAACTAATAACATTTGTGCCTTCCAATGTCTTCACCATTTCCCACCAATAGGTGGCCTCATTCTTCAGATAGTAACTTGCAAACTCAACCTTCTGTTCCTCTTTCACTTTCACTAAGGCAAATGCCTTCTCTATTTCCTTTAACCAAACATTTGCTTCAATTGGCTCTAAGGAACCCTTGAATTTTGGTGGGTTTATTGCCTGAAAAGTTTTGAAAGTTACCTGGGGATTGGTCTATCTCTGCTGTTGTTGTGCCAGGTGAATTGTTTGTTGGGCCAAGATTTGAAGAATCTGGGCTATTGCTGGGTCCATGGGTCCTGGGTTCACATTCTGGTTTATATCATTTTGATTGTTATTGTTGTTGGTTTTTTCATTCTGGGTGTTGGTGCGGGTATTTCTTTTGGGAGGCATTTTCTGTAAAGAATCAATCAATTTATTTAGCTTTTGAATCAAATATTTGCATAAAAGAAAAGTTTTGTAAAACAGGAATATCTCTTTTTTGAAAACAGTTGTAACTAAGTAAATTGCATGCTTCTTTACAGAATATAAACAGTTATGGAAAACAGGGCACATGGTATCACAGGGTATACTAGTGCCATAAATAAGGTAAAGTAAAACAGGTGCAATAAAATAAATGACAGTGTTGGAAAGGAAAAAGGTACTGATATATATAGATCAAAAGTTTTAGGGTAGTACAAGCGTAAAGACGCTTAAAAAGTAAAAGCAAAAAGGGTACAACAACCTACTCACTAGTCAGCATCGCTAGTCTATAAATACAACTCAAAAGTCTTCTGATACACACTACACACTACTGTCCATACTACATAACCATACAACACTGCTCAGTATCTCCATCTCTGAATCTCTAACTCAGCTCCAAGGAAACTCTGGTCCTGCCAGCCTCTCAAAGTCCTCCATCACCTCAGTAGCCCAGCCCATCAGTGCATCAGGGCCTCTTCCAGGTAGTGTAGCTCCATGTAGCCTATCCTTAAGAACCCTCCGTGTCACATGAATCTCCTCTCGAAGCTCCCTCACACCACGATCAACATCTGTAGTCCTGATGATATGCTGTAACTCTCTAATCTGAGCCAACAAGGAATCACGCTCCAATAGAAGAGCCTCATACCGGTAATAAGGAACTGGGGGCAATGTAGACTAGAATGGGGCACTCGCTACTGAATGCCCAGTGGAATCTGAATCAGCTGGTGGGGGTCCTCTGACAGGTGGCCTCATGCCTGGAGGTGGAATAGCCTGCAGTGGTACGGGCTGCAACACAGGTGGAGGTAGAATAGCCAATGCTGGTGGAACAACAGGACATGGATGCGAAAACGACACTCCAACTGAAGGCTCTGAGTGATCAGCTGATACGGGAATAAAAGAGTCGGCCATCTCTGCTATCTGAAATCATATCGTAATATAAGAATCTCGTACCACGACGCAAACTATACTAATACCGGTTATACCATAACACTCAACCTCTCGACGTTCTATCATCCTATACCTTACTTCTAATCCTATCCCTCTACCCATTCCCGTCAACCTAGGCTTGTGTAAGTGACTTATAACCTGTAGCTCTGATACCAAACCTGTGGCACCCTCCAAACCCGGGTCAGAAGTTTGGGGTCCACACACACACCTTAATTATAACCTGCTTATAACAATAATAAAGATAATAATAATATATGCAGTGACCCTACTTACCAACCACCATGAACCACAACAGGTTAAAGTATGCACACAAGCCACACACACTAATATATTACAAACCGTTCAAATCCCAACTATTTCAAACTCAAACTGAGTATTAAATATTTTTACAAACTTTTACAAACTTAAATTATTCCAAAAGAAGCGTACTAGCTCAGCTTTCTCAGTCTGAACCCCTAGCTCTCGCGCTGGACTGGGGATCCTCTTTACCAACTGGTTCCTTTTTAACTGGAAAGAATATAAACAACATTGCACAAATGAGCTAACTAGCTCAGCAAGTCACAATGACAAAACTGAGAATAATGATCATCAGGTGAATATGGTTATGATATCAAGTAAACAATGGATTATGATTTAGAATTGGATATTATACTTTTAATTTAAAAACCAAGGTTAGGCTGCTGATCAGTCACGCACTAACCCCGAGCAAGGCACACAGTATTGCTCTAACTACTGGATCTAAGGCACACATTGGCCTAACTTGACCATTATATGGTCTGACCACGAATCTGGTCCACAATTTTATAAAAACAATCCAATTCTAACATAATAACAGAATATGCAATAATAAGTAATAACTAAAATCATTAACAACAATAAATGTTTAACAATGAAAGGGTTTCAATCCTTGTAAGGATCAATAAGGCAATTTAAAAGCTTGGATGCTGGGTAATGAAAGAATTGAATATAAGGCAATTTATTGATCCTTGTAAGGATCAATAAGGCTTTCAAAGCATAAGATATCATGGATTGAGTATATAATAATTTAGTTCAGTGTCTGGTATTTAGTTTGTATATATTTGTGGAGTAGTATCGTAGATTTGTGGTTCGTGTTTGGGTATACAATAATCAATGGCTTAGAAAGAATATGGTTCATAGCTCAAGAACAATAGCTGAAATCAGGATTTAGGTTTCCGTGCTTCAAAGTACTTGCAATGTCAACAAGACTATCAAGAATTACAATATCTCGAGAAAGTTCAGAACACTTGCTTGATATTAGCTTACTATCCTGCACTTGCTTTCAATCACAATCGTCTTACTCCTCAACTACCTGTTTCCCTTTCCTACGTCTTGCCTCTTCTGCTCACATATCATAAGCATCTATCAATCATTAACTCACAGGATTCTATTAAACACATACTTCTATCTACCCTTCATTTACCCAAATCCGATTAACGGATTGAAATCTATGCAATAACCAAGTAAACACCGAATATATACACCGATAGTCAATTAATAAGTCACATATAACACATAATACATCACATAATCAATGACATATCATCTATAAAGAAGTCTCGGGTCATAAATATACTTTCGGGTATTTAAAATGATTTTTAAAACATTTTTCGGAATTAAAACGGGTCGTTGGATCAGTTTCGGGTTAATAAACAGGGTTCGGTTGGCCCATTCTGGCTCCGAAATAATTTTAGAATAATTATCGAGCCTTGGAAATAATTTAGAATAATATTTTAAAGCTCGAAACTATTTTTCGGAATTTTTAAATAATTAAATCTAATTAAATAACTAATTAAAATCAATTAATAATTAATTAAATCAATTAATCAATTAATTTTCGAATTAATTGACCAATTAATCAATTATAAATTAACTGAAATTAATTAACTAATTAATTCAGATTTATTTGTGAATTAAAAATAATTTTCGGAATTAAAATAATAATTTTCAGAATTTTCAGAAATTAAAAATGAATTTTTATAATAAAAATAAATAGGAAATATGATTTTTAAACATTTTATAAACAGGAATCCTATTTTTGAAAACTTTGCAAACTACAGGGACTAAACTTCACCATCTTCAAAAATACAGGGACTAAACTGCAATTTTGCAGTTTCAGTCGCCGGAAAATCGGGGGTGGCCGGAGAAGACGATCCCGGCGTCCTCACCCCACCAACACCTCCAGATCAATACTACACAACACCAGGAACTTGTTCATGCATTCAAAACATTCTAATCATCCCTGTTCTGGCCGGAAATTGGCCAAGAACATCGCCGGTTTCCGGCGAACATCGCAAATCTTTAAAACACAACTCCCTTTGATTCAAGCACCCTCTATTAACGAGCTATATATCAATCGATTGCAAATTTTATAAGGAACACAACCCACTATAAATCAACAGCTAATAACCCCTGAATCAAAAACCCCCAAATTTCAATTGAAAACATTCATTTATAAACCCTAATTTTGAAATTCGAAAATTAAACTCAAATTTGAACATGTTATTGAACTCCAAATCAGACGTATGACATATGAAAATCATTAGAAAAACAAGCTCTACAACATGCAATCATCAAATCATACAAACAATCATCCGAACAAAAATTCATATTTTTAATAAAATAAATTCGAAAATAAATAAACACCTTGATTTCTGCAGTGAAACAAAGCTCAGAATCTGATAGAACACCTCAAATCCTTCGTTTTGGTTACTCAAGCTTTAAAAACAGAGATCGGTATCGCCTTCGTTTTGCTGTTTGATTCTTAGAACAGTTTATGTAATTAGGGTTTTTCTCTGAAAATTATATAATTAACTATCTGCAAATGATTTTGATACGAAATAAAATACGGTAAAAGGCTATTTATAATTATGGAAAATTAGTATCCCGTTGGATCATTCCGGATGTAAAACGGTATGTTTATTTGTAAAAACTGATCCAAACGGTATCGGTTTTCGGGATAATTATCCAAATCAGTATAATTTGTATTGCGGTCTTGGTCTCAGCGCCTGGTTACACGTATTACGAAGTGATAATTGTGATAGTTTAATAAAAAGCTCCCGTTTATCGAAAATACAGGTTTTATTGATTTACCGAAACGAATATTGTATCGAAAATGTTGCGCCGGGACCCGCGCAGGACAAACCGTACGCCGGATCGAAAAAGTCGAAACATGGAATATGCTCGGAATATTACAATTAGGTTAGGAAGGAGTTCTCGGAAGAGTTTCGGGTTCCAAAAACGTAACAACGGGTGACGTCGGTTGGTTCCCGTTTTTATAAAATAGATTTTAATTACCCGGGAAAAGATTTTAGAAATTTCATATGATTCTTATAAATCCATAAACCAACATAAAAATAATTAGGAAGATATGACAATTATCTATATTTTATTTTGGACATATAAAAATTAAAATACTCAATTAATATTATTTTTGAATATTCAAGTACAGATAACACTTAACAATTAACTCACAGAATAGATATTGGGCACACATAATAATATCAAAAATAATTACACGATATATCCCGGATATTACAATAACCGTGAGCCACACCAACCACCTGAACCACCAGTACCACCTAGACAAATTATCACTTTTAAGGCTTTTCAGAATGTGAATCCACCTGCATTTCATGATACCACTGATCCAGTGATAGCTAACACATGGATCAAGGAGATGGAAAGGGCTTTTGAGTTGGTACAGTTAGGAGACGATCAGAAGGCGCCGTATGCTACTTACTTCTTGAAGGGAGAAGTCATCTATTGGTGGGAATTAGTAAAAGCTATGGAAGTAACTCAGCAGGTTTCTTGGGAGAGATTTAAGAAGTTATTTCTGGACAAGTATTACCCTAAGTACATGCAGAATCAGATGGAGCTAAAATTTCTTGAGTTGAAGCAAGGGAACATGACGGTATTGGAGTATGTGAAGAAGTTCACTGAGTTGTCAAGATTTGTGACAAAGTATACCAGCACTGAGGAAGAAAAAGCAAAGAAATTTCAGCAAGGATTGGAGCCTTGGATCAGAGATAGGGTGGCTATGTTTGAGCTTGAAACTTATGCGGGAGTAGTACAGAAAGCTGCTCTGATTGAGAATAATGGGATGCAGTCAAGAAAAGAGAGGGATAAAAAGAAAAGGAAGGTTCCATTTTATGGAGAAAAGTCTAAAGCAGGAAGTTCACAAGATCGGAATATAAAGAGGATTGGTTTCCAGAAGGGCGGAAATTTTCAAAAGAAAGGAAATTTGGGTAAAAGGAAAGAATCAAAAGGGAACAATCAGGCAAGCCAAGGGCAAGTTGGAGAAAATAGGTTCCAGAGGCCAGAATGCAAGCACTGCGGAAGAAGGCACCCCAGAGTGTGTAATAAGCTGAGCATGACATGCTACAGGTGCAATCAGAAGGGACATTTGGCGAATGAGTGCAAGATGCCGAAGCCAGGAGTTACGTGCTACAAGTGTGGGAAGACTGGACACATAGCTAGGGAGTGCAAGGCAACTGGACCAGTCAAAGCTCTGATGAATGTGGCAAGTACCAGTGCAAGCGTGCCAGCCGAGGTATTGGCATTACCTCCACCACCCGCACCAACCCCGCAAGCAACAACAAGGACATTTGATTTAAAGATGAAGGATGCTGTACAGAATTCGGAGGTGATAGCAGGTACACTTTTACTCAATAATGTCAAAGCTAAAGTATTGATTGATTCGGGAGCAACAAGATCTTTCATATCAGAATCTTTTGTTGATAAGCTTCAATGTGAGAAAATGATTATGAGTGAGGTAGTAAATGTGGTAATTGCGAACCAAGAGAAGATTCCTGTGAATCAATTTTGTCCAAAGTGTGAGATTGATATTTCGGGGTATAAGTTTTCAGCTGACTTGATACTCTTCAAGTTGGGAGAGTTTGATATAATTTTAGGAATGGATTGGTTAGGAGAGAATAGCACTCAGATTAATTGTAAGACCAAGAGAGTGTATTTAAAGATGAAGAGTGGAGAGAAGGTAGTATTTAAGGGGCAGAGGCAAGAGCAACTATTTCTTACAATTGTTCAGGCTAAGAAGCTACTTAGAAAAGGTTGTGAGTCGTTCCTAGCTTATGTAGTGGATTCGGAAAAAGGCAGCCCCAGCATGGAAGATATCCCTGTAGTTAACGAGTTTCCGGATGTGTTTCCCGACGAACTACCAGGCTTACCACCAGATCGACAAATCGAGTTCGAGATCAATCTTGCTCCAGGAACGGAACCAGTTTCAAAGGCCCCATATAGGATGGCACCAGCAGAAATGAAAGAGTTGGCGAGCCAGCTACAAGAATTGTTGGATAAGGGAGTGATACGACCAAGTACGTCGCCATGGGGAGCACCTGTTCTGTTTGTAAAGAAAAAAGATGGGAGTATGCGTCTATGCATAGATTACTGGGAGTTGAATAAGGTGACGATCAAGAATCACTACCCGCTACCAAGGATAGATGACCTTTTTGATCAGTTGAAGGGAGCAAAATGCTTTTCGAAGATTGATTTGAGATCGGGATACCATCAATTAAAGATCAAAGAAGAAGATGTTTCCAAGACCGCATTCAGGACCAGATATGTGCATTATGAATTCCTAGTAATGCCGTTTGGATTGACCAACGCTCCGGCCGCATTTATGGATCTGATGAATCGGGTATCTAAGAAGTATTTGGACAAATTTGTCGTGGTATTTATTGATGACATCCTTATTTATTCTAAGTCGGAAGAAGAACATAAGCAGCACCTCTGGATAGCATTGGAGATACTCCGACAAGAGAAGTTGTATGCCAAGTTTACCAAATGTGAGTTTTGGTTAAAGGAAGTTCAATTTTTGGGGCATGTCATTGGAAATGAGGGAGTTAAAGTGGATCCGGAAAAGATTGAGGCAGTTATGAGTTGGGAGAGGCCAAAGACTCCTACGGAAGTGCGAAGTTTTCTAGGATTGGCCGGATACTATAGAAGATTCGTCAAGGATTTCTCGAAGATTGCCACGCCATTGACCAAGTTAACCAGAAAGAATCAAAAGTTTGAATGGAGTGCAGAATGTGAAGATAGCTTTCAAGAGTTGAAGCAGAAGTTGGTAACAGCTCCGGTGTTGGTACTTCCAGATGATCAAGGGAACTTTGTAATATTCAGCGATGCTTCACATAAGGGTTTGGGTTGTGTGTTGATGCAACACAGTAAAGTGATCGCATATGCGTCAAGACAGTTGAAACCGCATGAGTTAAAGTACCCGACGCATGACTTGGAACTAGCCGCCATAGTGTTCGCACTTAAGATTTGGAGACATTACCTCTACGGAGAGAAGTGTGAAATCTACACGGATCACAAGAGTTTAAAGTAATTTTTTACTCAGAAAGAGCTCAATATGAGGTAGAGGAGATGGCTGGAATTGATCAAGGACTATGACTATTCGATAAATTACCATCCTGGAAAGGCGAATATAGTGGCCGATGCTCTGAGTAGGAAGGAGAGACTGAATATGATGATAACATCAAAAGAGTTATCTAAAGAAATCGAAAGATTGGAATTGGAACTTTGTGCTTATGGAAAAGTCGAGGAAGTTTGTCATGCAATGACCTTTCAGCCAACACTAGTGGAAAGGATAAAGAAGTGTCAAGAAGAAGTAATGGAGAAAGAGAAGAATCAGTTATCTGGAGAAGGAAGAATTCTCGGCTCGGAATTGGTACAACAGTTGCATGACTCGGTCAAGTTAATTCAGAAAAGGTTGCTTGCTGCTCAAGATAGACAAAGGAAGTATGCGGATCCAGCGCGTAAGGATGTTCAATTCCAAATTGGCGAAGCTGTGTTGCTGAAGGTGTCACCTAGAAAAGGGTTGATGAGATTTGGCAAGAAAGGGAAGTTAGCACCTAGATACATAGGTCCTTTTAAGATTTTGAGTCAAGTAGGAAAGGTGGCCTACGAGTTGGCCTTACCACCTCAGTATCAGCATGTGCATAATGTGTTCCATGTGTCGTTGCTTAAGAAGTACAATCCTGACGCTAGCCATGTGATAGAATATGAACCTGTAGAAATTCAGGCAAACCTGTCATTTATGGAGCAACCGGTTAAAATACTCGACTGGCAAGTAAAGAGTCTTAGGAATAAGTCGGTAAAGATAGTGAAAGTGCTTTGGAGGAACCCTAAGGTCGAAGAATCGACTTGGGAGTTAGAGTCTGATATGCGTTCCCGGTATCCTCATCTGTTCTCTTAGATTCTGGGGACAGAATCCCTTAAGGGGGAGAGGATGTTACGACCGGTATCTTCGTGTAATATTATTTATGGATTTGGTATAATATTAAAGCCGAATGAAAATATATTCAATGATTGTACGTTTGTGTGAGTGAAAATTTCTGCATTATAAATTTGCTTTATGTAGTATATGATTTTTCAAAGCAAGAGTTTATGTAATTTCTTTATTTTTGATTTATAAGGAATATTCTAAGCCTTGGAAAAATTTTCTTTTAAAAGGTATTTTGTTCACAAATTTTGAAAATGATTTTATAAAGTCTCTAAAAATCCAAGTTATTTTATGGAATAAATTTTATAATTTTTGAATTTGTATTTTATTTTATAAAAATAAATCATTATAAATTTTAGTTGTCATATTTAGCAAATTACATGAAAACCCTTGCATTCAAACCACCCTCTCATTCTTTTCAAGGACAAAGAGGACAATTCCAACCCCACTAACTCTTATTTCTCTAGCCAATTTCCTTCTTTACCCTTGCATGCAAAATGCACCAAGTATAAGTGGAGGGATAGACTTGTCAATTCTCCTTTCCACTCAAATTTTGTCAAATCAAATACCATAAGAACAAGCAAATATCATGATCATTCTCATACTCCACCCACACCTCACTCTCTCCTCCCTCCCTTCTCCCTCCTCTCGGCTCTCCCCTCTCACTCTCGGTTAAAAGCCGAAACCCCCCTCCCCATTTTTTTTTTCTTCAATCCTCAACCAAGCTTCCACTCCTTACACAAGTAAATGTTACTTCCCATACCATGATCACTCATATTTCAAAGAGTTTTGAGTGGAAAGTTTAAGTTTAAAGGTTGCATGTAAAAGTTTTAGTGAAACTCAAAATACAACCTTGATTCTTGTGAGTTTAGGGTTGTTTTTGAGAGGACTACAAGGAATGGATAAGTGCCAATTCTTGAGAAGGAAACTCTTGATGATTAAATGGCCATTCCCATCCATTTCATTCGGCCATGACCATATGGGAGCCGAATGAATGGTCCTTGAGATCATTCTTGTTGTTTTGCTCAAATTTTGCATGTTTATGTGATAATGACTTGAATTTTGTGGTGAAAATTTGATAAAACTTCTTGCAAGCTAAGTGATCATCTAGGTATAGCTTATGCTAGGCTTGCATGTCAATTTTATGGTAGAATATATGTAGAAAATGTGTTGTTTTGGTTTGCAAAACCCGAGGACATGCATGCATGTGGATTTCTATTAGAATGTTGTAAGATTTTGATCATTTGGAAAGATTTTGTTAGTGAGCCTTAATTTCAGTAGGAATAATGTGTTAATATTGATTTATGCTTCTTGTTGCATGGTAATAATTCGTGGTTATCTTTTATAAAATACATATCTTGTGGTTTCAAAAACTTAATGATTGGTGAGTTGAGAAATGTGATCTCTTTTGTTTTGCCATAATTGTACCTTAGGTAAGGATGATCTCACCCAAGGTTATTTTGAGAATAAGGGAGTTAATTCAGTAGAATACCATGTATAAGTCTTGGTTTAAGTATTGAGTTGTTGTTAGTTGAGTTTGTCAAGTCAAAACCTTGGAGAAATGAGAGTTATAGTTTCTGCAGAAAATCAGTTTAGTACCCTGAGGTTTAGAGTGAGTTTTGACCATGTCATTGATGTGCACTTTGAGGCCCAAGCTACCAGAAGTTAGTATTGGAAGTATATAAAATTTTTTAGGAGTTGGTTGGAGGTTTGCATGTCTTTTGGTTAGGTGCACAAGTAGAATAACAAAATCTGTCCAGCAGGGGACAGTTTTGTTGCAACTTAGAAATAGGAAGATTTGACCATGTCATGGGTAGGCCCTCATTAGGCCCTATTGGGCCTTAGTTGGAGGGAGTGTCAGAGAAGTTGTTACAACCATATTTCATAGGATATGAGTTAGAACCATGTGTCACAAGTTAATTCAAGTCAGGGCGTTTTCTGCCCAGAAAAACAGGGGAACCTTGGACTTTTAGCTTAGGCCCAAGAAGGCCCAAGCCAGGCCCTTGAGCCACATCAAGTTTTTGAGATGCCCTTAGGTCAGGAGAGTCTTGTGTAAAAGTTTTGAAGGAAAAATTGTAGTTTAAGAGTGTCTAATGCACTCAAGAAACCATAGTTGTCATCCTGAAATTTGCACCAGTAAGCGCTTTCACTTATCACATAGTTTTAGAACACTTAGAGGTGAGTATTAGGTCGACCACCATAGTTGTAAGATGGTATAAGGTCAGTAGAGCTAAAGGCACAAGTGAGGGTCAATAGGTTTTGGATAATTTAGGAAAGGCACATCGAGTTAGGAAGCCAAAATTAGAAGACCTTGTCTAGTTTAGCGACCAAGTGACTTAAGTGGTGAGTCGAGATCATCCAAGCCTAGTGTTGCATTATGGTATATATGGTATTATTTGGTGTTAATATATGATATGTGAATATGTGGCTATGTGTGTATTTTTGTAATTTAAAAGTGAATATAAAATTAAGTGCGTATAGGCCTAAGTGCCATCCGTGTTTAATTTCAAGTTGTAAATAGGTTAAGATGGTAAGAATATATTATAATAAGGATTATTATTATTATGTAGGATCTCGAGACGAGGGAAAACTTTCCATAAAGGTCGAGTGAAGCTCCAGTTGCTCCTACCAGTCAGACCAAACCAGCCTTTCTCAAGGCAAGTGATTCAACTTGACCTTCGTATTTGCTGCTAATAGTTCATACATTGCTACAACTATCCTGTGTCATTTGATATATTAAATCAAGCGTATCTTATGTTTATCTTTGAATTATATAGAGATGCCATGAACCCTCGAGTATGTATTGCAAGTAGTTTAAAAGTCTTTTCATGATAGTTGAATGCCATGATAAAATAAAGAGTTGTTATAATACTTGATTAATCCTCTTGATTAACATGCTAATGATTCCTAAGTATTAATATCTCACCCTGAAACTTGAACTCCTATAGAACCTTACCTTGAACTCTGATAGTCACATACTTACCAACGTGATTCCTCATTGATTGATACCCTCTTTCTTATCCTAAAGCTTGACAATTCTGATATATCCTGAGTTAAAGATCATTTCTGCATACCCTAACACCCTTAGTATTTATGAAGCCTACCTTCTTGATGATCCAGCACTTGAACCTTGATGAGAAACCATTGCTTAAAGCCCAATTTGGCATTACCCTTTTATAATATCCAATAGCCTCACTGAATTCCCTTGTCTAAATCTTTGAGATATGAAAACCACTCAGTTACTTTAATAGAGTATAGTTTTGTGAATCATGGCCCTGAGATTTTGTACCATATTTCCCGTGTTTCGAGTTGATCTATATTCCCTTAATAAAAATGTTTACTGTTAAAAGAGATTTTGTTATAATTCGGAATCAGTTTTTGAAATAAATAAAATGTGGGTTTTCGGTCCCAAAGGGGGATAAATGTTTTCCTTGAATAGTGGATCTGGACTGAGATGCGAGTCCTTTCCACACTTATATTAGGCTTAAAAGTTGCCTAGGGATTCCCGTTAATGTATAAGAACCCAGCGAGGTTCGGGATTACTTCGCGGCTGATCACCGGCTGTAATCCGTAGCGTCATAAAATGATTTTGATTAAGACATGATTTTAAAATTGTTTTGATACAAGCAAAATGATGCCATCTCACACAATTTTTATCTCTCGTTACCATTGGTTATGTCTTTCCATTGTCATTCTTTAATGTATATCTCGATTTATGTTTTGTGTCGTACTGTTAGCACTTGTTGAGCATTTGGCTCACTCCTTGCTTTACCCTGATATTACAGCTAGCAGTTATGGTCAGATTCAAGCAGACTGCCCGTAAGACCTGTGATGCTGATGCTTATGTTCGAGCTCAGGTAGAATAAGTGATAGTAGTTTGTGTGAGGACTCGGTATTCAAAATCAGATGTAATAGTTGGTAGTGTTGGGCTGTTCCAAACCTTAAACTGTAAGATCTTGGATTTGGTTGTGTTATCTCTTTTAAAATTTTGTAATAGCTATATTTAATTTGCTGTTTAAGTTGGGGGCGTGACAATAGGGATCCTACATTCCATTACACAACCCCGGCTATAGCACGAACCACCATGTAATGTTCAATAGGCAGACAACTCTTGTCAATTACATCTTATGTTATTCCCTAATCAAACTTTAGCCTCTTGAATACTTGAGTCATGGCTGTGGCACGACAAACTCAATATTCTAAGTCAAGTCTAACCCAACATTCCGTATAATTGAATCGGTCTCCAACGGCCCACGGCTGTGGCACGTACCGACCTTTAGATTCTAATTCAATGTACACATCTCTATGTAATAGACAAGTATTTCTTATTTCGAAATCAAAGCCCTCGGCTGTAGCATGAACCGACAATGATTCAAAAATAAGAACTACTTTCTATCATGTTGGAAGGCTATGACCGACATAAGCCCGTTGTATCATTGGCCAATTACTACTTGATATTATTTAATTTTAGAGGGATTATATTATGTTACAATCATAATCATATTATAAAGAGATTCTTCCTTTTAAATTAAATATTTCAAATCAATAATCAATAATCAGATGATTCCCAGATCGGGTGGAGCATTGTCAAGAGGCGTCACTTAATAACCCTTTCTTACAGATAGAAATCTGTTGTTGATAGAATCATCCTTTCTCTCATATCGAAAATTCATATTCAATTATGTGTTTCATAAACATAAGAATCTCATGATTGTATTCATAATATTATTATTAAGGTTATGAAACAATTTCACTATACTAGATTGTCTAACAAGCGCCTTATGTTCATTTAAGTTCACCTAAATCTATCATCGCATGATAAACTAAGCATATATCACATATATCAACATGAATAAACATCAAGGTAGGCATGTTACATCATCTAGCATATTGGTCTAAGCATTATACATCTCTATGTATCACATTAAGCATTTAAAAGCAATTAAAACAGTCAAAAACAGCTTTAAAACACTTTCGGGAATATAAACAGTTCAAAACTTTTATATAAACTAAAATTTGATCATTTCATTAGATCCGTCTCAGAAAAATGAATCCAACGATATATTGCACGCCTAAAACGGAGTTACGAAACTCCCAGAAATCAAATTTAAAAATAACAGATGGGCTGTAACGCATTACAGGAACGCGTTACTAGCTCTGTAACGCATTCCGGTGATGTGTTACAACCCTTTTGAGCCATTAAAAGGTGTAACGCATTCCGTGAATGCGCCACAGGGTGTAACGCATTCCTGGAATGCGCGACACCCCCCGCGCGCGTGCGCCACACGCGCCTGCAGCAGCCGCCGTGTCTGTCTTTCTCGAACTCCGTGCGCCGTACCTGACAGCTGTGTCTGTTCCTTGCTTTGCTTCGTTTCCATGCCATCAACACCACATTCAAAAAATGCAGACAACAGCAGATATATGCATACTTTATATTATATATATATGATTATTTAATTACGAATTTAATTACAACAACTTCAAAAATTCATAATAAATAATCTATACATCATAAAATTATGAAAAAAATACCCAGACGATCTACAATATTTGTAGAACCCAGATCAACATTCAAAATTATTCTGAGAAATGATTTCTCAACAGACAAAATTAATCCATAATATAACTTGTAAAAATCATAATTAATTCATACAAGCACATAAAATTCTGAAATTTTTACCCCAGATCTATATGCATACAACCTATGCTCTGATACCAATGTTGGATTTTAATCGCAGCGGAGGCATGGTAAAACACTTTTACACATATAAAATCCAAATAAAAGCATATAAATCGTGATTAAAATATATGAATCGATTACTAACCTTTAATAGCGATCCAAAAGCAACGATCGGAGATCCTTAGCAGCTGCTCCTCAAACGTGAAGCACTCCACCGGTATCCACCAAGAAAACGACGTTAAGGAGGAGGAGGTGGAGAGAATTAGGTTTTCTAAAAACTTTTTGGGTTCGGGTTGGAATAAAAATAGGGTTTATAATAGTATATTTATAGGCAAATTTTTCAGCTAAAATTTTCCCATAAAATATTATTATTATTAACCCATTTATTATTCTCATTAATAATTAAAACACCTTTTAATTATTAATCCTTTTTCTAAATACTTTAGAAATAATTCTCTCTCTTGATTTAATTTCCAAAAATTAAATTCTTAATTAATAATATTAAGAACTTTTCTTAATTAATTTATAATCAATTAAATCTCATTTAATCAATTATTAAATTTGCCAATTAATTATTTATTTCATAAATAAATAATTATCAGCCATTATTAATTAATTCCTCCACCATTAAATCATTCTCTTTTTATGGTGTGACCCTGTAGGTTCAATATTAAGCCAGTAGTAGAAATAAATAATAATAAAACTATTTTATCATTATTTATATCTAATTTATTAAATATGATTAATTAATTAATCATATTTATTCTACATCGTGAGGGATACTTCTCAGCATATCGCGACTATTCGGATAATATGAATTCACTGCTTAGAATACCAAGAACCTATTCAGTGAATAGTTACCGTACAATAAACTCCTTCTACCCTATAATGTCCTGATTAAATACAAGGCATGGATCTCGTGTCAAGCCTATCTAATTTAATCACCTGCTTACCATTTACTATGCTTAGTTCTATGCAAATTAGAAACTCCTTTCTAATTTCATTCACTCTGGCCAGAGATTCCTGAACTAGCATAAGTGGATAAGCCTTGAACATTCGCTTCCTTCACTGGAAGGGGTAGATCCTTTATTGATCATACACTATCTATGTGTACAAATTCCTATACCCAGTAGAGCCCTAATAATTGTCCCTGGAGACTAAGAACTAAACCAAAGCATAGTTCAGTGTACACAAGATGACTATGATGACCTCAAGTCTAAGGATACTTGTACAACTATCACTATGTGAACAACTGCTGACACGTGAGTGAACTCCATCAGTTGTTCAGCTGTGCGAGTCATGTTCAGTGAACTTATTCTATAATAAGTACCTACATACTAGCTATAGTGTCACCACACAAATATCTATGAGAACAGACATCCTTCAAAATGAAGCAAACATAGTATGTACCGATCTTTGCGGATTATTGATTACCAGTTAGTAATCCTATGACCAGGAACTATTTAAGTTTAGAGTTATCATCTTTTAGGTCTCACTATTATGATCTCATCATAATCCATAAAAGCTTTACTCTAAACTATGGTATATCTTATTTAAACACTTAAATAGATAGAGCCCATAATAAAAACAAAACAAGTCTTTTATTAATATCAATGAAATCAAAACAGATTACATAAAAGTTATTCCTAAATCCTAATACATGATTGAACTTAGGACATATTCCTTTCAGGTTGATGGTGGTGGATTCATATGGCTGTTGGTTGTTTGGTTGATTGTTGGTGTCGGCTTGAGTCCGACTGGTAGTCAATAATATAGAGGAGATGCTGCCCAAATTTTTAGAAAATACCCTGCTTTTAAAGGAAAAAAGTATACTTCCATTTATTATTGATTTTCCTGTGGATACTCCAAATGATTGCGATTTCGGTTTTTGAAAGAGGTTTCTACAACCTAACTGACTTCATATAATTGGTTTTGATTTCATATAGCTAATCATTACTTGCTTCAATTGATCAATTAAAGAGAGTTAATTGATTTATTTTATTAACTGATGATCAGTTGAATGGAAATCGCTTCCAATTAGATTAAGTTACTTTCCCAATACAATTTTTAGATCCAAAATCAAAGCAATTAAGAATTTGGAGGAAGTAAGGACACCGATAGAATTCAGAAGTTTAGTGGAATTAGTGTGATGTTACTGCAAGTCTGTGAGAGGCTTTATTTAGATGAATATGCCCTTTTTGCAATAGACTAGAGAAATGAAGAGTTATTTGTACATGCAAGTGATAAGAATGTTTTCAAAAACTAAAGGCCTGATATAGAGAGAACAGAAGGAAGAAGAAAATAAAGAGAGAGAGGACATCAGTAAGATTCAGAAGCATAATGAAATAGGATGATCTTACCATAAGTTTATTGAGACTTTGTCTAATCAGATATGCACTTTTTGTAAAAGATAATGGAAATAAAAAGTTTATTCGTATATGCACGCGAGAAGACGTATTCAAGAACTAAAGGTTCAACATAAGAGCTAAGAGAAGAAAAGGGAAATAAAAGAAAAGAAGTAGAAAGAAGAAATTGGTAACTCCACCAATATGGATGTTATTAGACAATCAAAAGAATTTTATCATCTGTAGGGATATTTTATATGAAGAATTTAGCTGTATATCTATACCGAGCAATAATGTAATGGTATATGCTCCTAAATACCAGAAAACTCGCGAGTACAAGTATCCGATGTATAGTGGAAATTGGCAGTGATAGTATGCGAACTAAAGATGAGAAGGCTTTATTTATTTAGAGAAGAAGGTATATAACTTACACATAACCCAATAATTTGAAACATATTTTCATTTCGAGAAAGACCAAAATGAGACAAATAATAGTTGGAATTGATTAGAAATAATAGTTATGCGAGCAGTAGTTATTGGAGCAAGGCTAATTAGGTAGTTGTTAATCTAGAAAAAGAAAAGATGGACTTTGATAATTTTATTAGTAAGAGTAGTAGAAGAGTTCAAATAGTTATGAATTGAAAGCTTTATCCCAGAACTAGCCACAAGAATGGTTTATTTGATGAAGAACCGATCAGTACTATTAGGAAGAAGAATTCCCTTAGGTTAAGAAGAAATAATGAGTGAGGAGAATGGAGAACTTAAAAAGGAAAGGAAGTGGAATCAAAAGGATGATAAATAAGCTTTATAAGTTGCTTATAATGTAAGTAAATTATGGACATCATATGTCACAGGACTGAAGTAAAGAACTGTTAGTCGCTAAACACGCGCTAATATTACACGCAAGTATACGAGTTTGCAAGTAGTATACGATATAAATCAGATTCGATCCCACAGAGACTGTATTGGTTAATTATCTAAATTACGCACCTACGCAACAATGTATGGTTATTATTCATTGCTAAGACTATAACAAATTCGGGTTGATTATAACTATGAATTAAATAATTATTATACTACGAGAATAAAATAGACTGGATTAATATATATGACAACATGGGATTCTAACTTCATTAAGTACTTCATTCAATAGCTTTATTATTCTCAACCTTAGCATAAAATGGTGATGACACTAATCAGATAACACGAAACTGATAAATGCCAACTTTCGTTGCACGAGTACCATTCTACCAGACATCCACAAAAGAGATAGAAGCTAAATAGGCACCAATTATATTGAGACCCTATATGTCTATTGAATTTGACAACATAACGGTTTACGCACAAGTTATCTATCTTGATTACATAGGGAAAGTAAGATAGGTAAAATTACCTACAAATCATGCATAACAATACATGAACTTATGCTAGCATGGCAAGTTCTAAATCGTTAAATTCACTTTCACTTCATTAAGAATTAACACACTATCTTATAAGTTCGCGACGCTCATAAGATGAATAAGCACAACCATAACTAGGATATCATACAATCATCACACACTAAAGCATCAAATAAATTAACTAAAGAAATCCATAAATAAATCCGCTAGAACCCCATGATAACGATTAGCCCATAATTGAACTCATCGCTAACGTGGGTTCCAATAAAAACATGATATGTCAAATGTTATCTTTATACGAATAAATAAAACAAAGTACACACAAGAATATAGGTTCAAACAAATAAGAAACAAGCATCCAAATTACAACTCAAAATAAAGATTCAGAAGAATAAACTAGATCGTCTTCGCCTTTGTTGAATTGTGCCAAAAGATCTCTCGCCGTCTTCTCCCTCCTTGATGTCTTTAAAACTCTGAATTATTATCTTGAAAAATGACTTAAGTTATGTTTATATAGCAGTCCATGCACCCCAGGAGTCCAGAATTCGAATTGCACAAGAATCAGGATTTTTAACTCCCGACCCAGCGCGGCCGCGTGCTTCACCAGCGCGGGCGCGCTGACTTTCTATTCCCTGGCGCGGCCGCGCGCAACATCAGCGCGGGCGCACCGACCTTCTGCCAAAAAACTTTATCTTTTCCTTCTTTATTCCTTGCAGCTTCGAACCAATCTTTCAAGCTTTTATTCCAACACATCCTAAACACCATATTAGCATAAAAATAATGCTAATTCACCTGATTCTCAAAGTAATGCCTGAAATACAAAAACACTTGAAAACACGTTAAAACATAAATAACTTGAGTACAAATACACCAACTCAAAGCTTATTAGAGCATAAATAAGTGTCATAAATGCCACTTAACACACCCTCAAACTTGAAGCGATGCTTATCCTCAAGCATAAATAGACTCAAAGAACAAGAAATAAAAATACATGAATGCAACTAATATGAATGCAATGATCCCCAAAGAATAACTAAAACAATAAACTAGCAACACCTCAGCAAACGCAATTATTCGCATAAAGATCCATCAAATCTCAAAAATCAATCTATTCACCATAGACGTGTGTGCAAATGCTTACAGATATACTATTGCAACTAGATCGACAACCATAACTCACTACTCATCAAGAAAATCGCAGGTTTATAAACAGAAAAAAGCTAGACTCAAAATAACTTATAACACTTCAATTCTTATATCGAAGTTAATCATGGATTTATGCTTTATTCAAACAAGACAAAACACATATGCTTATTTGATCGTGCAATGAGTGAGGTCCACAAAAGACTTATACAATAACACCCATGTAGCGAGTGTTAGGTTAGCAGATCCCAAACTATAAAAGCCTTAGGTCACTAGGCAAAAAGTTCCCTAAGAACTTAATAACTCGAGTACTAAAGAGGCCACTCATGATCAATTATACATAACACTTATTCTTTTTTTTTCATTTTTTTTTCTTTCTTTTATTTTCTTTTTCAACAATGTCTGAATGAGTGTGTTTCACTTCATCTCATTCAACCCTAGACTACTCATAAAAATATGAGCCGGCTACTAGCCATTTGACACCTAGCCACACAACTAGCATTAAAATCCAATTTCCTCAAATTTTTAAATATCAATGTCTTTTATTATTAAGAGAATACCCTAAATTCTAAATATAAACAAGCGATTAAACCTCGATAAATCAACAAATCATAACTACAATCTAGCACTCTAGCAACCTATAAGACTTAGTGAAATATAAGTGTCTCTAACATGCAAATCAATCCAATAAGACTCAACATCACTAAATACAACATCACTACCTAGCATCAATATCACCAACTAATCGGAAAAATTATCTAAGGGAATCATAATATAATGCAAATACATGAAACTACATGAACAAATTATCATAACAACTACAAAAAATAAAAAAAATACATGGAAAAATGTATGCAACTATATGAATTAAACTATCATGAACATGCAAACTATATGAGACTCACACAAACATATTCCTTCAACTACTACCCCCAAACTTAAAATGTTCACTGTCCTCAGTGAAGGTAATAGTAAGGAATCATGCATACCTACTCTGAATCAGAATCATCACCCTCAACGGGTGGAGTGTCAGATGTGTCCAGAGGTGGATACACGGAATCCTCACCAAAGACCAGCCACTGGATGTCAACTCTCGTAGCTCTAAATGCAGTCCCAAGTACCTGGGTGAGATCGCGTGCAAACTGACTGTGGATGCCGTGCATCGCATCCATCCTCTATGCAAGACGCCTATACTGCGTCAAACTCAAACCAGCTCCCATATCTATTATTGCTGCTGCTGTGATGGTCCCCCTTCATCTCCTAACTGAGATCTCCATGCAGTCCTGCTCGCCACTAGCAGCTGGCCTCCCACCAGGTAGGTGGTCAAAAGAATATCCAAGCCCCTTCAGATCAGGCATGCCTCCATCCTATTCCTGCATCGTAGCCAAAGTAGTGCTATTGATCGGAGCACTTGGAATCTGTACCTGCTCATGTGCGGGCCAATGCACACCAACTGCCACACACAACTTCGTCACCACAGATGCATATGGAATAGACCCCGTAGTGCTTCCCCTCAAAAACCTCAAAATACCCTGTAGATAACCATCCCCAAATCAATGTAATCTCCCTACAGAATGGCCCATAACAGTCATGCACGCTCAACAGTAACCTCATGCACATGCGAAGATGGCATGATATTAGCACATATAAAAGCGTTCCAGGCACGGGCAAACATGTCCATACCGGATGCCGGAAATGTATAATACTCGGTGAATGTACCCATCTTGATCTTCCAGTGTGTGTCGGGCCGGTACAGAGTAGCAACAATCAGATCCAGATCAAAGTCCCCTGGAGTCTTATCGTTCCAGGTATCCTGACCCACCTTCCTCGCAGGCTGCTCAATCATTGTCCTTATAGCCTCAACACTATACTCAACAGTCCTCCCTCTCACCACCGTAAAACCATTCTTCTCCTTCTTGGCATTAGCGTAGAACTCCCGCACAACACTCATAGGCACAGCCGCGGGAGCCTCACAAAAAGGAACCCAACCCATCTCCAAGATCATCTCCAACAACTTACCATCGTTCCCAGATGGCAGAAAACGTCTCTTCTTAGCAATAGGCTTCACGAGAAGCCTCGTGTACTCCTCTTCAGCCTCAGGAGTAGAACACCTGGGCCTTACACCACTCGTAGTAGAAGAATCGGTGGCGCTGCTTCCAACTTGAGTTCTCTGTGTTTTGGGTGCCATCGGGATTGAATAAAAGTGTGTAAAAGCTTAAGTGTTTAGAGAGAATATGTGTTTGAGAGTTTGTGAATTGGTGGAGAAGATGTATGTAAGTGTATGTATTTATAGGTGGAGGGGTGTGAATTTGATAAGGAATAGAAGTGGGATTGATTATGGGAATCATGGGAATAATGGAATTGATTGGGAGAGGGAATTATGGGATGTGGTAAAGTAAAAATCGGGTTAAAATTGATTTTGGAATTAAAATCCCGATTTTCTCTAAAAAAACTGCTGTATTTATTTTTTTCGAACAGGGAACGGCACGGCCGCGCGTTGAGAAGGTGCGGGCGCGCTTAACTTCTGGAAAACTGGCGCGGCCGCGCGCTAGAACAGCGCGGGCGCACGTGGCTACTGGAAAAACGGCGCGGCCGCGCGCTTGGTCAGCGCGGGCGCGCCTGGTCAGCGCGGGTGCGCCCAGCTTCTGTAGTTTGTCCTGAAATTTTTTCTTTTTTTGATTTTTTTTGTGATTTTTTTCTTTCTTCTTGCTTCCTCTACATACTAATGTACAACATACTTGGGTTGCCTCCCAAGAAGCGCTTCTTTTACGTTGCTAGCTCAACGTAGAATCTCGAGATCAAGTGGACAATAAAACTGTACTAACCACCTCGCGGTTTTCCGTAGAATCTCGAGATCAAGTGGCCCAGATCATTCTCAAAAATTTCCACCGCTCCATGTGAAAACACAGTTTTGACAATAAAAGGACCTGACCATCTTAACATCAACTTTCCAGGAAAAAAACGGAGACGAGAGTTAAATAAAAGCACTTCTTGCCCCGACACAAATTTCTTGAGCACTAGACCCCGATCGTGCCACCTCTTGACTTTCTCCTTGTACATTTTGTTGTTCTCATAAGCTTGAAGTCAAAATTTGTCAAGTTCATTCAATTGAAGCATCCTTTTCTTTCCAGCTGCATCCAAGTCTAGATTCAATTTCTTTAAAGCCCAGTATGCTTTATGCTCGAGCTCCAAGGGCAAATGACACCCCTTGTCATAAACCAATTGAAACAGCGACATTCCTAATGGAGTCTTATAAGCTGTTTTATATGCCCAAATAGCTTCATCAAGCTTCAAAGACCAATCCTTCCTTGATCGACACACTACTTTCTCTAAAATATGCTTGATTTCTCTATTAGATACCTCAGCTTGACCATTTGTCTGAGGATGATAAGCCGAAGCAATGTGATGATTCAAATTATACCTTTTCATCACTAATTATGACTCTTGGAGTTCCAAACCTTGTGAATATCTGCTTGTAAAGAAAATTAAACACTACTTTTGCATCGTTCGTTGGCAACGCCTTAACTTCAACCCATTTTGACACATTATAAACCGCCAACAGGATATACTGATTGTTGCAAGATGAGACAAATGGCCCCATGAAGTCAATTCCCCAAACATCAAAGACCTCAACCTCGAGAAGCACATTAAGAGGCATCTCATCCTTCTTAGACATATTACCCACTCGTTGACATCGATCACATTTCAAAACAAACTGATGAGCATCTTTAAACAATGTTGGCCAAAAGAAGCCTGCTTGAAGAACCCAAGCTACTTTCTTTTCTCCACCATAGTGTCCTCCATAAGCCGTTGAGTGGCAATCTAGCAAGATCCCCCCCGTTTCGCTGTAAGGAATACATCTTCTGATGATTTGGTCAGCTCCTTGTCTAAAAAGAAACGGCTCATCCCACATATACCACATCACTTCAGGTAGAAACTTCTTCTTTTGAGCATAAGATAGGTCGGGAGGCATGATGTTACTAACTAGGTAGTTCACAATGTCTGCAAACCACGGCTCTTTTTCTTGCATTCCAAACAGCTGCTGGTCGGGAAAAGACTCATTTATCAATGTCTTATCCAATGAAGTAGCATTAGGATTCTCTAAACGCGAGAGATGTTCAGCAACTTGATTTTCAGTTCCTTTTCTGTCCTTGACCTCTAGTTCAAATTCTTGGAGCAAAAGAACCCATCGAATCAATCTAGGATTAGAGTCCTTCTTTGAGACAAGATATCGAATGGCGGCGTGATCCGTGAAAACTGCCACCTTAGTCCCAAGTAAATAAGATCAAAATTTCTCAAAACCATAGACAATAGCTAAAAGCTCTTTCTCCGTAGTAGTGTAATTCAGTTGAGCACCGTTGAGGGTCTTACTAGCATAGTAGACCACATGAAAAATGTTGTTCTTCCTCTGCCCAAGATCTGCTCCAACTGCATAATCACTTGCATCACACATTATCTCAAAAGGTTCATTCCAATCGGGTGCAGTTATGACCGGTGCCGTAATTAGACTCTTCTTCAATGTCTCAAAAGCTGCAAATCACTCGTCATCAAATTTAAAAGGAACATCGTTCTCTAATAAACTGCACAATGGCTTTGAAATTTTCGAGAAGTCTTTGATGAAACGCCTGTAGAAACCAGCGTGACCAAGAAAACTGCGAATTCCCTTGACATAAATAGGTGAGGGAAGATTCTCAATGACCACTACCTCGGCCTTATCCACCTCAAGACCCTTACTAGAAACTTTATGCCCAAGAATGATGCCCTGACGCACCATGAAGTGATATTTCTCCCAATTGAGAACCACATTGGTCTCAACGCACCTCTTGAGGATGTGTCCAAGTTTTTGCAAGCATTCATCAAAAGAATTGCCAAAGACCGAGAAATCATCCATGAATACTTCCACATTCTGGCCAATCATGTCAGAAAAGATGGCCATCGTACATCTCTGAAAAGTGGCTGGTGCACCACACAAACCAAAAGAAACTCATCTGAAGGCGAAAGTACCAAATGGTCAAGTGAAGGTAGTCTTCTCCTGATCTTCCAGAGCGATACAAATCTGATTGTAACCCGAATAGCCATCCAGAAGACAGTAATATTCATGACCAGCCAACTTATCAAGCATCTGATCAATGAAGGGCAATGGAAAATGGTCCTTCCTAGTGTACTTGTTCAACTTCCTGTAGTCCATACAAACTCTCCACCCTGTGACTGTTCGTGTAGGGATAAGCTCATTCTTCTCATTTGCTACCACAGTGATACCACCTTTCTTTGACACACATTGAACCGGGCTTACCCATGAACTGTTAGAGATAGGGTAGATGATCCTTGCATCTAGCCACTTTAGAATTTCCTTCTTCACTACTTCCTTCATTATTGGATTAAGCCTTCTTTGCTGCTCGACTGTAGGCTTGCTACCTTCTTCTAGCAGAATTTTAAGCATACAGTAAGAAGGGTTGATTCCCTTGATATCTTCTATAGTCCATCCAATGGCCGATTTGAACTCTCTCAAAATTCTCAAAAGCTTTTCCTCGTCGCTACCTGAAAGTTCAGATGTAATAATAACAGGCAGAGTAGACACATCTCCTAAGAAAGCATACCTCAAATGTTCAGGTAAAGGCTTAAACTCAAGAGTCGGAGCTTCCTCAATAGAAGGCTTGAGGCATTTAGGAGCTTTGCTCAATTCTTCCATTCCAAGAGATTCAAAAGGCATATCGATCTTTCTCTTCCATGGTGAAGCATTCAAATACTGCAATTGCTCATCACCTTCGTCGTCTCACTATCTGAATTTCCCAATAAGGCTTTTGCATTAGACCTTAGCATTTGATCAAGTTCCGATGTGATCACCGAATCGACCAACTCTACTTTCAAGAACTCCTCATTATCAGTAGGAAATTTCATAGCTTGAACATATTGAATGTCACATCCCAATCCAACACACACATTGTAAGCTCACCCTTCTACACATCAATCAAGGTCCGACCAGTTGCCAAGAAAGGCCTTCCCAAGATTATGGGAATCTTCTTATCTTCCTTGAAATTAAGAATGAGGAAATCATCAGGGAAGATGAGTTTATCCACCTTGACCAAGATATCCTCCACAATACCCCGTGGATATGTAATAGAAAGGTCGGCCAACTACAAGGTCATGTAAGTTAGTTTGGGATGAGGTAAGTCCAATTGCTTGAAGATTAACAAAGGCATCAGATTGATGCTAGCTCCCAAGTCACATAAGCATCTGTCAAAAGACACTTTCCCAATAGTACATGGAATAGTAAAGCTTCCTGGATCCTTAAGCTTTGGAGGCAACTTCTGCTGCAGCACATCACTGCATTCCTCCGTGAGAGCGACAGTCTCTAAATTATCGAGCTTCACTTTCTGAGAGAGAATACCTTTCATAAACTTTGCATAACTAGGCATCTGCTCGAGAGCCTCAGTGTAAGTCATATGTCATAGCCTATTTGTATATTCGAGGATTCAACTCAACTCAAATAAGAATGTAATAAGTAAATAGTGGATCGACCGTCAGAGAGATCTCGCAAAGTAATATCTGTCAAAGGATTCAGAAACAAGGTTCATCTACAGACTTGAGGAATTAATTCACTGGAAGAAGTTCAAGAAATTGATCATGCCTCAGTGATATAAATCAAGAGTGTGGATTTAATCAAGTGACAGAGATCTCGTTAGAGTATCATTAATTACAAGGATTTAATCTGAAGAAAATCAAAGTATCAAAGTCAAGACATGAAGAAACGTCACGGAAGTTAGTCACTCATGAACCAGACAGTACATCGAGTGTCAACATTGAAGTGGTGGAATTGATTCATAATTGACTGTGATTATCAGAAGATTTTCAGAAGAATGGTTGCTGCTCAAGATTAGTATTAATTCTCTATTAATTAATTAAGTCATATAATTTAATTAAGAAAATAATTTATATCTGCAAAGATTAATTTATTTATTAATTGAATTAATTGATTAATTAATTCTGAATTAATATTAAGATTTTTCAGAATTGTTTTTTGAATTAAAATTAGTTTAAATCAGCAAGATAATTGAAAATGAACTAGCATGACAATCTGGATTGTCATACCGATTGTCATGCCAAGTCATTTCAATTGTCATACCGAAAGTTACACTGGGAGGAGGATTGTCTTGCCAGTTCATTCTGATTGTCTTGCTAGTTCAATCAATAGTCTCACCGAAAGTCTTGCTAGCTCAATGGATTGTCTTGCTAGCTCAATGGATTGTCTTGCTGAGCTAAAAGGATTGTCTTGCCAACAAATCAGGTGGTTGTTTTATTATTTAAATAACAGAAGCAACAGAAGTTAATCATCCATCCGAAAACAGTTCAAGAACAAAGAAAAGCAGAAGCTGAAAAATATATCATCTCTTCTCTGCTAAAATCAAGATCACAATTTCTAGCTAGTAAAGTTAAATCCAAACCACTAGAAATCATTATCTTGTTCTTGTGTAACAATCTAGCGGATCAAAATCCCTAGAACTTAATCTCAAATCGCGTTTAGCATTTGATTATAATTATTGCAAAAATAGAAAAAGTTCATGTCGAATTTATTCTAAATTTGTGATAATTAATTTGAGATTAATTCCTTGTAATCGATACAGTTGTTGTAACACCCTTCAAGTTTAATAATATTCTTATTTAACTTGAATTTTGTTTCATATTTTTTATTCCGCATTTATTCGATTATTCGGTACCGTTTGTATTCAACCCCCCTTCTACAAACGCATTGGGACCTAACAATTGGTATCAGAACCTTCTGATTAACGAACAAATCAAGATCCTAGACTTTTGTGATTTTTCAACTCCTTGAATTTTTTATTCATTCAAAAATTCATAATGACTTCACAAAAAGTTGGAACCGTTAAAATTCCACAATTTGATAAAGAGAATTATATTATGTGGAAGAAGAAGATGCTCTTGTTTTTACAAGTGGCAAATCCCAAATATACAAACTTGTTAAAGAAGGGGATAAGAACTCCGATGGTTATTGAATCGGAGGTGATAGTAGATGATGTTGTGATCACCAAAGCCAGAACCTATCCTAAAGATCCTGAGGATTTTTCTCCTGCTGAAAAAGATGAAGCCTCCTTGGATGCCAGCCTTCAGTTAATTTTAATTGATTCCCTTGATCCCTTGATGAACAGACATGTGATGAACTGTAAAAATTCCAAAAACATGTGGGAAACTATTGAGGTGATCAATGAAGGCACAGAGGAAGTTAGGGAGAACAAGTTGGAGATCCTAACCTCTGAGTATGAATATTTTAAATCAAATCCAGGAGAAGGAATTACTGAAGTGTTTGAGAGGTACAATGCGTTGATCAACAACCTGAACATAAATGGGAAATATTATTCAATCAGGGAGGTCAACAAAAAGTTCCTTTTAACACTGCCAACTCATCTTGAACATAGAATCACTGCCATTAGAGAAGCTAGAGATCTGAGTGAGATTTCTTTGGACAGGCCCTATGGAGTGTTAAAAACCTATGAGTTGGAGCAGATTCAACAGAAGGAAGTCTACGGGAAGGATATAATGGTCAGCACATCTACTGCACTTGTAGCTGAAGGTCAACAACAACAGCAATCTCAACAATTGGAGAGAATGGTACAGTGTTCCAAGGCTGAGGAAAATATGTTAGTAGCAGAATATGATCCTCCTACTACAAATCAATCAAGTGATGATTTTTATTCCTTGGAAGAGCTGGAGCAATTGGAAGATGAGTCAATGGCCCAAATTGTCAAGAGATTCTCCCATGTCAGATTCAAGAGGAATCCCAAGCTTAAGTACAAGTCCAACTACAACAAATTCCAGAAAGGTGGATCTTCATCCTCTAACACCAGCAGTGGTGGATACAAAACAGGGATGGTTGATCGGAGCACCATTAGATGCTATAACTGCAATGAGTTGGGACACTTTGCCACAGAATGTAGGAAGCCAAAGCAAGTAAGAAAGAACTTTGAAAGGGCTTATCTGGCAAAGGGAAGAAGCTGGGATGATACTGATAGTGAAGATGAAGATGAAGGAAATCTTGCTCTTATGGCTATTGATGGAAAAGCTTCATCGTCAAGAATAGAGGTAAAACTTTCTGATGCTGAAATGATTTATCATCTAAGAGGTAACTTAGATTGTGCACGTCGTGATAATGAACTGTTAAGTTTACAGATCACAGACCTTGAGAATGAGGTCAATGAATTAAGACTTGTGCACATTAATCAAGACAAATTAAAAGAACAAGTATCTTTTCTAGAGAATAGAGTTGACTGTTATAGAAAACTCGAAACTATTCTCAAAGACAAGATCACCGGTCTTGAGACTAAGGTTAGAGCCTACTTCAATTCTTGTTCGAAGGCTAAAGAGTTCTACAGTAAGCAATCTGTTAATCAAACATCTGGAATAGGTTATGATTACAATGTTGCTATTGGAGAATTAGGCATAAACTCCCCTCCTCGTGTCTGTGCTAAAGGGAGGGAAGTACCACATGTGCTTAAGGGTGTTGATGAACCCCTCTATAAACCATCAATTGCTGAACCATTTGATGCGACCTCTTCTTTTATTCAGGAAGAAATACGTGCTGAAGATCATGCTAATGAGAAGGTTGTTTCCAAGTCAAGTGTGTCGAAAGTTCCAGTCAAAGTTGTGAAAGCAACTGAGACTAACTCAGACATACATGAGTTGGATAACAAAAATGCCATGTCTGCCATGCATAAATTGCCTACTATTAATCACTCTCATAAAGCATGTGGTGTTTCTAATTGTATGTCTTGTGCTTTTAATATGATGTATGCTTATTTTAATGGTAAGCATGTTTCTAATGATAAGACTACTCCTCATCAGCATGTGAATAACAAGAAGCATGATAGGTCTAAGACTGCTAGTCCTTCTAAGGCTAGAAAGGAGACATTTGTGCCTAAGCTTAAACAGAATTTTGTTAAGGCTGTTTACAAGGTCAAATGTTCAGTCATTGAGAAAGTTGAGGCAATTAAAATTAAAAATTTTGTTTTGCCTGACAAAGGACAGTTCTACAAGTATGTCGGGCCCAACCAAGTTTGGGTTCCGAAGAAGGTCTAATCCATTTGCAGTGCAGGGCATTAAACAGGTGTAACCGGTAGTGTGGATTCTTGACAGTGGATCATCAAGACATATGACCGGAGATAGAGCCCTGCTATCAAATGTGGATTGAGAAAGCTGGCCCCCTGGTTACCTTTGGAGATAACAGCAAAGGTTTATCCAAGGGATATGGCTGTTTGTAAGCTGGGAATGTTATCATTGAAAATTTTGTATAGTGTGCTAGGTTATTATCAGGAAGCATCATCTAACATATAGCACCAGTGACAAGACTTGAGAATATTATGACATATCAGGCACCTGCTGCACATTACACTTGGAATTGGACTCTAGTAAGATGTGTACAAGTGTACTCCTGGTTGGTGAGTCAAAAGAGGAAGTCAATGCACCACAGTTCATGGACTCTGCAGCTGCAGATCTATTGGACTATGCAATCTCTTCACAATCTCACTTCAGGTTGGTATGAACTAGTGTACTACTCAAGCAATCGTCAAGAACATGGTATGGCACTTTAACTGAAGTTATTGTTTAATATGAACTAGTAGAGTCGTCATATTTTTAACTCTCTTATCATTAGGCACAATCATATTGTTTTATATGTGCAGTGATATATTGTTAATGCAACATAACAATTAGTATCTAAAGTACTTGACAAGTATCGGTCAATGATATGTTGTTAACATTATGTTGCAGATATTTATAAGCTTTGGACATGAATGAGAATTACTTAGACTTTACCCTAAGTGATCAATGTTTTATCAAAAACTCATTCATATTGAAAAACAAAATCAAACTTCTTTCTACATTAGTGATTTCTTATTTCATGTAAAATCTTTTGAAATCACTACTGTAAATCATTTTCTCTCCATTACCATATGTTCTGTGTTACAGGTTCAGTCTCCAATGACTTTCTTTCATTAACAGTCATGAGGTTGAAAACCCACAACGTCTATCCCAGACTGTAAAGACAAATACAAAAACAGAACCAACCAACACTCTCTTACCACTAAATGTAGTATGAATGAGCGTGAGGGAGATAGTGCCTTAGTGCACCACATAAGGAAGGTTCTGTAGTCAACCCAGTAGCTCTGTCTCCTAAATAGATGAGTAGTATTTAAACCGAGACAACTGCTAGCCCCCATACATCTTCTCAAAAAGATGTAATGGCTGAAAAGGCACATAAACAGTTACTAGTTTCATTCTCTCAACAGGGTGCGTCTATTGAAATTTGCCTGTCGGCCAGGGTATCCAATGTAGTGTCACCACTTCAAATATAAACAATTCTTAATGCACAAGGAAAGGTTACACACACAAAGGATGAGTTGACGGAAACAAGAGTTTCGACCATTTTAAGGTCAGATTCGATTGTTCAAGGTTCGTTAATGGACCAATTGCCTTTACAGGTGTTAGGAGAGGATACTGATCCAAAAGCCATATGTCAGTGGTCAGTATCTACCTCCCCAGGCTTAAATCCCCTGGATGCATCTGCGGATAGTGGATCTGACATAGGCACAGATCGGCAACTTGTTGACAATGATTCAGATATTACCTGATGAGTCACAAGGAAATGTCTTCACAGGCATTAGAAGGGAACTTTGATCTTTATGCTAAATTCTTTGGATCATTGTTTACCTTCCCAGAATTCAAATCTGGAACCCTAAAAGGGAAACTAGCAACTTTTAGATTATGACTCAAATTCATCTGACGAGTTTAACAAGGATGGGGATTTGCGAACTCCTATTGCACCACCTATGACCTCCTTAAGGATGGCTAAGGTGATTTTCCTTGCAGGTACAGCTGGATTATGGATCTATGAGAGAAGAGTGATACACTTGTGAGAATGAGTGTAAACACGAGTGGAGAGAAGAGTGAAACACATGTGAGGTACACTAAACAGAATCACACACTCACAGTGAGGAAGAAAGAGAAACTACTTGTTATTTCTTTTCCAACCAAGTGAAATATGAGAACTTCTTCAGACGACGGCATACATTCCTTCACTAAGGGGGAGATAAAAGCTTAAGTAATAGTTTGGAGGATTCCTCAACTAAGGGGGAGAAATAGCAGGGAGTAAGAAAAAGATCCTACATGTACACTACACCACACCATTGTTGTTTGTAACTACGGATCCTATTGTACGGGAGAGGTGGTAAACACAAGGTGATTTTTTAGTAAGGGAAGAAGCTGTTTTCAAAAGGGGAGTACCATTGGTTTTTATCTGCGGATCCTATTGTACGGGAGAGGTGGTAAACGAAGGTGATCTTCTTTAATCAGTTGATACTCATAGGGGGAGAAGCAAGAGAGATATGGGATTCTCAACAGGAAATGTGGTTGTACAAATGAAGATGGAACTACTTGAAGATATGTTCAGTCTAGAGGAACATCTGCTTGGAATCTGGAAAATGTTTAATCTAGTCCAGAACTTTTCTACTATTTACTTTGTATTTCTTTTTATATCTTTTTCTTATTTGTTAGTTGAGTTATCCTCTAGGTATTTGTGTGTTATTGTTTAACAAACAAATAGGGGGAGATTGTAAGTCATATGTCAGAGCCTATTTGTATATTCGAGGATTCAACTCAACTCAAATAAGAATGTAATAAGTAAATAGTGGATCGACCGTCAAAGAGATCTCGCAAAGTAATATCTGTCAAAGGATTCAGAAACAAGGTTCATCTACAGACTTGAGGAATTAATTCACTGGAAGAAGTTCAATAAATTGATCATGCCTCAGTGATATAAATCAAGAGTGTGGATTTAATCAAGTGACAGAGATCTCGTCAGAGTATCATTAATTACAAGGATTTAATCTGAAGAAAATCAAAGTATCAAAGTCAAGACATGAAGAAATGTCACGGAAGTTAGTCACTCATGAACCAGACAGTACATCGAGTGTCAACATTGAAGTGGTGGAATTGATTCATAATTGACTGTGATTATCAGAAGATTTTCAGAAGAATGGTTGCTGCTCAAGATTAGTATTAATTCTCTATTAATTAATTAAGTCATATAATTTAATTAAGAAAATAAATTATATCTGCAAAGATTAATTTATTTATTAATTGAATTAATTGATTAATTAATTCTGAATTAATATTAAGATTTTTCAGAATTGTTTTTTGAATTAAAATCAGTTTAAATCAGCAAGACAATTGAAAATGAACTAGCATGACAATCTGGATTGTCATACCGATTGTCATGCCAAGTCATTTCAATTGTCATACCGAAAGTTACACTGGGAGGAGGATTATCTTGCCAGTTCATTCTGATTGTCTTGCTAGTTCAATCAATAGTCTCACTGAAAGTCTTGCTAGCTCAATGGATTGTCTTGCTGAGCTAAAAGGATTGTCTTGCCAACAAATCAGGTGGTTGTTTTATTATTTAAACAACAGAAGCAACAGAAGTCAATCATCCATCCGAAAACAGTTCAAGAACAAAGAAAAGCAGAAGCTGAAAAATATATCATCTCTTCTCTGCTAAAATCAAGATCACAATTTCTAGCTAGTAAAGTTAAATCCAAACCACTAGAAATCATTATCTTGTTCTTGTGTAACAATCTAGCGGATCAAAATCCCTAGAACTTAATCTCAAATCGCGTTTAGCATTTGATTATAATTATTGCAAAAATAGAAAAAGTTCATGTCGAATTTATTCTAAATTTGTGATAATTAATTTGAGATTAATTCCTTGTAATCGATACAGTTGTTGTAACACCCTTCAAGTTTAATAATATTCTTATTTAACTTGAATTTTGTTTCACATTTTTTATTCCGCTTTTATTCGATTATTCGGTACCGTTTGTATTCAACCCCCCCTTCTACAAACGCATTGGGACCTAACACTCAGCGAAAGGGATGTTGATATGAAGTTTCTTGAACACCTCTAGAAACTTTTCGAATTGCTTGTCCAACTTTTTCTTCTATAGCCTCTTAGGAAAAGGCGGTGGAGGATAGATCCGTTTCTCCCCTGTATTACCCTCAGGCAGAGTGTGTTCAACAATAGTCTTCCTTGGTTCCACTTCTTCATCTTGCTGCTCTACTTCTTTCTCAGCTCCAGCTTTTTCAGTCAACTCTTGAGTTTGTTTGAGATTGACAACCCTTCCAGACCTCAAAGTGATTGCCTTTACCTGCTCTTTAGCTTCCTTCTTCCCTGGCACTTCAGTGTCACTAGGTAGTGTACCAGGTTTATGATTTAGCAAGGCATTGGCAATTTTCCCAATTTAATTTTCCAAGGTCTTGATAGAAATAACTTGGCTCTTGCATATAAGCTTCAACTCCTCTAATTCAGATTTTTCATTAGCTTGCTGCAGTTGGAGTTGTTGTTTTGGTACATACTGCGGTTGCTGAAAACCAGGGGGGTTGTACTGCTTAGGTGGATACTGCTGATAAGGCTATTGAACTGCATTCTGAGCATTGCTCCAACTGAAATTATGATGATTGCGGTTGTTTGGATGATAGGTGGCTGGCACAGGTTGTTGCGATCGCTGGAAGTTGCTCACGAACTGAGCTGATTCATTAGAAATTGTGCACTGATCAGTCTCATGGGCACCAACACAAAGCTAACATACACCAGTGATTTGATTAACTCAATAATTAGCCAAAGTGTCCACCTTCATTGTCAACGCCTTAAGTTGGGCAGTGATAGCAGTTGCTGCATCCAACTCCAGAATTCCTGCAACTTTTCCCTGAGTCAACCTCTGGGTAGGATTCTGGTACTCATTAGCAGCCATCAGTTTAATATGTTCATAAGCTTCATCGTAGCTCTTAGCTCACAAGGCTCCTCATGATGCTGCATCAATCATGGGCTTAGAAGTAGGACCCAATCCATTGTAGAAACAGTTGATAATCATCCAATCAGGCATGCCATGGTGTGGGCACTTCCTTAGCATCTCCTTACATCGATCCCAAGCCTCACACAGAGATTCTCCAGTTTGCTGTGCGAACTGGGTAAGAGCATTCCTGATTGCTGCAGTCTTCGCCATGGGAAAAAATTTAGTGAGAAACTTTTGAGCAAGATCTTCCCAAGTTGTGATAGACCCTGCTGGTAGAGAGTGTAACCAGCACTTAGCTTTGTCCCTCAAAGAGAACGGGAAGAGTCGCAGCTTGATAGCATCTTCAGTCACACCATTAAACTTGAAAGTGTCGCAGATCTTGATGAAATCCCTGATATGCATGTTGGGGTCTTCGGTAGGAGAACCCCCAAACTGAACTGAGTTCTGTATCATCTGGATCGTGCTTGACTTGATCACAAATGTGTTAGCCGCGATGGCTGGTCTAATGATGCTAGACTGAATGTCATTAATCTTAGGCTTAGAACAGTTTATCAAAGCCTTCAGATTCTCTGCTTGATCACCCATAGCTACTATAATTGGCTCTTCAATTTTTTCTTCTTCTTCTACCTTCTTTTCTTCCTCAAAAACTTCCCTACGAATTAACATATCAGTTTATGCACAAGTTATCTATCTTGATTACATAGCGCAAGTAAGATGGGTAAAATTACCTACAAATCATGCATAACAATACATGAACCTATGCTAGCATGACAAGTTCTAAATCCTTAAATTCACTTTCGCTTCATTAAGAACTAACACACTATCTTAGAAGTTCACGACACTCATAAGACGAATAAGCACAACCATAACTAGGATATCATACAATCACCACACACTAAGGCATCAAATAAATTAACTAAATAAATACATAAATAAATCCTCTAAAATCCCATGATAAAGATTAACCTATAATCGAACTCATCGCCAACGTGGTTTCCAATGAAACATGATATGGAAAACGTAGTGTTTATACGAATAAATAAACCAAAGTACACACAAGAATATAGGTTCAAACAAACAAGACATAAGCATCCAAATTACAACTGAAAAGAAAGATTCACAAGAATAAACTAGATCGGCTTCGCCTTTGTTGAATTGTGCCAAAAGATCTCTTGCCGTCTTTTCCCTCCTTAATGTCTTCAAAACTCTGAATTATTATCTTGAAAAATGACCTAAGTTATGTTTATATAGCATTCCATGCACCACAGGAGTCCAGAATTCGAATTACACAAGAATCATGATTTTTAACTCCCGACACAGCGCGGCCGCACGTTTCACCAGTGCGGCCGCACGCTTCATTCTATTCCCTGGTGCGGCCACACACAACATCAGCGCGGGTGCGCCGACCTTCTGCCAAAAAACTTTATTTTTTCCTTCTTTATTACTTGCAGCTTCGAGCCAATCTTTTAAGCTTTTATTCCAACACATCCTAAACACCATATTAGCATCAAAACAATGCTAATTCACCTTATTCTCAAAGTAATGCCTGAAATGCAAAAACACTTGAAAACACTTTAAAACACAAATAACTTGAGTACAAATACACCAACTCAAAGCTTATTAGAGCATAAATAAGTGTCATAAATGCCACTTAACAAGAACGTAATGAAACTTCTATAACTTGAAATAGGAATATCGTTCTGAGAATATAACTAAATACAGAGAGTTAAATGAAGGTATTGGTTGACCTGGTATAAGATGGAGATGCTAGAGTATCTACGAAAATGTTATATCTACTGAAGAATCGAAGCCATCATCAAAGGTTGAATATACTATTGTAACCTTTTCAAAAATAAATTTAGCTCGTTATTAAGGGGCGATATAGTAGAACACTTGAAAACCAGAGAGGAAGGAAGCATTACATAAATTATTATTAATAGGATAACCAAACTTAATCATTCTCTTTTATTAATACAGTTTAACCGATAAGTGTGTTCATTATAGTACGTCATCAGATTCAAGTATTGATAATAACTGCTTGATGTTATTACTGGATTTAAGATGTTGGAAAAAGTATCGAAAATGTTGGGAATCATGTTGAACCAGAACAGTATATACCACCTATGAATGAACGGGCACCAAGTACGGCAGAGATAAAGATAGGAACTTGGATAAACATTGCTAACTCGAGAAATTCAAGTTGTTCCGAGAATATGATAAAGTACATGGATTTAGAAGAAGACTTTCCGATAATATGGCATGAAGACAAAAATGAACGTTGTATGTGGCAGAACGTCAGAGAAGAACATTGCACTAACTTTTATATCGGGACTCCCTAGAACCAAATAAATAATAATGTGGGTTAAAATATATGGGCGATATATCCAGGTTAGTATATCATCTTCTAAATAGTAAAAGATTTTTGCTCGATAAATATATTCGATTGTGATTCATGAAAATTAAGGAATAATAATAAGTTGTGCGTTACTCGTACCTAGTTGATATTTTCTCTTAAATTCTAAATTCTAGAGTTGATTTAGGAACGTTTAGAAATCAAAGGCGCCATGGTCTCAATATATTATTCACAAAAGAATGAAAAGAGTAAGGGAGCGATTAAAGAGCCTCAAATATGATTGAAAGCAATTATAAACTGGGCTAATTGAACTAAAAATATGTGAAAAATGAAGTGGAAGAAACAGTAAAAGTGAAAGCGTTCATATGCATGACTAATTAGAATGAGAAAGAAAAGACGGTTAGTATGCATTATGTTGATCTTTTTGAGACAGTAATATAGGTAGGAAGATTGTGAGTGAGTTGGTTTACCTCCCACGTGTAGCAAGTTCATATAATATTTATGTGTGTATAACCAAAAAGAGTAATTTAGCTCCATTATATATAAAATGGAGACTTGAGTTAGGTTGTATGAGAAACTGATAGAATATGATGTCAGCAAGAGGTTGAGTTAAATTTTATGAAAAAGTTAGAAGGTTGAGAGGTCAACCTGAGAAATTTGAAGTGAAATACATGAAAGGTATCATTATATGAGTATGATTCTGACGACAAAATCCTTTTAAGGGGGAGGATGTAAAGATCGAGAAATTTTAACTGTTTTGTGTTATGTTAAATGAGTATTTTGTGATTTAGGATATTATAAATTATGATTGATCATAAAAGACTATCTGATATGTGCCATATGTGTTTTGTGTGGTTCGGGTAATTTTCGGGTATTTTATTACGGTTTAAATAGATTTATATTAAAAATTATACTATCCATGTTTCGTTTTAATAGCTGATATTTCATATAGAGCACCTGGCCTTATTTTGCATTCGATGGCGTATACCATATTGATTTTCCGAACATCCAGTCAATTTAGAAATTATTTCGTTTCTTGAAAAATGACTTTTCCGGGCCCCTGTTGGGATGTTAAAGCCCACAAAAATCGTATTTTTATTTTTATAAAATTGCGGGACTATTAAATATTCAATATTTTTTACATATTTAAATTATTCATAATTTTTGGGAAATTTTGACATAAATTTTATATTTATTGGATTAAAAATTATTCCCCGTTAATTATTAATATGGACTAATTATTTTTATTAAATGATATATTTAGGCCCTAAATAATTTTGGGGTATTAAATTTTTGTAATTATAAATATCCTTTAATTATTATTTATTTATTATTTAATTATAAAAAATCAGAAAATATTAAAAGTTCAGAAATATTCTCAAATTAGGGTTAGGGTTTGTTCTTGGTATTTTTCGAATCAATCGATGATTTTGCAATGATCTGGAAAGCAAATCATATCATGTTTGTAGTCCAATTGAAGCTCTTGCAGAGATCTATCAGATTATATCATCAAAAAATATCCCAGGTTGGTAATTTTCAAAATTCGATTTTAGGGTTCTTGACCCGAATTGGGGGATTTTGATTATGGGGTTATTGGATGAATTGGATGATATGAATATCTACATCTTCAATTGTAGAATCGATTCATGTGTTTAGTTTCACCAAATGATTGATAAATAATTTAAATTGAAATTTTATTTATTTTTGTTTTATTCATTTTTAATATTGAATATTGACCGGAGAATGAATTTCCGGGATTGTAGTGATTAACAGAAGTTTGATTCATGTTGTTGGAAAGACTCAGAGTTGATTGGAACTGAGAACCCAGGCAATCGACGCGTTATGGCGACAGAACTGGGTTCGCCGGAAATGAGGACCTCGTCGCGTCCGGCGGGTTCTTCAATTTCTTGGCGACCCGTTTGGGTCGAAATTTGACCCGGATTGACCCGCTTTTAATTTTATTTTCCCCCAAAACGAATTCCAATTGCTGTTTGTGGAATTTTTTTTTAAAAACAATTCCAAAAATCATTTTAAATTCTAATAATTTATTTTAAATTTGAAATTAATGTAGTTAATTATTTTACATAATTAACTATGTTATTTTAACTTCAGAAATATTAATTTCTTTATTTTTTTCAAAAATCTAAATTTAATTTTTATTATTTATAATTTATTTTAAGTAATTATTTATGGATTTAATTAATTAATTAATATATTTAATTAATTAATTGTATCTATAAATAATTAAATAAAATATAACTATTTATAAATAAGACAAATAATGATTTAAAAATCATTACGAGCTTTTAAAAATTATATAAAGGTATTTAAAATTTAATTAATATTATTATTAATTGAATTATTCTTAATTTATTCATAATAAATAGACCGTTCGTCCATTTAAAACGAGACGAATGCGTTTAGACTCAGAAAAATATTCGGCTTCTATTAAAAATACTTTCGAGACATAAAATCATTCCTTTCGAAAGGTCGTTTGATTTTGTAAATGTTTCAGAGTCGCGTAAATACCGAAAAAGTCATATTTTGACCCAATTTCAATTGTGAACGTATCGAGTCGAATATTTTGAAAGATTGAGTTATATGTTATATGAAATATGTGATACATGTCTTATGTGCTTACCTGTTACGTAAATTGTGAGTCCACATATCTACTAAATGTTATCTGATTAAAATATGATCCTTATATGTTATTATCGAATGGTTAGAGGATAAGGATAAATGTAGAGTAGACAATTATACATTGTCAGTTAATTGAAGTAGTATCTTTTATAATAGATACACATAGTTCGAGGCATTCAAAGTCAGACAATGATAGTAAAAGTAAAGCCTGATTTTACATGGTAATGAGATGAGTGGATACAAAATAGAGGTGAACATAGAATGATAATTGATATATGTGTTTGGATGTTTAAAAATAATGTAAATTGAGTATTTTAATTTTTATATGTCCAAAATAAAATTTAGATAATTGTCATATGTTCTTATTTCATTTTATGTTGATTTATGATTTTATAAGAAATATATGAATTTTATAAATTCTTTTTCCGAGTATTTATAAACTATTTTATACAATCGGGAACCAACCGACGTCACCCATTTTTACGTTTTTATAACCCGAAACTCTTCCGAGAACTCCTTCCTAACCTAATTGTAATATTCCGAGCATTTTCCATGTTTCGACTATTTCGATCCGGTGTACGGTTTGTCCTGTGCGGGTCCCGGTGCAATATTTTCGATACATTATTCGTTTCGGTAAATCAATAAAACTCGTATTTTCGATAAACGAGATCTTTTTATTAAACTATTACAATTATCACCTCGTAATACGTGTAACCAGGCGCTGAAATCAAGATCGCAGTACAAATTGTATTGATTTGGATAATTATCCCGAAAAGCGGTACCGTTTGGATCTGTTTTTACAAATAAACGTACCATTTTATATCCGGAATGATCCAACGGGATACTAATTTTCCGTAATTATAAATAGCCTTTACCGTATTTTATTTCGTACCAAAAATCATTTACAAACAGTAATTATAGAATTTTACAGAGAAAATTCATATATTCATATAATCTTCTGAAAATCAAACCAACATTTGAAGGTGTTAGTGATCTCTGTTTTCAAAGCTCGAGTAACAAAATCGAAGGGTTTGAGGAGTACTATCAGATTCTGGAACTCGTTTTACTGCAGAATCAAAGGTTGATTTTATATATTTTTATTTATTTTTGAATTATTATGATTACAAATATGAATTTTTGTACGGATGATTGTTTGAATGATTTGATGCTTGCATGTTGTAGAGCTTGTTTTCCTGATGATTTTCATATGTCATATGACTGATTTGGAGTTCAATAACATGTTCAAAATTGAGTTTAATTTTCGAATTTTAGAATTAGGGTTTATAACCCGTATGAATATTCTTAATTGAAATTTAGGGCCTTTTGTTCTAGGGGTTATTAGATGTTGAGGTATAGTGGGTTTTGTTTCTCATGAAATTTGCAATCGATTGGTGTATAGCTCGTTAACAGAGGATCCCTGAATCGAAGGGAGTTGTGTTTTGAAGTTTATGTCGGGTCACCGGAAACTGGCGAACTTCTCGGCCATATTCCGGCCAACTCAGGGTTTATTGATGTGATTTGATTGCATGAATAGGTGCCTGATGTTATATAGATCATATCTGGAGGAGATGGTAGTGTGAGGATGCCGGGAACGTATTCTCCGGCGATCCCCGTCCCTGAATTATTGAAGAAGATGAAGTAAGGCCCCTGAAGTTTCCAGAAGTTTCAAAAATAGGATTCCTGTTTATAAAATGTTTAAAAATTATATTTCCTATTTATTTTAATTATAAAAATTCATTTTTAATTAACTGAGAATTCCAAAAACTATTATTTTAATTTCAAAAATTATTTTTAATTCAAAAATAAATCTGAATTAATTAGTTAATTAATTTTAGTTAATAATTAATTGATTAATTGGTCAATTAATTCGAAAATTAATTGATTAATTGATTTTATTAATTATTATTTGATTTTAATTAATTATTTATTTATATTTAATTATTTATAAATGATTTAAAAAATTCCGAAAAATAGTTTCGAGCTTTAAAATATTACTTTAAATTATTTTCAAGGCTCGATAATTATTAGAAAATTATTTTGAAGCCAGATGTGGCCAATCGAACCCTGTTTACTGCTTTAAAATTGATCCAACGACCCGTTTTAATTCCAAAAAATATTTTAAAAATCATACTAAATACCCGAAAGCCTGTTTATGACCCGAGACTTCTCTATAAATGGAATGTCATCGATTGTTTGACATGCTATGTGCTATATGTGACTTGTTTGTTTGACGGTCAATCTATATGTTCAGTGTTTACTTTTTTATAGCATAACTTTCAATCCGTTGATCGGATTTGGGTAAAACGATGGGTAGATAGAAGTATATATCAAATGGAATTGTATGCGTTGAGTATTAATAAATGTTTATGATATGTGAGCAGAAGAGGAAAGGCGTAGAAAAGGGAAACAGAGATTCTAGGAGTAGGAGATTGTGATTGGAAGTTAGAGAAGTATAGCAAGCTAGTATCAGGCAACTGTTCTAAACTTTCTCGAGATATATTGCGAGTGCTTTGAAGCACTGAACCCTAAACCTTGATGCCAGTTGTTGATCTTTGAACCGTAAACCTTATTCTTTCTGAACCATTGATTGTTGCATACCCGAATACGAACCATAGATATACGATACTACTCCATAAATACATACAAACTAAATGTCAAATACTGAATCAAATTGCTTACATACTCAAACCATTGTACCTTATGCTTTGATAGACCAAATCCTTGCAACCTTGAAACTTTGATTCCTTTGTTATCCAATTCTTTCATTACCTAACAACCATTCTTTAAAATTGCCATATTGATCCTTTGTGAATATTGAAACCATTTCATTATTGAACATCCAATGTTTCTTACGATTTTATTATTTCTTTAAATTGTTTATTCTGTTTTTATGTTAGAATTGGATTGTTTTATAAAATTGTGGACCAGATTCGTGGTCAGACCCGATTGGCGGTCAAGTTGGGCCAATGTGTGCCTTGGATCCAGTAATTAGAGCAGAGCTGTGAGCCTTGCTCGGGGTTAGTGCGTGACTGATCAGCAGCCTAACCTTAGTTTTTAAAATAAAAATATAATATCCAATTCTAAATCATTAATCATTGCTTACTTGATACCTTAACCATTTTCACTTGATGATCATTATTCTCAGTCTTGTCACTGTGACTTGCTGAGCTAGTTAGCTTATTTGTGCGATGTTGTTTATGTTCTTTTCCAGTTAAGAAGGAGCCAGTTGGTAGCGAGGATCCCCAATCCAGTGCGAGAGCTAGGGGTCCAGGTTGATCGAGTTAAGCTAGCTGACAGCTTTTGAGATAGTTTAAGTTTGTAAAAGTTTGTAATAATGTTTAATGTTCAGTCTTAAGTTTGAATAGTTGGGATTTGGATGTTTGTAATATAAGTGTGTGTGTGTGTGGCTTGTGTACATACTTTAACCTGTTGCGGTCCGTGGTAGTTGGTAAGTAGGGTCACAACATGTAATTTTATCTTTATTATTATAAGCATGTTGTAAATAAGGTGTGTGTGTGTGGACCCCAAACTTGTGCGCCACATTGTGTCTGGGAATTTCTTTTGATATTGATACCTAGAAACCAGTTATGATACTTGCTGGGTATTGTTGGCTCACTCTTGCTTTGTGAATTCTTATTTCTTTCAGTATCAAATGAGGATAAAAATAAAAAGCTTTTAATAAATAGCAAAATTGGAGAGACCCCAGAGATCCCAACTGCATGAAGTTGGAGATGTTCAGAGTGAATAAGATGAGGAAGTTAATAAAGAGGTAATAAAATTGTATAAATTTTAGAAGGTTAGATTCTTGTTACATACCATAACTTATAAATGATCTAGAATTGAGGGGTTATCTGTATATTTATTTTAATATACAGGTTTATATTGTTTAAGTTTGGTGACACACAATTCTGACCCCGGATTTGGGGATGTTACACTTTCAACTCATGTTGCTAGTTTTTTTTTATCTTTAAACTCTTAGTGTGTAAAGAGCTTTCTCTGATACCAATTGTTATTCCCTAAAATATAACAACAGAAATACAGAAGGGAGGTTGAATGGAATTCTAGTTTCTTTTGGAAATTTAAATACTCTTTTAAATATATATAACTGTGAATGAATATGCAATAGTGCGGATTAAAAGAATTCAAATATTCAAACACAAAGCAAATAAATAAGACTAATTACAAACAATCTGGTGGATTGATCTTTCCACCAGAGATATATATAAAGATTAGAGAACTCTGTGATGCAAGAATGTACACAGCTTCTTACAAGGTTTTTACAAAGATGAATAGAGAAAATTCCTAGAAGATGTAGCTTTTTCTATTTCTGAGTTCAAAATCTCTTTTTTTAACTGCTTGTTACTCTTGGTTTATATACTACCAAGTTACATATGAATAAGACAAACAGTAAAAACAAGTATCTAAGTCCATTCACAAGTTGCTTCATTTATCTATCCTGCATCTTTGAATATTTTTAGTTAAGGATGGAAATGGAAATGCTTATTTGTTCTCTAAAACCTGCAAACGGGATGCCACATTCATTTTGTATACAATCAACCCATGTGACTGTCAAGTCACGTTCAACTACTATTTGAATTTTTTATCCGTTGAGACTTCAGTATTATTCGTCGATACTTAACTTGACTTATCTGTTGAGTCTCTAATGGATTATCCATTGAAAATGTCTTGAGTCATCCGCCGAGGCTTTGTAGTTTTTTCGTTGAAAGTGTTTCCTTAACAGTTGATACTCTTTCACTTATACAGAATTACAAGGCATCTCCTATTTACAATTAGCCAACCTATTTTGCATATCTTGCTAGTAGTCAATATGACTTAGAATTTCCAACAACTTCTAGACCTCTAAGTAATTACAGTATACAGAAATGTGCTACAAAAACTTATTGAAATATAAGCTACTCTATCAACGGATGAACAAGTGTGGTTATCCATTGATAGTTACAAAAACACTTGATTCCCTACCCTTTACCTAAGCCTTATTACAACCCGTTGATAGTTGTAATGAGGCTTAGGTAAAGGGTAGGGAATCAAAGAAATAGGCTAACAGGTGGCTAAGCTTGATAAACCAATAGAGTATAGTGTTCACTTTCAATTTAAGTACCCAACATGAAACGTAGATCATATAAAAGTTGATCAAGCTTTCACAAGCATTAAGCCCTAAATACATATAACCATGTACTTCCCCTATTTCACATTATTATAATAAATGAACATAAATGCTACCTTTTTTTCAAAGTAAAGTCATTCTCCAGTAATGAAGGGTAGTGAAAAGTCACCAAGATTGTGCTTAATACCAGGCACTTGTACATGGATAGTCCTTTTCATATGACATTGAACTTGTAACCCATTGACCTCAAAGGAGGACTTCATACTTTAATTGTTTTTCGAAGATCAAGTAGCTCCATCATATTCCCACCAAATTGTAACCCCTTAACAAAAAAAATCCCCACACTAAATATTCACCAACCCTAAAGTTGAATCAATATGCTCTACCAGTAAATCAAGACAAGAAAGAACAAGTAGGCTTAAGAATTTTAGATTGGCGATATACGAAAAAATGAATATAAGCTCAATGGGGTTCACTAAGAATTTTTTTTTCATGGGTACTATTTAGGTTTAATGAAGTTAATCCTAGTGCCTTTATCATATTCATGCACATATATATCATGTAGTACCAAAACTGTTTATAGCAAATTCTAGAGCAACATGCCAAATGATGAACATCACGTAACAAAAGAATGAATTGATATATAGTGTATCAATCATAAATTAGGCTAAAAGCCTCACAAGGTGAAAGCATACTCGACTCACTAAAATTGACTAAGAACCATCTCATATTTTAAATTTTTTACAAGCACACACAAAGAATTATTATGCATCAAATGATTTTAAAATAATATAAAACTCGAAATAATCATGTGAAATAAATCTACACAATGTGTACTTATCCATGCTAACATGCTTTTGAGACAAGGTAATTATATAAAAAAGTTTTAACGTGGCGACGCAGAAGAGAAAGGTTAAATTGACATGGTCTTTGGGCTTGGCTTAAGTACCGTGAATGGGCTGTCAAATTATGGCATGGTCATACAAAAACCGGGCATTATCACTTAACATCTAAAAATCACTTCAGTAGAATTTAAATTTGTGTTCGAATTAACACTTCATACAAAATTTATCAATGCACCTTGAGGGAGAAAAAATAATATACAAATATACAAAAATTAACTAATCTCCTAAAAAAATATACAAAAATATTTCATAATAATAATAATAATAATAATAATAATAATAATAATAATAATAATAATAATAATAATAAAACTTACAAAATCACAGGTTGCTTCCCAAGAAGCGCTGTCGTTAACGTCATTTAGCCGGACGTTCTGAATCAAATTGAGGGTGGCTTCAATAGATTAACTGAATTGTTCTTATCACAAGAACCATTCAAATGACATTTGAGATCAAATTTGCTCATTTCCAAAATAATTTTCCTATCAATCTTCACATCAATTTCTTCATCCATTTTCACATTAACTCGTCTACCCACCGGCTTTATATTTTTCTTTTTCATCTTAACACCTCAAATGTGTTTCTCTCCCTCAGTAGATTCAAACTCATACTCTTCTACCTCATCATTGGTAATCCACCTTCTTAACACATTGTCATGACAAAATTAAAAAAAAACTAGTTCATAATTCAGAAGTACATACTTCAAATATGCTGGAAGTTTTTTGAGTTTTACATTCACGTGATCTTTTTCAAGAGAGATTTCAAGTTATAGGCGTTGCATTCAGAAGTTTCTTATTTCTCGTACACTTCTTATTTTCTTCATTCAAGTTTCCCTCAAGAACGACTTGAAGTGGATCTTCACATGATAAAGGATTGGATTTGATGTCAATAACTTCTTCTAATGCATTCACTTTGTTGATTGTCTCATCCATAGACGGGTATCACAATACGTTTTGGAGCTTAAATTCAATCTTCTCTTCTTCCACTTGAAAATAAATTCTTCCACTTTTCATGTCAATTGCAGATCCATTTGTAGCTAAGAAATGTCTCCCAAGAATCATATGAATATTTGCATCTTATTCCATCTCCATGACAAGAAAATCACATGGACTATAAATTTTCCTACCTTAAAGGGAACATCTTCAAGTATACCAAGAGGATATTTTATAGTTCTTGTTAGAAATATGTTGTAGACTTGATTGTAATTCACCAAAATACCTTAGTAGACTTAATTAAGTGTTTGTGTAACTATCAACAGATAACCACACTTGTTCATCCGTTGATAGAGTAGCTTATATTTCAATAAGTTTTCGTAGCAAATTTCTGTATACTGTAATTACTTGGAGGTTTAGATGTTGATTGAAAATTCTAAATAATGTTGACTACTAGCAAGATATGTAGGTTGGCAAATTATAAATAAAAGATGCCTTGTAATTTTTCATAAGTGAAAGAGTATCAACTTCTAAGAAAATACCTTCAACGGATAAACTACAAAGCCTCGACAGATGACTCAGACACTTTCAACGGATAATCCATTAGAGACTCAACAGATAACTCAAATGAAGTATCAATGGATAATACTGAAGTTTCAATGAAATAGCAGTTGAAAATGACTTGACAGTCACATGGGTTGATTTTAAACAAAAAGAATGTGGCAGCCTGTTTGCAGGTTTTAGAGAACAAAGAAGAATTTCCATTTTCATGCTTAAATGAAGATATTTAACGATGCTGGATATAGAAATGAAACAACATGTGAATAGACCAAGATTCTTGTTTTTACTGTTTGTCTTATTCATATGTAACTTGGTAGTATATAAACCAAGAGTAGAAAGTGATAATTAACGATCGAGTGTGTGAAATAGGAGTTGAACAAAGAAATAGATAAAGCTACATAAGTTAGGAATTCTCTCTGTTCATCTTTGTAAATAGTTGTAAGCAGCTGTGTGCATTCTTGCATCACATATTTCTCTAGTTTATATATATCTTTGTTGGAAAGATCAATTCACCAGAAAGTTTTTAAACAGTATTGTTTATTTACTTTATGTTTGAATACTTGAATTGTTTTAATCCGCACGACATCATATTCATTCATAGTTATATATATTCAAAAGAGTTTTTAAATATCCAAAAGATACCAGAATTCCATTCAACCCCCCTTCTATAATTCTGTTGTTAAATTTTTAGGGAATAACAATTGGTATCAGAGCAAGATCTCGACACACTATGAGTTTTAAAGATCAAAATAAAATAACAACATGAATGGAAAGGATGTTGGAGTGAAGATCCCACTTCTGGATAAAGATAAGTATCATCACTGGAAAGTGAAGACGCAACTTCATCTACTCTCTCAAGATGAAATATATGTTGACTGCATAGAAAAAGGACTTCATGTTCCTCGTAGGGCTGTAACAGATGTTTAAGGAGCTGTTGGAAATGAAGAAACAGTCCCAAATCCAAAGTCAAAATGGACAGATGAAGACATTGAGCAAGTTTATAAAGACAAAAATGCCATGAATATTTTAGCCAATGGTCTTGATGGAGATATGTTTGATAATGTTATTAATTGCAATACTTCTAAGGAAATTTGGGACCAAATCCAAGTGTTATGTGAGGGAACTGAGCAAGTAGAAGAAAACAAGATGCAACTCATCATACAACAATATGAACATTTTCATTTTGAAGATGGTGAGTCACCAAGTGACATTTTCAATAGATTTCAAAAACTACTGAATGGTTTAAAGTTGTATGGGAGGATCTATCAAGCTAAAGATTCTAATCTAAAATTTCTGAGATCTCTACCAAAAGAATGAAAGTCAATGACAGTCTCTCTTAAAAATTCTCAAGAGTATAAAGAATTTACTTTAGAGAGACTGTATGGTATCTTAAAAACCTATAAGCTCGAAATGGAGCAGGATGAGCTGTTGGAGAAAGGAAGAAAGAAGGGTGGATATGTTGCATTAGTAGCTGAACAAGAGAGAGGAATATAGTTGAAGGTTGAAGCTTTGGAATCTGCACCAAACTCAAGGGTTTGTGAAGGAAAATAAAATGGGCTAATGGATGATAATGAAGATTATCCTAGTCAGGATGAAATGGAGGACATAGATGAAGATCTGGTTGTCCTATCAAGAAGATTTGCCAAGCAAAACAAAAACATGGTGGACAAGTCAAAATTCAAATATTTCAAATGTGGCTTGAGTGGTCATTTTGCCAATGAATTCAGAAAGCCTAACCCTGAGAAAAAGATGTTTCAGCCAGTGGATTATAATAAAACAAACCCTTTGAATTGCTCAAACAAAAGGAAAAGGCTTTCTTAACTCGGGAAAATGATTGGGAAGCAGATGGGGAAGATGAATATGAAGAAATAAGCTATATCAATCTAGCTCTAATGGCCAAATCAGATGAAGTGGAAGTCACTTCCTCAAGCAATCAGGTAATCACTACAAACCTAGCACGCCTTTCTAAAGATGAGTGTAATGATGCCATAAATGACATGTCTACAGAATTATATCACTTATGTGTTACACTTAAATCACTCACTAAAGAAACCAATAAAAATAAAGATAATAATCTATTTTTAAGTGAGAGAAATGTTGTGTTAGAAACTCAATTTATTGAGTTTAAGAAACTAAAAATAGAGTGCAAGATTGCAAAGGATGAATTGACTGAATCTTTGAAGAAAGAGGAAATTTTAAGAAAGCAGCTTGAATGTGAGCAAGAGGTGATCAAGGCATGGCAATCATCAAGGAATGTAAGTGCCCAAATTTCCAAAGTTCAAGGAATTGAGTCTTTCTATGAAGAAGCCTGGAAAAAGGACAAAAAGAAACTGGACCCTGTATTGGTTGATGGTTTATCAAAGGATGTGGAGTCTACAGATGCTGAAGCTTATCCGCAGAAAACTGAATGTGAATATCTGTTCAAAGACAAGGATGCACATCCATTGATAGAAAAGAAGCCAATTAGAAAAGCCAAGCTAGCTAAGCTGAATGAGAAATATGGATTAGATTCTAAGAACTTTGTTACAAGAGAATCAAGTCGAGTCAAGGATACAAAGAGAGTAAATATGGGGCATCTGTCAATGCAGCAGTTCAATGATAAATTGGAGAAAATTGAGGTCAATGAAGATTCTAAAAGGAAAAACAACATGAATGGGAAAGTAAGAATTAACAAACATAACAACTACACACCTGATAAATATGCACCTAGAAAGACTTGTGTGGAGTGTGGTAGTGTTAATCATTTGTCTGTTAATTTCAAATTTGTTATGTCTACACCCATGTCTGCTCCTCCCACTTTTCCCAACATGCCCATATTACCAATGAAAGCCATGCCTATTATTCCTACACATAATTTAAATGCACAATTTGCTAATATGCCATTTACACAAAATCCTTATTATGTTGCATTTAATATGCCTCAAATTCCATTTAGTATGCCTTACTGGAATAACATTTTTGCACAATATATACCATATCATGTTAATCAGAATGTGAATAATAATTCTAAAATTGATCATGGGATTCACAGTCAATCCCCTAGGAGTAAGGTTGATCCTCAATCACCTAAGTCTGATGGTGGAAAGCCTAAGAAAACATGGTTACCAAAATCAACTTGATTTGATTTTGATGTATGCAGGGAAACAGAAGGAGTCTACGGTATCTAAATAGTGGATGATCAAGGCATATGAATGGAGACTCTACCCTGCTCACTGAGTTCAAGGAGAGCTGGCCCAAGTATTACTTTTAGAGATGATAGCAAAGGGTATACTGTGGGATGTGGCTTGATTTCAAAAGAGAATGTCTTCATTGAAGAAGTTGCTATAGTGGAGGGACTCAAACACAATCTTTTGAGTGTCACCCATCTATGTGATGAAGGAAACTCTGTAACTCTCAATTCTGAAGCCTGTGTTGTTACCTGCAAGAAAAACAACAAAGTGGTTCTCACTGAAGTGGAAAAGGAAATGTGTATCTAGCTGACTTTAACTCATCTAATGCAGATTCTATTACTTTTCTTTTCAGCAAAGCAAGTCAAGATCAAAGTTGGCTATGGCACAAGAAGCTATCTCATTTGAACTTCAAGACTATAAATGAATTAGTCAGGAAAGATCTAGTAAGAGGCATTCCTCAAGTTGAGTTCTCAAAGGATGGATTGTGTGATGCTTGTCAAAAAGGGAAACAAATTAAAGCATCATTCAATGGAAGCTTGAATCTACAATTGAAGAACCACTACAACTGTTGCAGATGGATTTGTTTGGACCAGTCAATGTGTTGTTAAATTTAAAGAAGAGATATTTCCCAGTGATTGTGGATGATTTCTCAAAGTTCTCTTGGACATGTTTTCTTAAATCGAAAGATGAAGCTAGTAAAATCATTATCAATCATATAAGGCAAGTCAACAATCATCCTTATCTCAAAGTTAGAAGAATTAGGAGTGACAATGGAACTGAGTTCAAGAATTCTGCAATGAGGTTATTTTGTGAAGAAAATGGGATCATGCATGAGTTTTCAGCAGCAAGGACTCCACAACAAAATGGAGTGGTGGAAAGAAAGAATAGGTCTCTAATTGAAGTTGCAAAACCATGCTAGAGGAATCAAAGTTACCATTTTATATTTGGGTTGAAGCTGTTAACACTGCATGCCACACTCAAAATATTTCTTTGGTCAATCAAGCAAAATGCATGACTTCTTATCAATTGTACAAGAATAGGAAGCCAACACTAAATTTTTTTCATGTTTTTGGATGAAAATGCTATATTCTAAGGAATCAAACTGAGCAACATTGAAAGTTTGATGCCAAGGCAGGTGAAGTTATCTTTGTTGGATACGCAGTTGGAAAAGCATATAGAGTCTAGAATATAAGAACCAACATTGTTATGGAATATGCACTGTTCTGTTTGATGATAAGAAGATTGAAGGACTACAAGATGAAGGTTTCCATGAAAGCCTCAAATTTGACAATGTTGGATAAATTGTGATGACAGTGTTGATGAAAGTGATCAAGAATTAATTACTAAGGAATATGCAGAAAAATCAACAACAAATGAAGCACAAAATTCTACATCCGTCGAAAGACAAAATGTTATATCCATCGAAAGATCAAGTACAACATCCATTGAGAGACATGGTGCATCATTCGTTGACAGAAAAATTGCATCATCCGTCGAAAGGCAAAATTCAGCACCTGTTGAACCCTTAATGGGAGTTAAAAGTCACTATAGATCACAAACTGAAAGAACCCCAACCTCAAATCAAAGATCCAAACACTCATGGGGAGTTTCTTCAAAGAAAAACTCAGTCACACTTCAAGACAACTATGAGGCCTCTTCATCTAGAGCTAATCTACCATAACAAAGAAAATGGACTAGAGGTCACCCATTTGAATTAATCATTGGTGATGCATCTTCAAGAGTACAAACAAGAAAATTAACTCAAGATAATTGTCTATTTAACAGCTTTCTATCACAGGAAGAGCAAAAGAAGGTTATAGAAGCTTTGTTGAATCTTGATTGGGTTTTAGCTATGTAGGAAGAGCTATACCAATTTGAAGGGAATAAAGTATGGAAGCTAGTACCCAAACCTAAAGGCGAGAATTCTATTGACACCAAATGGGTATTCATAAACAAGATGGATGAGAATGGCATAGTCATAAGGAATAAAGCTAGATTGGTTGCTAAAGGCTACTGTCAATAAGAAAGAATAGATTTTGATGAGACCTTTGCTTCTGTTGCAAGACTTGAAGCTATCAGAATTTTTCAAGCCTATGCAGCCCATGCCAATTTTAAAGTCTATCAAATGGATGTCAAAAGTGCATTTTTGAATGGATATTTGGATGAAGAAGTCTATGGCAGTCAACTTTCAGGTTTTGAAGACCCCAACTTTCCATATTATGTCTAATATATTTTGAAAGCACTTTATGGATTGAAGCAAGCACCTAGAGCTTGGTATAATACCTTGTTAAAGTTATTTTTAGAAAATTATTTCACAAGAACTGTTGACAAAACTTTTTTCTTTAGAAATGTTAATGGATGTAGTATACGTGTTCAGATTTATGTAGATGATATTATTTTTGGCTCTACAGACGAGAAACTTTGCAAAATGTTTGCCAATTGATGCAAAGTAAATATCAAATGAGCATAATGGGAGAACTAACTTTCTTTCTTGGTTTACAAGTTAAGCAAGTTAGTGATGGAATGTTCATTAGTCAAACTAAACATTGTCATGATCTTTTAAAGAACTTTGATCTAATGGATTGCACATCTGCAAAAACTCCCATGGCCACTGCCACTAAACTTGAACTAAACACTACTGAAAAGTCTGTGGACATTTCAAACTATAGAGGCATGGTTGGCTCACTTTTATATTTGACAGCTAGTAGGCCAAATATAATGTTTTCTAATTATCTTTGTGCTGGATTTCAGGCTGATTCTAGAGAATCTCACTTAATAGCTATTAAGAGAATTTTCAGATATCTCAAGGGTACAGCAAAACATAGCATTTGGTACCTTAGAGATTCTGGCTTTGATCTAATTGGTTATTCAGATGCATATTATGCAGGGTGTAAAATAGACATAAAAAGCACAACTGGCACATGTCAATTTCTAGGAAACAAGCTCGTGTCCTGGTTTAGTAAGAAACAGAATTCAGTTTCTACTTCACAATTGAGGCTGAATATATTGTTGCTGGTAGTTGTTGTGCACATATTTTATGGATGAAAAATTAACTATTCGATTATGGTCTACATGTGGACAAGATTCCAATCTTCCGTGATAACACAAATGCCATTGACATTACTGAGAATCTTATGCAGCATTCAAGGACAAAGCATATTGACATCAAGTACCACTTCATTAGAGAACATGTCATGAATGGTACTGTGGAACTATATTTCATTCCAAGTGAGCAGCAACTTGCAGACATCTTTACCAAGCCACTTGATGAATCAACTTTCTCTAGGTTGGTAAGTGAGTTAGATATGCTTAATTTTTCTTAATTCTTTTTGATGTTTTTGCAATTTATAATGCGACCATAAATAAGTTTGACTTTATTGAAGTTATAAATAAATATTTGCAAGTTGTCAAATCCTAACACCAAAATTAGGATTTGCTAAGGGTAAATACTGATGGAATTCAACGGATAAGAATTATCCGTTAGAAGTCAAAAATATTTTTGGGTACTCTATCCCTCGACGGATAAAGGTACATCGTGTATCCGTCAAATTGCTTCAATCATTGTCAGTAATTCTAAACCCTATCCATCGAATTTACTTACAGTGTGTATGTATATGTTGATGGATAAGTTTTAGAATTTCTACAGTTCGCTTTATTTTTAAATGGTTATTTTTGGCAAGTATCATTGGATAATTTATTTTATTTTTAATTATTTGTTTCTCTTTTTTCTGAGAAAGTATAAAAGCCCATTCCATTTTTATATTTTACTTTTATCTTTCTCTGAATTACAAAGCAAATTTCACTCTCTTCATCTCCAAAACCCCCTTCTCTCTATAACTGCATACTAAGCAACAATGGCTCCAGTAGTCAAAATCATGTCTCAATCTGGGTTCGTCTATGAAAAAACAACTTTGTAGCACTTGTGGACAAGAGTGTTGCTTCTGAAGACTTTCACAAGATGTTGGACTTCATTAGTAACTGCAAATTGAACTACTCTATGCTCGAGTCTCCTGTGATCTACTGCGAGGTTGTGGAGCAAATTTAGACCACAACTTTTTTCAATTCTACAGATATGACCATCAACTTCAGTCTCAAAGGTAATGGTTAATGTGTTAACTATGATGAAGTTCAAGCTTATTTTATATTGCCAGAAAATAACACATATGTTTCGTACACAAACACTGACGTGACTAATATGCTTAAATCTATTATTTCAAGCTTGTATTATATTGATTCTTCTAATTTAGGTGGAATCAGGAGAAATGGCCTTAGAAAATAATGGATTTTTTCGTGTGATTCATTTATAAAAGTATTTTCTGGAAAAATAAGTAACTTTGATGCAATTACTTCTTCCATGCTTAGTATGTTGTACATGCTCTGAAATGATAAGTATTTTAATTTCAGCAATTATGTCATGTTAGTTATGGTATAAGTTAGGAGATATTAAGAAAAGACCAAAGAATGTGTACTATGCTAGATTTCTTATGATGCTAGCTAATCATGTATCTAAGGATCTTTTACTTGAGAACCCAAACAACAAGCTTGCATGTTGGGTCCAAGAAAAGAGAGTGCTTGCTGATTTATGCCAGAACAATCTTAATAGTGAAGTGCCTCTTCACTACAAGCCAGTTATGGAGGCACTTCAGGTAAGTGAGGTAAATGTTCATGTCTCTAACTCTTCCTAACCTGCTATTTATTTGAGTTCAACTATGGCTATAGCATCTGTGACTGTGACCAAACAGATGTCTACCCAACACACTAAAACAAAATCTTTAAAACCCAAATCAAAGAAGCCAAACTTTAATTTCTCCCAAAAGAAACTAGTTTTAAAAACTACCACAGCACCTGAGGGGAGTGTGAAGGGTAGTGAGCAAGGTAAGGGAAATGGTGAACATTAAAGAAGCCCTAAGGATAAGGTGGGTGAGGAAAGTGTGACCCAAACCAGCCGCACCACAGTCTCCCAACAGATTGTGGTGATTAATAAGAAAATAAGCTCATTAGTAGTTACATCCTCTCAAAAGGATGTAGTTATTGAAACAAGCTATCAACCAAGAGCACATGCCAAAAGGGGAAATGACACAACTGACCAAACACAAATCTATATTAGAAAGAAGAAGTTAAAGACCTTGGGGGAGTCATAGAGTGCACACACAGTGCCAACTGTACTCAAAGACTTACTTATAGCACCATCTCAAAGTCAGTTTGATGTGGCTCCAATAAATATGGAGTCACAACCAAATTGTCTCATTATCGATACACCACACACACAGAATTCTCCCACAAACTCACTGGATGTGCAATGATAAACCCATCAAATCCTGATTCTCCATCTTTAAAATTCATGGAGGAGCCAAAATCTACAGCAAGTGAGCATCATCTTATTGATGATTTATTGGCTCACTTGCCCTTTCTTTCTGAAACTAATGACGAGTCTGTGCATAAAAATCTAAAATCAATCTTCACAAACTCCACCATAGTTTTAACTCCTAACTCTTTTATTTCTACCTCTTCGATGGATATTCCTCATCCTTCGATAAGTGATTGTCGCTCGACGGATAAGCTTACCAATAATTATCCGTTGACACTCAAAACTGCTACTTCGATGGATATCACTTTTCCCTTGATAGTCTCTATGCAACTTAATATTTCCAAAATTGTGACAAGTGTAGATGACTTAGTAGTTGTAATATCACTCCTAGGTTTGAGGGAAGGGAGTGACTTGAGTGAGAGGTTGAGTTGCTCTCAGGAAAGAAGAGAGGAAATGAGTGAACTTCCACATGCTATTTCTTCCAGCATGGTAAAAGTGAGTGAGAGGAGTCCCACCTTAGATGGTGAAGGTGAGGGTGTGAGGGTGGGAAGCCAAGGGGAGCCTTTGATGCAAAAAGAGAGAGAAAATGAGAGAAAAGCAGGTACATGAGGAATAAGGTTGGAGACCATTTCAAGTGAGTCAATGAGGATGAAAGGAAAAGACCATATCAGCAAGAATACAAAGTTGTTATAGATTCTATTTCCCTAGATGCTGAGACAATTACTCACCCTGTTACAGCCTACTAAACATTGGCTATTCAGGGCAATGAGGAAGTAGAGAGGACTCTTAATCTGGTACATACTACAACTTTAATTCTAAGAGAAAAGGATATAATCAACTCTCTTTCACCTACATCTAGTGCTAATTTTAAGTATGATTCTGGTGAATCTTATGGTGATGAGTCAAATGATAAATATATTGATATAGCTGGCATGGATATAAAGGGAGATGTAGGCCCTAGTTCATGTACAGACATTCCAGCCAGGATGCTAATAAAGGATTGCAGCTATCATCATTTCAACTCCATAATGTTTAAGCTAATTAATCAGACTAAATTAGCCATTCAAGCCACCACTAATGCTAGTACCAGATGTCTTCTAGAAGCCCATCTTGAATCTCTACTGCTACACAAAATTCAGAATCTTAAACAAAATTAAGATGTGGATGAGCTCAAGAACACAATTGATGCAGTAAAGAAAGACCTCAATGAGAAAATAGAGATCAAGCTTTCTGAGTCAATAATGAAGGATATTTAAAAAACTCAGAAAGAAAAGTGATCTAAATAGGAATGTTGAGGCATTGATTCAAGATTGACAAATGTTGAGAACTCAGTGGCCAAAATATTCCAAATTTTAGAAGCTCAAACTCAACTACTTCAATAGTTGGTGGCTGCTCAAATTTCAAACCTTGTTATACTTGATGGTAACAAAAAGGGGGAGAAGGATGTGCATATTTGTGGCGCCCTCCAAACCCAGGTCAGAAGTTTGGGGTCCATAATACACACATACAAACACCATGTATAAACTTGTTTATATAATAATAATATATGCAACGACCCTACTTACCATTATCATGGATCGAAATAGTTCAAAGTATGTCCACAAGCCACAACCTTATTATTACAAACGTACCAAATCCCAAATTTAGTTATCTTACATCTGAAGTCAAGCTTTATTATAACCTTTTAACACACACCAAGCCATATAACTTCCGCTAGCTTATTCCATTTCAACCTGAAAATCTAGCTTGCGCACTCGACGGGGGATACTCACCACCAGCAATTTCCTTTTTAACTGGAAAGGAACATAAACAGATTCGCAAGATTGAGCTAACTAGCTCAGCAAGTTATAATAACTGTCACTGAGATTATTAATGATCAGTTAAAATGATATAATGAATCAAGTATCCTGATAAGCAATGATTAGAATTGGATATTCACTTTTATTTTTAAAACCAAGGTTAGGCTGCTGATCAGTCACGCACTAACCCCGAGCAAGGCTCCCAGCTTTGCTCTATATACTGGATCCAAGGCATACATTAGCCTATTATGACCACGAATCTGGTCCGACCACGAATCGGGTCCATATTTAAAAATAATTCAATTCTATAATAATAACATGATAAAAAATGTAATTCAATAAAATGAATCATAAACAACATTTATCTTGAAGCATAAGATGATTCACAACACCTTGAAGATATAACAAGGCAAACCGGAAGATTGACTTTTAATTCAGGTAAAGAATCAGAATGTAGAAGACCAAGATTTCAAAGGTTATAAGGAATGGTCTTCTGTTATACAAGGCATAAAGGTTCGTATGTTAAGCAATCTTATATCAAGGATCTGTATATGGTAGATATGTATTTGTGGAGTAGTATTGGATATATGTGGTTCGTATCCAAAATTCAACAATTAATGGTTTACAAGAAATCAGGCTTGCGGCTCAAGATCAATAAGAATTAGGTTTTAGGGTTAAGTACTTCCAAGTACTTGCAATATAGAGCAAGAACTATAAGGAATACTTAAAGTTATACTACAAGGAAGAGCAGAAATACTTGCAATTATACTAGAAGAAAGTTCAGGGATACTTGCCTTATCAATTCGCTTTTACTCTACTTATACTCGTCAGTTGGTTCCCACTTACTGAACACTTGTTTTCCCTTTCTACGTCTCGCCTTCTTTGTTAAACATCACATGTACTTATAAATACTACTTCTCATCTCATACTATTCGTTACAAGCTTCTATTTCCCCTTCGTTTCACCCAAATCCGACGTTTGGACTGAAAGTTATAGCAAAAATAGTCAAACAATGCCCGTACAGTCATATTATACAACAATCAGATCACATATAGCACATAGCACGCAAGATATTCAATCAGAATAATTATTCAAAGAAGATTCGGGGTTAAAATGATTTTCCAGGTATTTAATACAAATTTTTGAACATTTTTTGGAATTAAAATGGGTCTCCGAATCATTTTATAATTAAATAATAGGGTTTGAAACCTGAATCTGACTTTAAAATAATTTTATAGTAATTATCGAGCCTTGAAAATAATTTAAAATAATATTTTAGAACTCGAAACTATTTTTCAAAATTTTTAAATCCAAATAAATAATTAAATCTAATTAAATAATTAATTAAAATTAATTAACAACTAATTAAATTAATTAATCAATTGATATTTAAATTAATTGACTAATTAAATAATTAATTATCAACTAAAATTAATTAATTAATTAATTAAGATTTATTTTTGAATTAAAAATAATTTTCAGAAAAGAATTATGAATTTTTTGAATTTTCAGAATAATTATAATCAATTTTTGAAAATATTATAAAAAATAAAATATAATTTCTAAAAATTTTTAAACGGAAATTTGATTTTTGTTAATTTTTGAAAGCACAGGGACTGAAACATAAATTTTGCAAAAGCAGGAGGGTCAAACGACAATTTGCCGTCATCCCCGTCGAGACTCGCCGGCGATCGCCATTGCTGGAGATTCCAAGCACGCCGGGAAACTGCAATCGAGTCCAGAACAGTCTCAAAATGTGCAGATTTATAGTACAGAACGAGAAGATCATTATTCTACAAACAAAATCATCAAACTATGCCTGAAATGTCCGGAAAATTGTGAAGGACACTCGCCGACGGCGAGAGTTCCCAGAATCCGGCGAAGTCGATTAACACAATCCAGGGTTCATCTGATAATTCCAAATATACCAATCGATTTTTTTTCTATGATCTACACAACCATGTAATTAATTTTATCTAATAAGCCCTAACAAAAAAACGCTTAATTTTCAATTAAGAACATTCAAACACATAAACCCCAATTTTTCAATTCGAGAATCAAACAACAATTTGAATATGTTATTGAATTCCAAATTCATCATATAATATACCAAAATGATCAGGACGAAAAGATCTATATGGTTCAAGCATCAAATCACACAAATGACATCAAGAACAAAAACTCATATTTTAATTCTTAAGTAATTCGAATTAAAATAAATTAATAAGAAAATCACCTTGATTTCTGCACTAAAATGGTTGATTGATTGATTCAAAAAGAACTTTTTGAGAGCTTTGATTTGATATATGGCACACTCGAATCATAGTTTGATAACTCCTTCGAATCCTCGTTTGATTATGAAGAACGCAACGTTTAATTAGGGTTTTCCCTGTATTTTATCAGATTTTACTATTTGATTATGATTATACAAGTAAAATGAAATAAGAAAAGGGCTATTTATATTTATGGAATATTAGTACGTGTTGGATCGGAAAATACGTTGTTTAGCCGCTATGTAACTGCAAAAATGATTCGATCGGATAACATTTTAGATAAACATCATTCTGTTTTGGATAAGCATCAAAAGTTTTGGATAACTATAAAGACGAGGCTTTTTTTAAAACGCTTTATAAGAAGATAATGTTATCGAATTGATTATCATATCGAAAATTTTGTGCCGGGCCGCGCACGGGTCAAACCGTAATCCGGATTGAAAAAGTCAAAACACGAAAAATGTCCGGAATTATCAGGTTAGGTTAGGAAGGAGTTTTCGGAAGAGTTTTGGGTTGTAAAAACGTAAAAAACGGTTGAGGTTAAATGATTGTCGGCTTTATAATATAGTTCCGTAATTATTCAGAAAATAATTAATAAATTCATAAATTAATATAAAATCATATAACGCTCCAAAAATTACCAGAAAAATACCTTAAATATCTATATTTTTTATGGACATAATAAAATTAACATACCTATACTTTACCATATATAAAGATCCACACATCAACACCAATCATCATATAATTCACCAAAAATCACATAATAATCACATAATAATTATTTATTGATAAAAACATATACACGCTATATCCCTAATATTACATCCTCACCCCTTAAAAGGATTCTGTCCTGAGGGTGCTTTTCTCGCATATCACTTTCTAACTCCCAGGTTGACTCTTCAACCTTTGGGTTTCTCCACAATACTCTTACTAAATTTATAACTTTATTCCTCAATACCTTTTCTCTCTTTTCTAGAATCTCTATTGGATTCTCTACATACGATAAATCTTCCTGAAGTTCTATCGACTCATACTCAATTACATGCCTAGAGTCTGGATTATATCTCTTAATCATCCATACGTGAAAAACACTATGAATATGCTTCATGTGCGGGGGTAACGCCAACTCGTATGCTACCTTGCTTACACGTTTTAAAATTTCAAAAGGTCCAACGTATCTAGGACTCAGCTTTCCTTTCTTTCCAAATCTAGATAATTCTTTCCACGGTGACACTTTCAGTAACACTAGATCTCCTTCTTTGGATTCCATATCCTTTCTGCATTAATCTGCATATTTTTTTTGACGATCTTGTGCTGCAATTAGCCTTTTCTGAATAACCTCAATAACTTCCTTTGTCTGCTGTACCAACTCGGGTCCAAGTATCTTACGTTCTCCGACTTTGTCCCAATATACTGGTGATCGACATTTGCGTCCATAAAGAGCTTCATAGGGAGGCATTCTGATACTGGCATGATAACTGTTATTGTAAGCAAATTCCACTAAGGGTAAATGCTCGTCCCAATTTCCTTTGAAATCAATGGCACAAACACGTAACATGTCTTCAATTATTTGGATTGTTCTCTCACTTTGGCTGCCAGTCTGCGGATGATAAGCCGTACTCATATTTAACATAGTTCCCAAACATTCTTGAAAATTTCTCCAAAATCTTGAATTGAATCGTGGATCTCGATCCGACACAATAAACAAAGGCACTCCATAACGCACTACTATTTCCTTCAAATACATGTGAACCAACTTGTCCAGTGAAAATCTTTCATTAATAGGCAAGAAATGAGCTGATTTGGTTAGTCTGTCCACTATAACCCAAATAGTATCGTGGTTCACTTTCGTCCTTGGTAAGCCAACTATAAAATCCATAACAATGTGCTCCCACTTCCATTCTAGAATCTCTAGTGGTTGTAATAATCCGCTTGGTCTTTGGTGCTCTGCCTTAACTCTTTGACACGTGTAACATTTGCTGACCCATTCTGCAATTTCTCTCTTCATGTCTGGCCACCAATAATTCTCTTTTAAATATCTGTACATCTTGATACTTCCTGGATGAATGGAATACCTTAAATTGTGAGCTTCTTATAAAATTTCATTCTTCAATTCTGTCACTAGTGGCATCCAAATTCTGCATGAAAATCTGAGAATACCTTGATCATCTTTCTGAGTGCATAACTCTTTTCCAACCAAACGATTGATATCCTGATTCATTATTTCCTCTTGGCATTTTCTTATCTTTTCTAGCAATTCTGGTTGAAAAGTCATACTATACATCTTTGCTTCATCAGGTTTACAAATTCTGACTTCCAATTCAAATTTATGAAATTCCTTGTATAACTCTTCAGGTACTGTCAACACGTTCAGTCTTTCCTTTCTGCTTAACGCATCAGCCACTACATTCGCTTTTCCTGGATGATAGTTAATCATACAATCATAGTCTTTGATCAGCTCCAACCATCTCCTATGTCTCATGTTAAGCTCCTTTTGTGTGAATATGTACTTCAAACTTTTATGATCCGTATAAATCTCACATTTTTCTCCATATAAATAATATCTCCAAATCTTCAAGGCAATTGCTCATGAGGTTTCAGTTGTCTAGACGCATACGCAATGACTTTATCATGCTGCATCAGGACACAACCTAATCCCTTATGAGAAGCATCACAATATATTAAGAAATTCCCTTGATCATCTGGAAGTGACAAAACAGATGCCATGATTAACCTCTTCTTCAATTCTTGAAAACTTTCTTCGCACTTCCCATTCCATATAAACTTCTCATTTTTCCTGGTAAGGTTTGTCAAAGGCGTCGCAATCTTTGAGAAATCTTAAACAAGTCTTTTATAATATCCCGCTAATCCCAAGAAACTTCTCACTTATGTTGGTGTTTTTTTCCTTTCCCAATTCATAATAGCTTCAATATTTGCTGGGTCCACTTTGATCCCTTCACAACTGACTATATGCCCTAAAAATTGAACTTCTTGTAACCAAAACTCACATATTGAAAACTTGGCATATAACTTCTCCTTTCTCAAAATTTCTAAAGATGTCCTTAGATGCTCCGCGTGGTCTTCCGTTGAATTTGAGTATATCAAAATATCATCAATAAATACAATTACAAACTTATCCAGATATTCCTTGAAAATTCTGTTCATCAAGTCCATAAATGCTGATGGGGCATTGGTCAATCCAAAAGACATCACTAAGAATTCATAATAACCATATCTTGTTCTGAAAGCTGTCTTCGGTATATCTTCAGGCTTAATCTTGAACTGGTGATATCCTGATTAAAAATCAATCTTAGAGAAGTACTTGGCTCCTCTCAGCTGATCAAACAAATCATCGATTCGAGGTAATGGATACTTGTTCTTGATCGTAAGCTTATTAAGTTCTCGATAGTCGATGCATAATCTCATGCTTCCGTCTTTCTTCTTAACAAATAGTACCGGTGCACCCCATGAGGATACACTGGGTCGAATCACTCTTTTTTCTAACAATTCTTGCAATTGCTTTGCCAATTCCTTCATTTTAACTGGTGTCATTCTATATGAATCCTTAGATACTGGTTCTGTTCCAGGTGCTAAGTCGATTGCAAAATTGATATCTTTATCTGGAGGAAGTCCTGGTAATTCATCTGGAAATACATCTGGAAATTCATTTACCATTGGAATGTTTTCCAGCTTTGCTGGCTCCTAACTTATATTTATCATATAAGCAATGAAATGCTCGCATCCTTTCCGTAAAAACTTCTTAGCTTGAATCATCGTCAAGAACTTCTTCGCTTGTCTCTGACCTCTAAATGTCACCACATTCTCGTCTGGCATCTTCAAAATTACTTTCTTATTACGACAATCTATTTGAGCATCATGCTTAGACAACCAGTCCATTCCTAAAATAACGTCGAACTCTCCTAACTTAAATGGCATCTAGTCAACATCAAACTTATTGCCAGAAATCTCAATCTCACAGCTCTTACACACTTGATTAATTGTTACACGCTCCTGATTTTCTAATTCTATCGTAATAATCTCACTTAATAATTCAACTGAACAATTCAACTGAACAATTCAACTTATCAACAAAACTTGCGAAATAAATGATCGAGTTGCTCCCGAATCTACTAGCACTTTTGCACATAAAGAATTCACAGTAAGCGTACCTGCCATAACATCAGTGTCCATGATAGCATCCTTCACAGACATATCATAAACTCTAGCTCTGGGAGGTTCATTCACTGTTGGAGTAGCTCCCATGATTCTCAGTGTATTATTGACTGGAACTGGTGCCTTGGAATCCCTTGCTATATGTTATGGCTTCCTGCACTTGAAACAGGTAAATCCAATTGCTAGAACCTTGCCTTCCTGGTTCTTGGTAGGCTGATCTTTGTTGACTGGCTCTCTGGCTGGCTCTCTGGCTGGCTGATTACGGCACCCCCTTGAATAGTGCCCCTTCTAGTTGCATCTATAGCAGACCATATTCAACTTGTTGCATACTCCACCATGAATCTTTCCACAGACTTGGCAGTCTGTAGGGATGGCCTCTACTGGGTTGGCTGGTTTCCAGTGGCTGGATGGTTACCTTGGCCTCCGTTGCCTGCACTCTGTCTGTTAAAATTTCTTCTTGGATGAAACTTGCCTTTCTTCTAATTGAAATTTGGAAACTTCCCTGCCTTGGACTGTCCTTTATTTCCCTCAAACTTCCTTTTCTTACCTTCCTTCTGAGACATTTTACTTTTCATCTCCGCAGTCATAGCTTTCTGCACAACTCTTGCATACGTGTCTAACTCAAATATAGCCACCTTCCCTCGGATCTATGGCTTGAGTCCTTGCTGAAACCTCTTAGATTTCTTCCTATCAGTGTCCACATATGATGGCATAAACCTGGACAACTCTTCAAACTTACTTTCATATTTGTCATTGAATATTTCCCTGCTTTAGCTCCAGAAATTTCAATTCCATTTGATCCTGAACAAACTGAGGGAAATACTTCTATATAAATAGCTCCTTGAATCTTTCCTACGCGACATCATCTTTACCTTCCAACATCTTAATAGTTTCCCACCAGTAGGTGGTTTCATTCTTTATATAGTAACTTGCAAACTCAGTCTTTTGCTCCTCTCTCACCTTGACTAGGGAAATGCCTTCTCAATTTCCTTCAACCAGACTCTTGCCTCAATAGGATCTATGAAACCTTTAAAATATGGTGGATTCACCGCCTGAAAGGTCTTAAAGGTGATAGGGATAAATAAGTCCTGATTTTATAATTAATGGGCTGCTAGGCCCAATAAAAAGATGTATGATATTCAGACTAGAAAGGTTAAGCCTGATGGACCAGATCAGGCTTGGTGGAATAAAAAAGGCCCAAAAGCCCTGATTATTAATTAATTTCGTAATTAATTAATAAGGGAAAAATCAGCTATTGAGAAGAGTCCCGATAAGGATATAAATCCTTATAGATTAGCCTCAAGGGAACCTAAAAGGATAAGGAATCAGCTTCCTACTTCCTAGGACTCCTAAGTCTATCCTAATTCAGAGGCTTGTCCACCAAGTCTCCTATACCAAGTCCAATTCAAGGACTCCCATATCTATATAAGGGGCCTCACCCCACAAATCAGAACTACGTTTTTTGGCTTGATTCTCTAATTTACAGAGATACGTAGGCATCTCGTAAAGGCAGAATTAAGCTACGATACACGAGAGCAGCCATTAAAGGCCTTGAGCTCCCGAATCTTAGTAATAAATACAACAAATAATAACCTTAGCTTTTTATCCATAACATTTGGCGCCGTCTGTGGGAAGCACAACAACAACCATGGCGAGAACACGAAGAACAATTGGAGCTCTAGAGGAAGGAACACCATCAGAGACAACCCAGGTGATTTCATCAACCGTGGAGGTTCCTCCCCATTCAACTTATGCATCTACTCAGGAGGAAGCCCAGACAGGGGCAACTCAACCCCAGCTACAAGGGACAACTCCCCCGATTCAAGGTTGGAGGAAGCGGATATGTTGGTCGAAGTGAAGCACGAGGGCGGTCGCCCCCCTATATACGAGGTTTGGGTCCTATCCCTGAGGATCGGGAATTTTCTGGTCCTTACACTGAGAGAGACTCCGAATCTTCGGATGATGAAGTGGCCCCAAGAAGGAGGCGTCCTGGAAAAGAGCCAATGGCCGATGGAAGGCAACGCCCCCAAAGCACCCCAGGGGCGAATCCCCAAGAAGTGCAGGAAAGGATCAGGGCTCATGAGGCTGAAATCCAAAGGCTGAGGCGTGATTTGGAGGCTCACCAGGCCACCAGACCCCACATACCTCCTAGGGGGAGAAATCCTCCTCCTATCATAGACCTGGATGGTCCGGTAAGAAGAAGGGCTGCTGTCCCAAGAACTGATCCAAGCAATCTCCTTCCCCTTGGAGATCCTGATGATCCAACTCCACCCTTCACAGAAGAGATAATGAATGCCCATACCTCAAGGAAATTCAAGATGCCCACTATCAAAGCCTATGATGGCACGGGAGACCCCGCTAATCATGTTAGGACATTCTCTAATGCACTGCTACTGCAACCCGTGAATGATGCTATAAAGTGTCGGGCCTTCCCTCAAACCCTGTCGGGTATGGCTCAAAGATGGTACAGTCGCCTACCCCCAAATTCTATTGGATCGTTCAGAGAATTAAGTCAGGCTTTTATTAAGCAATTCATCAGTGGAAGAGTCCATGAGAAAAGTTCAGCATCTCTTATGAGTCTTGTGCAGGGAGCTAAGGAATCCTTGAGGGATTACCTGAATCGTTTTACAAAGGAGGCTTTAAAAGTCCCAGACCTTGATGATAAGGTAGCCATGATAGCACTGCAACAAGGAACTAGGGATGAGTTTTTCAAGATGTCCTTGGCCAAACGTCCCCCTGAAAACATGTTGCAACTCCAAGAGAGGGCAGGGAAGTATATCAAGGTTGAAGAAAGCATGAGGAAGACCGTAGTAAGTAATGAGCCCACTGGAGGCAAGAAACGAAAAACTGATTTGGAGTATATCGCTAAGGACAAATATCCTAGAACCGAACAAAACCCTGATTCAATCCCCAAGAAGGGAGGACCTGGGCAAAAGTTCACTGAATACGCTAAGCTGAGTGCTCCTAGAAGTCAGATTTTGATGGAGATTGAGAAAGATAGAGATATTCGCTGGCCTAAGCCCTTGAAGGCTGATCCCGCCAAGCTAGATAAGAGCAAGTATTGCAGGTTTCACAAGGATGTTGGCCATGACACCGATGAGTGTAGGCAATTGAAAGTTGAAATTGAGTTTTTGATTCGAAAAGGAAGGTTGAACAAGTATACTGGAGATGGAGGGGACAGAAACAATAATGGAAGGAAGAACTTTGAAGATCGTAGGAGGGACCAAGACGATCAGGGGCGGAATCCCCAACCTAGAGGGCCGGTTATAAATGCAATTTTTGGAGGACCACGACGCCCTCGAGGACTTGTGATAAACACGATCTTTGGAGGTCCAACTGCTGATGGATTGTCCAAAAATTCCAAAAAGGCATACACCAGGGAGGTTATGCATATTGTTGGCGAAGCCCCGAAGAGGGCCAGGACAGAAGTAACATTGGCTTTTGATGATTCCGACCTAGAAGGCGTGAAGTTTCCCCATGACGACCCGCTCGTCATAACACCGATAATAGGAAATAACCCGGTTAAGAGGGTCCTTGTGGATAATGGTGCTTCTGTGGATATCTTGCTCCACGACACCTTTCTAAGGATGGGGTATAACGACTCCCAGTTGACACCAACCGACATGCCGATATATGGATTTGCTGGAGTAGAATGTCCTGTGGAAGGGATAATCAAATTGCCAACCACCATAGGTACGGAGCCAAGGCAAGCAACGCAGATGCTGGATTTCGTGGTGGTAAAGGCTAGTTCAACTTATAATGCTATCATGGGGAGAACAGGGATACATGCCTTCAAGGAAGCCCCCTCTTCCTACCATTCAGTCATGAAGTTTCCCACCCGAAACGGGATTGGAGAAGAGAGAGGAGATCAAAAAATGGCTAGAAGCTGTTATGTGGCCTCTTTGAGGGCAGATGGAGTCGGGGGCAGGTTCTTCCTATTGAAGATATGGATGTTCAAGAAAATGATGAGAATAGAGGAAGGCCAGCAGAAGAATTGGTTTCGGTTCCTTTAGACCCCAAGAATCCTGAGAGGATGACTTTCATTGGAGCCACGTTAGAGGAGCCCCTTAGAGGGAAGTTAGTGAAATTTTTGCAAGAAAATAGTGATGTGTTTGCATGGTCAGCAGCTGATATGCCAGGCATAGACCCGGAGTTAATTACTCACAAGCTAAACGTGGATCCAAGCCGGAAGAAAGTGAAACAAAAGAAAAGAAATTTTGCCCCGAAAAGACAAGAGGCTATAAAACAGGAAGTAGAAAAGCTCTTAGAGGCTGGTTTCATTGAGGAGATTCAATTTCCGGAGTGGTTAGAAAACCCTGTAATGGTGAAGAAGGCTAATGGAAAGTGGAGGATGTGTATAGACTTCACTGATCTGAATGATGCATGCCCCAAAGACTGTTTTCCGCTGCCTAGAATTGATACTTTGATTGATGCCACTGCTGGACATGAGATGCTGAGTTTCATGGATGGATTTAGCGGATACAACCAGATCAAAATGCATAAGGATGACATTCCAAAGGTATCATTTATCACTGACTTTGGTGTTTATTGTTATCTTGTTATGGCGTTTGGTCTCAAGAATGCAGGAGCCACCTATCAAAGGTTGGTGAATAGAATTTTTAAGGATCTTATTGGTAAGACTATGGAAGTTTATGTTGATGACATGTTAGTCAAGAGTCTAGTAAAGACTGATCATATAGCCCATTTAAGGGAAGCTTTTGAGGTCCTGAGGTACCACAAGATGATGTTAAATCCTACGAAGTGTGCTTTCGGAGTAGGATCTGGAAAATTCTTGGGATTGATGGTCTCAAAAAGAGGAATTAAGGCTAACCCCGATAAAATAAAGGCAATCCTGGACATGGAACCACCAAAAACTATCAAGCATGTTCAGAAGCTCACAGGAAGGGTTGCTGCGCTAGGACGATTCATCTCCAAGTCAGGAGACAAGTGCTTGTCATTCTTCAAGTCACTAAAGAACATTAAAGACTTTGTATGGAGTGAGGAAAATCAGAAGGCATTTGAAGAATTAAAGAAATATATGGGCCAGGCCCCGTTGTTGGCCAAGCCAGTTCTGAGTGAAGTTTTATTCTTGTACTTGGCTGTTTCAGAGAGCGCCTTGAGTGCGGAGTTGGTTAAGGAGGAACTGAAAGTCCAGAAACCCGTATACTATGTCAGCAAAATCTTGCATGGTGCTGAGTTGAATTATTCAACTATTGAAAAATTCGCTTTAGCCTTGGTAATGGCTTCAAGAAAGCTGCGTCCTTATTTTCAAGCTCACCAGATTGAAGTGCTAACAAATCAACCACTGAGAAACATCATTCACAGTCCCAAGGCAAGTGGGAGACTGATTAAGTGGGCAATAGAGTTGGGAGAGTTCGATCTCAAGTATAAGCCGCGCACGGCTATAAAAGCCCAGGCACTAGCTGACTTCGTGGTGGAATGTACCATACCCAACCAAGAAGTCGGGGGGCAGGAAGATACCATACCTCAAGACAAGGGAGTCGACAATGGGGACAAAGAGAAGGATGATAAAGAATATTGGGTTCTCTATTTTGATGGGGCATCAAAAATAAACTCCAGTGGAGTAGGATTGGTTCTGCAAAGCCCTGATGGATTCTTGATTGAGTATGCTATGAAGCTAGACTTCCCAACCACAAACAATGAGGCAGAGTATGAAGCCCTGATTGCTGGCCTTGGTCTAGCTGGAACACTTAGAGTCAAAAACTTAAAGGTCCGTAGAGACTCGAAGCTGATCATATCCTAGGTAAAGGGAGAATTTGAGGCAAGGGATGATACGATGGCTAAATATGTTCGCCTAGTAAGGGCTGTGATGACCCAATTTAATGAATGTCATGTTGAACACATTCCAAGGGAAGAAAATGCTAAAGCAGATGCGCTATCAAAGTTTGCTTCATCTGAGATTGAAGAAAGTTCAGGAAGTGTGTACTTCCGTGTTTTGAAGACACGAAGCATAGATGTTAAGCTTGTGGCTCCCGTAGGCCTGGGGGCGTCATGGATCGATCCTATTAAGGCTCACATTCAAACTGGATGGTTGCCAAGCGATGCAACTGAAGCACGAAAGTTAATTGTTCGAGCACTAAGGTACTCTTTGATAGATGGGATTCTGTATAAAAGATCTTTCATGGTTCCTTACTTGAGGTGTCTCAGGCCCGATGAGGCACGCTTGGCTCTTGAGGAAGTGCATGAAGGTATTTGTGGACAACACTTGGGGGGCAGGGCCTTAGCTCATAAGATAACCCGTTTAGGCTTTTATTGGCCAGAAATGATGGCTGATGCCAAACAATATGTAAAGAAGTGTGATCGCTGTCAGAAGCATGCACCAGTTGTTAGACAACCCCCCGAGATGCTGACCTCTATCAACTCGCCTATTCCCTTTGCTATGTGGGGGATGGATATTCTAGGGCCTTTTCCTATGGCCACGGCATAAAGGAAGTTTCTGATTGTAGCCATTGATTATTTCACCAAGTGGATTGAAGCCAAACCCTTGGCCAAAATCACAACTAAGCAGGTTGCACAGTTCCTGTGGGAAAACATTATGTGCCGATATGGAATTCCCCGTATCCTCGTCACTGACAATGGAACACAATTCAACAACGAGGAATTCAAGAAGTATTGTGAAGAAAATGAAATTGAGTTACGGTTCACCTCTGTGGCTCATCCACAAGCTAATGGGCAAGTAGAAGTAGCGAATCGAATAATCCTGGATGGATTAAAGAAAAGGATCGAGAAGTCAAGAAATAATTGGGTGGATGAGATACTTCCCATATTATGGGCCTATAGGACTACCTGTAGAGTTACGACAGGAGCAACTCCCTTCATGTTGGCATATGGGGCAGAACCAGTAGTTCCGGTAGAGATATCACATTCCTCTCCAAGGATTCAGGCTTTCAATGCAGAAGAAAATGAGGAAGGGCAGAGGTTAGCCCTGGATCTGATCGATGAAGTGCGAGATACGGCACATGCAAAGATAGTAGAATATCAGAAAAATGCTTCATTCTACTACAACCTAAGGGTTAAAGAAAGGTTTTTTAAACAAGGCGATCTGGTCTTGAGGAAGATAGAAACATCTGGTGTAGGAAAAAAAGGGAAGCTTGCCCCAAATTGGGAAGGGCCGTACAGAGTCAAGAGTGTTCAAGGTAGAGGAACTTACAAGCTAGAGACGATGGATGGTTTTGAAGTCCCGAGAACTTGGCATGCATAAAACCTGAAGGTTTATTATGTGTAGGGCAGCTGGATACGATTCTCACTCGTCAGGATGGCGAGTAGGTTGAAAAGCACCTTGAAGCTTCGCTTGCTTAGGATTTATATGTTTTAGTTTTATTACGAAGTTTATTAAGACTTGTGTGAGGGACGAATCCCAGACAATTTTATAAAATTCATTAGTTCTTCAATGAATGTTTATGGCCTAACAAACCAAATGCATGGATGCAAGAAGGGTGATAAATAAAATAGATCTAATAAATATTACAAGAAGTTCAATAAATAAAGTCTCAGAATTAAGACAAGCCACGCAGGGCTGAAAAAGCTCTAAGGAGCTGAGGTGCCCTCGGCATCCATATCATCGTCCTCTCCGCTCTCGCTGGATGTCTCTATCGTCTCGGAGGAGGAGGAAGAGTTATCGTCCTCAGCTGGTCTGGAAGAAGACTCGGGAGGAGGAAGGAGTGGATCCTGAGAAACATGATCCGAGACAACTACTCGGGTATGAAACCTCTGTAGCAAAGCCTCGTCATCAGGGCAGACATAGTCCGTCGGGTTAATATCAGGACAAGCCTCGTTCACGGTCCCAAGGGCCGTGTCCCAACCTGTCCTAAAAAACCCGGGAAAGACTGAATCATCCCTAATCCTCATGGATTGGGCAAACTCCTCCGAGTCCAGATAGTTGTCTATGGCTTTATCCTTCTCCGCCCGAAGTACCACCAGCTCGGCGTTGGACTCTCCGAGTTCTTCTTCCTTGCGCTTGAGCTTCTTCTCCAGGGTAGCATACTTCTTCTGTTGCCTCCTGAAGGCATATCGGCCTTATCAGAAGCCCGCTTCCATGACTCGGCTTGCCTCACAGCGCCTTGAAAATAGGCGTTAGACTGAAACAAAGCAATCAACGAAGTATAAGGCAAGAAAATGCTACAAGAATGAAAGATAAGTTCAAATGAGAGAAGGCATACCGAAGCCAGAGATTGGGCTCCCATGAGCTTAATCCTCTCAAGGTCAGGGGTGGCCACCACATCAGTAAAGTTCTTTGGAGTCACGCTATGGTAGGACCAATCCTAAGCATGTTTCGTGGAACCAACCACGGTGTCCCCTCGGCGGAATCCCCAGAGAGGCTGGAAGGCGCCTGTGGCAGTAGCAGTAGGGGCAACAGCAGTGATAGGAGCACTATGGCCCCCAACTCCTTCAGTTGAAGCCTCCCCCATAGGCTTTTTTTGCTTTCTCAAGAAGATAGGCTCTGTCGCCTTTCCCCGGGTGTCAAGGCCTGCGAGCCGAGCTTTCTTCATCCTAGCAGTCTCTTCAACCAGAGGAACATTGTCCTCGTTAATCTCCTTGGCAGCTGCGAAACAAAGCAAAAGACAAAATGAGTGATGTTAATAATGCATGAAATGAAATAAAGTTGAGAAGGGAAGAAAAATACCCTGTTGAGAAACAGAGGATAGTCCCACATGAATCAGGGAAAACTCCTCTAAGAGAGTCCAGCTGGTGGTAGTGCCATCATCCTGAGTAAGCCCATTATAGATAATAGTTTCTTCAGGAGTTAGGTGAATGGATTTGAGGCTACCATCACTGACCTTCCCGAAGGAAGATCGAAAAAGTGTGCCCCAGTCACCATTCTCCCAACGTAACCCAACGAAACTATTCCTCCAATTTTGATTATTATCAGGAATAGAGGCGCTGTTAAAGATATGTTTGCTTTTGGGCCTTTGCTTGACATAGACCAGCCACAGATACTGGAAGAACTATTATAACACTGAAAGACCTTCCTAAAAACAGCTACAGAAAGAGGAAAGCCCTCCCGAAGACAGTAGACCATAAAACATAGAATGTTCCTCCAGGCGTTTGGAGGAAGCTGACACGGGTTGATTTGTAAATCAGCCAAAAGATGAGGAATAAAAGGGTGAAAAGGAAACCTAAGCCCAGCATTAAGGGCATCTGTGTAAATGAAGAGAGTGTCGGGTCTCTAGTGGCAAGTACGGTCACCACCAGAGACTGGAACTAATCTAAGAGGAGGAAGGACGTTATAGCGAGCATTTAGTTTATTGAAATCTATGTTGTGCCAAGTATTACAATGATTAAAAGAGTCGAGATGTGTAGTGGAGGGATATTCATCCCCCCTAGTGTTAATCATATCAATTAAAGACATTTACGAAGAGCGGATCTCGATATCCTTACCTCGTTTTGAAGCCGAGGCTATCTTGGCCGCCTTCTCGGAACTCTTGTCAGCCATTTAGTAAAGACTGGAAAAGACCTGGAAAGCTAAAGGAGGGGATTTGAGAGAGGAGAAGTTTAGAAAGTTTAAGGTGAAGAGTGAAGAGTGTGAAGTGAATGCACACTCCCCCCACCTATATATAGGAAGAGAAAGTGGGTAATGGGCCTTAAAAAGCCCATTTGGGCCCAAAAGTTGGAAGGTTCTGGAATTATGCAGGAAATTCCTGGAAAATTCAAGAGAATTCTAGCAAAAATCAGAAGAAAACTTGAGTTTTTTGAAGAATCTGGAAGAATCCAGAAAAATCCAGAAAGATTTGGAGCTTGGGCTTAAAATAAAAGCCCAGTTGAATAAATATGGGCCCAATAAAAACAAAAGCCCAGAACAGGGCCCAGATATTTAAGGTTAACAGCCCATAACCCAAAATCCAGTCATAATGGGCCAAAAGAATAAAGGCCCAGCTAAGTGAAGGTGGCCCAAAAATAAAGCACAGGGAAGAGTGGATAAAAAGATCAGGAATATGACCCAATTCGACCAGGAATCATGAGGAAATCCTGATCGAAATACTGGAGGTCGAAATTGCTTTGATCAAGGCACTAAATGATACTTAAATCGGTCAAAATATTAGTTCCTGACCGAAATGGTCAGAATTCTGATCGAGAATGAATAAACCAGAAAAACTGTCGACCAGAAAGCAAGGCAAGATCCTGGTCGAATGGATCCTGCCCGAACTTACGTCGACCTGGGCAACAAAAGGTGGCTAATTCGGTCAAAATAAGGAATTCTGACCCAAAATCCTGACCGAAAATTCCCTGCTCGAAAAAAAAAGAGTAGGAGAAATCCTGGCCAAAATTCGACCAGGACTTCTGCTCGAAATGCTCCTGCTCGAAAGGCTGTCGACTAGGGTAAAATGATGGATAATTCGACCAGGATCCTGGTCGAACAGGATTCCTGGCCGAAATTTGTATTAAAAAAAAAAAAAAAGAGGAAGAAAAATGGAAGAAAAAATTCTGGAAAATTACAGAAAATAAGGAAATTCCTTAAATAATTTCTGAAAATATTAATATTTTCAGGAATATGGAATAAATCCAGAAAAATAAGGAAATTCCTTAAATAATTTCTAAAAAATACTAATATTTTCAGGAATAAGGAATAAATCCAGAAAAATAAGGAAATTCCTTAAATAATTTCTGAAAAATACTAATATTTTCAGGAATAAGGAATAAATCCAGAAAAATAAGGAAATTCCTTAAATAATTTCTGAAAAATACTAATATTTTCAGGAATAAGGAATAAATCCAGAAAAATAAGGAAATTCCTTAAATAATTTCTGAAAAATACTAATATTTTCAGGAATAAGGAATAAATCCAGAAAAATAAGGAAATTCCTTAAATAATTTCTGAAAAATACTAATATTTTCAGGAATAAGGAATAAATCCAGAAAAATAAGGATAAATCCCAGAAATTAAGGGAAAATCCAGAAATTAAGGATAAATCCCAGAAAATTAGGGAAAAATCCAGAAATTAAGGATAAATCCCAGAAAATTAGGGAAAAATCCCAGAAAATTAGGGAAAAATTCCTGGAAATTAAGATAATTTCTGAATAAAAGGAAGATTCATTGTAAATGTGTAGGTCGCTCCACACTTTACGCAAAAACGAAACCCTGTAAGGGAACGAATAGATTTAACTTCTACGAAACCTGATCAATGTTTCCCAAAAGTTGGGGGGCAAATGATAGGGATAAATAAGTCCTGATTTTATAATTAATGGGCTGCTAGGCCCAATAAGAAGATGTATGATATTCAGACCAGAAAGGTTAAGCCTGATGGACCAGATCAGGCTTGGTGGAATAAAAAAGGCCCAAAAGCCCTGATTATTAATTAATTTCATAATTAATTAATAAGGGAAAAATCAGCTATTGAGAAGAGTCCCGATAAGGATATAAATCCTTATAGATTAGCCTCAGGGGGACCTAAAAGGATAAGGAATCAGCTTCCTACTTCCTAGGACTCCTAAGTCTATCCTAATTCAGAGGCTTGTCCACCAAGTCTCCTATACCAAGTCCAATTCAAGGACTCCCACATCTATATAAGGGGCCTCACCCCACAAATCAGAACTACGTTTTTTGGCTTGATTTTCTAATTCTCAGAGATACGTAGGCATCTCGTAAAGGCAGAATTAAGCTACGATATACGAGAGCAGCCATTAAAGGCCTTGAGCTCCCGAATCTTAGTAATAAATACAGCAAATAATAACCTTAGCTTTTTATCCATAACAAAAGGTTACCTGAGGGTTAGTCTGCCTCTGCTGTTGTTGAGTCAGGTGAAATGCCTGTTGGGCCGGGATCTAAAGAATCTGGGCTACAGTTGGGTCTATGGGATCTGGGTTGGCATTCTGGTTGTTGCTGTCTTGGGTGTTGTTGTTGTTGTTGGTTTCTTCATTCTGGTTGGTCGAACGGGTATTTCTTCTGGGAGGCATTTTTCAGTAAAGAATCAAACAACTTATTTAGTCTTTAAATCAAATCCTTTTTATTAAAAGATATTGTAAAACATAAATATCCCTTTTTGGAAAACATTTTCAATCGTTGAACTAAGTAAATTGCATGCTTCTTTACAGAATGTAAACAGTTAAAGGGAAAAGTGTACATGTTATCACAAGAGTTCTATAATTAGTATAGTAAGATAAAACAGGTATAGTAAAGTAAATGACAATGCTAGAAAGGAAAGGTACTGACATATATCAAAGTTTGGTGGTACATGTGTAAAACATTTTACTAAAGGCAAAGGTACAATAGGCCTATCCATTATTCAGCAAGTCTAGTTTATTTATATACCCACCAAAAGTCTGATAATACATATTACACATTATTATACATATATCAGTTGTCACATCATTCTGTCGTTTAGTGTTATGGAAAATCTGGTCCGCCAAGTCTTTCAAAATCCTCCAATGCTTCTCTAGCCCACCCCATAAAAGCATCTGGGGCTGCATACTCGCAGGTAGCTCCATGAAGTCTAGCCTCAAGTATTCTATGGGTCACCTGAATCTCATTCCGAAAGTTCTTTACTTTCTTGTCAATGTCTATAGTCCTTATAATGTGCTATAGTTCCTGAATCTGGGCCAACATGGCCTCTCGCTCTAACAGAAGAGCCTCATACTTACGGTAAGGAACGGGGTATGGAGTAAACTGAAAAGATGCACCCACCACTGAAAGTATGGTAGAGTTAGAATCAGCAGGTGGGGGTCCTCGAATAGGTGGTCTCACGCCAGGAAGTGGAATAGCTTGCAACAGTGCAACCGTCACAACTGTACTATAGCTGCCACTGGTGGGAGAGCAGGGCATGGATCAGATGATGATCCTCCGACTAAAGGTTTCGAGTGATCAGATGACATCAGGATTGAAAGGAATATATCCTAAGTCCAATCATGTATTAGGATTTAGGAATAACCTTTTATGTAATCTATTTTGATTTCATTGATATTAATAAAAGACTTGTTTTGTTTTTATTACGGGCTCTATCTATTTAAGTGTTTAAATAAGATATATCATAGTTTAAAGTAAAGCTTTTTATCGATTATGATGAGATTATAATAGTGAGACCTAAAAGATGATAACTCTAAACTTAAATAGTTCCTGATCATAGGATTACTAACTAGTAATTAATAATCCATAAAGATCGGTACATACTATGCTTGCTTTATTATGAAGGATGTATGTTCTCATAGACATTTGTGTGGTGACACTATAGCTAGTATGTAGGTGCTTATTATAGAATAAGTTCACTGAACATGACTCGCACAGCTGAACAACTGATGGAGTTCACTCACGTGTCAGCAGTTGTTCACATAGTGATAGTTGTACAAGTATCCTTAGACTTGAGGTCATCATAGTCATCTTGTGTAAACTGAACTATGCTTTGGTTTAATTCTTAGTCTCCAGGGACAATTATTAGGGCTCTACTGGGTATAGGAATTTGTACACGAAGATAGTGTATGATCAATAAAGAATCTATCCCTTCCAGTGAAGGAAGCGAATGTTTAAGGCTGATCCACTTATGCTAGTTCAGGAATCTCTGGCCAGAGTGAATGAAATTAGAAAGGAGTTTCTAATTTGCATAGAACTATGCATAGTAAATGGTAAGCAAGTGATTAAATTAGATAGGCTTGACACGAGATCCATGCCTTGTATTTAATTGAGACATTGTAGGGTAGAAGGAGTTTATTGTACGGTAACTATTCACTGAATAGGTTCTTGGTATTCTAAGCAGTGAATTCATATTATCCGGATAGTCGCGATATGCTGAGAAGTATCCCTCACGATGTAGAATAAATGTGATTAATTAATTAATCATATTTAATAAATTAGAGAATTTATATAAATAATGATAAAATAGTTTTATTATTATTTATTTCTACTACCGGCTTAATATTGAACCTACAGGGTCACACCATAAAAAGAGAATGATTTTATGGTGGAGGAATTAATTAATAATGGCTAATAATTATTTATTTGTGAAATAAATAATTAATTGGCAAATTTAATAATTGATTAAATGAGATTTAATTGATTATAAATTAATTAAGAAAAGTTCTTAATATTATTAATTAAGGATTTAATTTTTGGAAATTAAATCAAGAGAGAGAATTATTTCTAAAGTATTTAGAAAAAGGATTAATAATTAAAAGGTGTTTTAATTATTAATGAGAATAATAAATGGGATAATAATAATAATATTTATGGAAAAATTTCAGCTGAAAATTTTGCCTATAAATATACGATTATAGACCCTATTTTTATTCGAACCCCAAAAACCCAAAAGTTTTAGAAAACCAAATTCTCTCCACCTCCTCCTCCTTGACGTCGTTTTCTTGGTGGATACCGGTGGAGTGCTTCACGTTTGAGGAGCAGCTGCTAAGGATCCCCGATCGTTGCTCTTGGATCGCATATTAAAGGTTAGTAATTGATCCCTACGTTTTTACCACGATTTATATGCTTTTATTTGGATTTTATGTGTGAAAAAGTGTTTTACCATGCCCCGCTGCGTTTAAAATCCAACAAGGATAAAGGAATCTGCCATTGTCGCTATCTGAAATTTACGCTGCTAGATAAGAATCCCAAATCTCGTCACGAATCATACTAAAACCTACCATTTAGTCACACTCAACCTCTCAACATTCTATTTTTTTCTATTTCTTCATTCTAATCTTAACCCTCAACCCATTCCCGACAATCTAGGCTTGTGGCAGTGACTTATAAACTGTAGCTCTGATACCAAACCTGTGGCGCCCTCCAAATCCGGGTCAAAAGTTTGGGGTCCACAACACACACACACCATATATAAACCTGTTTATATAATAACAATGTTAGGTCACACAACACTGTAGAAGGGGGTTGAATACAGTGTTACTACAATCAAATCGATTTTAAACACAAGTAACAGTAAACAGATATATTCAATAAGATAAACTCTATTACAATGGAACTGTTCTCTCTCAGTGATAAATAAGTATCACTAAGAGCTGCTAGGTTACAATGTATAATCTTCTCGATAAAGGTAACACATATAGTATAAACCCAAAGTCTGTGTTTATATAGTACACAGTTACAAGATAACTTCTAATTGATATGGAATATAATTCTGTCTCCTAAAAATATCAATCAGATATCTTCTACAAGTCTTCCAGTTTCTAACTCTTTCCATGCATATCTTCTTTTATTTAAGTCATGATCTTCTACTGTAAATCAGCTTCCTTCCCTACCTATAAGTCTTCCCGCACTTAAGTTCTGACATGACCTTAATTTCTGATATGAAGTTCTGACTTCCAGTAAGTCCTGATTTCAGCAAGTCCTGATATGTCCTGTTTGTTAAGATCTGAAAACTAAACATGAATCATATTAGACATGACATCTCAAATATATCTAACAATCTCCCCCAACTTGTAAATTATGCAAAATATACAAGTTAATAGATTTGATGATGTCAAAAACATTTAAGTACAAATGCTATAAGAATTTAACTAGATAACTAACTACAACTTACAGTCCTTGTAGCTTTTACCAATCTTATTGAGCCAATCTGAATCCATGATGATTTTTGACAAAGCTTGATATCAACTTTTCTTCTTTAATCCTCAGGACTTGAGAGAGTGTAGTCTTGACTTGCTTCATCTCTTCATTCTGACTTCCAATCTAATAGATTGCAGTCCTTAAAGAAGAGATATGGTTTCTTTCTAAACCATCATTCAGTCTTATTACTCTAGGATGAGAAGTAGACAGTAATTGGCTTTTCTTTGGATCTGATGGTTTGAAATTTTTCCACAGAAGTTTCTTTTTATCAGCTACTTCCATTTTGTCTAAATCAACTTGAGTACTGTCAGAGGTTGACTTGATGACTTTATCAGAACTTGCTATTTCAGTTAAAGCTTGATGTTCTTTACTATGAACAACCTGAGCCTTGTCAGAGGTTGTCTTTGATTCTTCAGAAATCTTCTTTCTTTTCAGAGTTTGAACATCTTTATCTTCAGCAAGATCATCATCAGTAACTTGAACCATTTTGCACACTGGCTTTATCAGAATTTGAGGAATTTTCATCTCTAGTGGCTTGATTGGTTCATCAACTTTTCCTTTCCCTTTGTCTTTGGGATCAATCTCAGATTGTGATCTTGTCTTGAACTTTGATGCCTTAGTATTCGACTTCTCCTTGATCACAATGCCTTTTTCCTTAGGCCTTGGAGGTTTCTTTGCAACAGAAGCTTTTGGCTTTAGATTTTTCTTTTCAGCTTTAAATCTAGCTTCTTCCTCCTTGAGATTTTCTAAATCCATTCCTGGATTATGCTTTAGCAATTTTCTCATCAAGTGTCTGAATCTTGGGATCCTTGTAGTAGACAGTAGTCTATTTTCCCTTGAGCTTTAGAGTTTGCATGAACTTCTGAGAATCTTGACTTCCACCTTGTATCAGAACATCAGGCTTTGTCAAACTTTGCTCATCAGAACTTGATATCAGATTTTGAGTTTCAGTACTTGCTATCAAATTTTGAGTTTGAGCAGCTTCAGAACTTGTCTTCTTTTGAGTAGAAGATTTGCTTACATCAGTAATTAGTTTCCTTGAAAAAACCTTGCTGCTTTGCTACTCTTTTCCTTTAACTTGACCTTTACCCTTGCTAGGGTTTCCCTGGTCATCAGCTTCATCATCTTTCTTCTTCAGTAATTGATCATTTGAGCATTTGGACTTAACTATCTTCTCCCCCTTTTTGGCATCATCTGATAGTAGGAGTGAGAGAAGAAGTTCCACTGAAGATTGAATATCATTCAATTGAGCCTGTTGAGAAGCTTGATTCGCCAGAACCTCAGAATTTTGGGCCTGTTGCTTCTCTTGAGTTTTCTCAATTGCTTCTGCCTTTTCAGAAATAGGTCTGATAAACCTCTTTTTGTCAAGCTTGGTCTCCATTTCTTGCTTTTCAGCTTTTTCTAGAAGCTTATCAACCTTTTCTTGAGTTGCACTGTGTAGACCTTGAAGATTCTTGGTAGATAGAGCAGTGATCTTGAGCTGTGTCTTGACATCAGAATTTATCACAAGCTCATCAACTTTAGCAATGTGCTCTGTCAGAACTTTAGAGCTTGGAATGAAACCAGTTTCATTCCACTTCTTGGTCCACTCCACACATCTGTGAGTATCTTCCCAAGGAATAAGAGCATCATGTTCAACAAATTTCTTGACAAATGCTTTTTTTCCCAGAATGGTTCAGCAACAACTTCATTTAAATTCTGAGCATCAGAATTTATCTCCAAATTTGGTGTAGATGGTATCTCATTTAGCAATAATTAACGTGCACATGCAGTTTTTAAGATAAACACGTTTACCACTAACCCAAATGATTATGACTGTTTTTATCTCACCTAATTATATTCTGATTAAATACGACCGTTTCAGTATTTACCACAAATAAGTTAAGTAAAGAATAATGCCACATAAGCATCAGAGTTTCCATCATGATTTAATATCAGAACTTGACTATTATCAGATTTTAACAGTCATCAGAACATGGCTTCTGTACTCAAAAAGTGAATGTTTGTATCTGTGATTCTTCATACAAATACTGACTTGTTTCTTCAGAGTTTAATCATCAGAACTTCTATCAGAACTTGTCCTCAGAATGTATGCAAATGACATTTAACTATTTATCTGAAACAACTTGATCGCCACAGTAATTTTGATCATTCATATGGAGTGAGAGTGTGTGCATCAGCAGAATATCAGATAAAGATTAAAGTCTGATAAACTTCACTACATCTTAGAAATAAGGCATAACTCAGAAAAGTGCTTAAAATCTGTCATTAATAAAGAAGTCTACTATATAATGAATTTATGCAAAAGTCCACCTCAACTGTTTGTGCTCATTTTATGCATCTTTTGAAATTCCTTTTTACACTGGCTTCTCAGTGTAAGTGAGTCACAACTGCTTATCAGAATGTATGCTATTATCACAGTATTTCTCCAGTAATCTGAGAGTGTGAAAAGTCACCAAGAAAAATTTATTTTCTTTTCTAATGTATATTACTTAATACCAGCAATGCACTTAGGTCTTCCCTTCCACATTTTTACTCTAGATCTCAAAGGAGTACTTGCCTTTAATTTTCTTTTCTTTTCTTCAGATAAGTAAGGCTTATCAAGCATGTGGTTCATCCTTAAGATTTACTGACATCAGAATTTGACAGATAAGAAGCAAGAATCTAGTTTGTGACTTAGTAATAAGATACACAAAGTAAATTTGACTAAGCTCAAAATCAGAATTTGCTTGTGTTAATGAGTTTCCACATAAACAACTAATTCAAACATGGGATTTCTAGTATCTTAAAGACTACTAGGTCAGCATCTAGTACATTAATCCTCATTGGTTTGAATAGTCACAGAACATTCAAATCACTATTAGAGTATATAGATCCACATCAGATAACAATCAGCATTTAATGTATTTCAATTTAAGTACAGATTACATGAAGATAAGACAATCTGTAAACATTGATCATAAAGTCTGATGCATGAGAATAAAAATTAAGCAGATTTAGAAAAAGAACCTGAAACCATTCCAAGTTCATTTACCAGTCTTGTAAAAGTAGCTTCACATAGTGGTTTTGTGAAGATATCTGCTAGTTGTTGATCTGTTGGAACAAAATGCAATTCCACTGTACCTTACATCACATGTTCCCTTATGAAATGGTACCTGATTCTGCATTTGATGAGTAAAGTCAGCTAAGTACACATTTCCTTTTCTCACTCCAGTGAGAACCACTTTGTTGCTCTTTTTGTTTATCACAACACAGGCTTTTGAATTGAAGGTTACTGAATTGCCCTTATCACAAAGCTGGTTGATACTCAACAAATTATGCTTGAGACCATCCACTAGGGCAACCTCTTCAATGATGACATTGTCTTTTGAAATCAAGACATATCCCACAGTATAACCCTTGCTGTCATCTCCAAAAGTAATACTTGGGCCAGCTCTTTCCTTGAACTCAGTGAGCAGGGTGGAATCTCCAGTCATGGGCCTTGAGCAGCCACAATCCAGATACCAAAAATTCTTTATGTTTCCCTGTACACATCAAAATCAAATCAAGTTGATTTTGGTACCCAAGTTTCCTTGCGTCCTTCCTTGTTAGCTTTCATCTTTAATTTCTTAGGTTTGATCTCATTTGACTTAGGGATTTCAGATTCATCCTTAGTCATTTGAGTTGAACCTTTGAAACCAGTCATTAGAACAGAATTATCATGCACATTTTGATTAACAGGGAAAGGCATGTTATTTTCAAACATGTTATTCCAGTAGGGCATGCTAAATGGCATTTGAGGCATACTAAATGTATCATAATAAGGATTAGGAGTAAATGGCATATTAGCAAAATGTGCATTCATATTCTGATTAGACATAACATTCATAGGCATAGTAGGCATAACATTCATGTTAGGAAAAGAGGAGGGTGTAGATATAGTTGTAGGCATGGCATGTTTGTAATTAACAGATAGATGATTAACACTACCACACTTAACACATATTTTTCTTGGAGCATATTTGTCAGGTGTATAGTTGTTATGTTTGTTAATTACTACTTTCCCATTTCTATTGTTTTTCCTTTTAGCTTCTATTTTAACCTTAATCTTTTCTAATCTGTCATTTAATTGCTTGATGGACAGATGACCAATATTAACTTTCTTTTTGAACTTGAGCTTGGCAAATCTTCTGGATAGGAATGCTAGATGCTCATCAATATCATCCATGTCATCTTGGCTTAACTAATCTTCATTTTTAGCTACCATCCCTTTACCCTTGCTTTCACAGACCTTTGATGTAGACTCAACAGCTTCTACCTTCATCTCTTTCTCTTTCTCTAACTCAGCAACCAGTGCTATGGACCCTCCTTTCTTCCTTCCTTTCTTCATCCTCTCATCTTTCTCAATTTCAAGCTCATAAGTTTTTAGGATGCCATACAGTCTATCCAAGGTGAACTCCTTGTAATCCCGAGAATTTCTCAATGAAACTGTCATTGGATTCCACTCTTTTGGAAGAGATCTAAGGAACTTGAGGTTAGAGTCCTTTGTTTGATAAACTCTTTCATGCAACTTCAGAGCATTTAGTAGCTTTTGAAATCTACTAAAAATATCAGTGAGAGATTCACTTTCTTCACAGTGGAAATGCTCATATTGCTGAATCAGTAGCTGCATCTTGTTCTCCCTTACTTGCTCAGTACCATCATAGATAATCTGGATTGTGTCCCAAACCTCTTTATTTGTTTTATAGTTAATGATGTTATCAAACATATCACTATCAACTCCATTGAACAAAATGTTCATGGCCTTCTTATCTTTCCTGACTTGCTCAATATCAAGATCTGACCATTCATGCCTAGGTTTGGGAACAGATGGTTCATTGCCAGTTGCAGCTCTCATTGGTACATGAGGACCTCTCTCTATGCAAACCACGTAGGCCTCATCTTGGGAAAGAAGATGTAGGTGCATTTTCACCTTCTAGTGGTGATAATTATCTCTGTACAGAAATGGAATTTTGACTCCAACATCCTTCTTGTTCATCTTGATGTCTATTGTGATCTTTACACTCTTTGTACTTCAAGAGCTTGCTCTGATACCAATTGTTATTCCCTAACAATATAAAAAGAATTATAGAAAGGGGGTTGAATGTAATTCTGACTACTTTTTCAAGATTTTAAAACAGTTCTAATTCGATAAGTATATAAGTGTTTGATTTGCAGAGTGCGGGATGAAGAGATATATAAAATCAAAACACAAAGTAATAAAAACACAAGCTTTTAAAAATTTCTGGTGGACTATATATATATATATATATATATATATATATATCGAATGAGAACCCTGTGAAGCTTGAATAGCTCACAGCTGTTTACAAGTAGAACAAACAAACTACAGAGAAATTCTTGACAAGTACAGCTTTTTCTATCTCTCTTTAAATGTGTTTGCTTAGTTGAATATTATACTAGCTACACTTGGTTTATATATCACCAAGTTTACATGACAATAAGACAATATAATAAAACAAAACATATCTACTCTAACTCCATGCTGCTTCACTACTCTATTCCAGCATCTTTGAATATCTTCATAATTGCATGGAAATGGTAATGCTTCTTTGTTCTCAAATCCCTGCTTAACAGGCTGCCACATTCCTTTTGCAAACACCCAACGCATGTGACTATGATGTCACTATCAGTAGATATTTGAATTTGATCATTCGTCGGGTACATGTTTGTCATCCGTCGGGTAGCTTTGTTGATCATCCGTCGGGTAGCTTTGTTGATCATCCGTCAGGTAGCTATTTGTCACTTGACTCCATTTCACGTATACAGAATTACAAGACATCTTATATTTACAATTAATCAACCTATTCTGCATATCCACTAGTAGTCAACATGACCCATATACTCCTACAGAATCTACAGAAAGTTGTTTGCAAAAATGTGCTACAATACTTATTTGTTACATAAGCTACTCACCCGGTGGATGTCAAGTTATCATCCGTCGGGACTATATTAAATCATCCGTCGGGACTATATTTGATCATCCGTTGAGTGCTACATTATTCACTAAGTTAAATCTACTAAGGTGTTTTGTTTAACTTATCATCAAGTTCACAACATATTTCTAACAATTATAATCTCAGTGATTGTCATTATGACTTGCTGAGCTAGTTTGCTCACTCTTGCGAATCTGTTTATGTTCTTTTCCAGTTAAAAAGGAAACTTGTGGTGGCGAGGATCCCCATTCGAGTGCGCAAGCTAGGTTTTCAGGTTGAAATGCAATAAGCTAGCAGAAGTTGTGTGGCTTGGTGTGAGTTAAAAGGTTGTAATAGAGCTTGACTTCAGATGTAAGATAAATAAATTTGGGATTTAGTACGTTTGTAATAATAAGGTTGTGGCTTGTGGACATACTTTGAACTGTTTCGATATGTGATTATGGTAAGTAGGGTCGTTGCATATATTATTTGATAGATATATTTGAGATGTCATGTCTAATATGATTCATGTTTAGTTTTCAGATCTTAACAAACAGGACATATCAGGACTTAATGAAATCAGGACTTACTGGAAGTCAAAACTTCATATCAGAACTTAAGGTCATATCAGAACTTAAATGTGGGAAGACTTACAGTTAAGGAAGGAAGCTGATTTACAGTAGAAGATCATGACTTAAATAAAATAAGATATGCATGGAAAGAGTTAAAAGACTGAAAGACTTGTAGAAGATATCTGATTGATATATTTTAGGAAACAAAATTATATTCCAAATCAATTAGAAGTTATCTTGTAACTATGTACTATATAAAAACAGACTTTGGGTTTACACTATATGTGTTATCATTTTCAAGAAGATTATACATTGTAACCTAGCAGCTCTTAGTGATATTTGTTCATCACTGAGAGAGAGCCGTTCCATTGTAATAGAGTTTATCTTATTGAATATATCTGTTTACTGTTACTTGTGTTTAAAATCGATTTGATTGTAGTAACACTGTATTCAACCCTCTTCTACAGTGTTGTGTGACCTAACAATTGGTATCAGAGCTTTTCTGTTAACACACATACAGTAAAGATCCAAACAATCATGTCTGAAGAAGCACAAACTCCAACCAAGCCCACCAAAACTGAAGAAACTCAAAAGACTCAAACCCACAGTCGATATGAGACTATTAGGGTTCCCATACTGAGACCTTCTGAGTATCCCATATGAAAAGTGAAGATGGCTATGTTTCTGGAAGCTACAGATCCAGAATACCTTGACAAAATTAATGAAGGACCACATAAGCCTACCAAGCTCTCCGTTGTAGTTGATGATCAACCAGCAAAGACCATACCAAAGGAGAAAGGTGAGTACACAGCTGAAGACATCTCATCTATTGCCAAGGATGCAAAGGTAAGGCATTTGATGCATAGTGCCATTGATAATGTCATGTCAAACTGGGTAATACATTGCAAGACTGCAGAGGAGATATGGGAAGCTCTGGAGAGAAGATGCCAGGGAACTGATGCAATCAAGAAGAACAAGAGGACTATACTCACTCAAGAGTATAGCAAAGCCTTGTGTAAAAATAACACTTGACTATGAGCACTTTAACTCAGAAGCTGATGAGTCTTTAACTGACTTATATGACAGGTTTGTCAAACTCTTGAATGATCTGTCACTGGTGGACAAGGAATATGATCTTGAAGATTCAAATCTAAAATTCCTTTTAGCTCTTCCTGAAAATTGGGATTTGAAGTCTACTACCATAAGAGACAACTATGACCTTACTGAAACTACTCTTGATGAAATTTATGGTATGCTCAAGACTTATAAACTTGAGATGGATCAAAGGAGCAAGAGGCATGGAAGAAAGTCAAGGACAGTTTCTCTTAAGGCTGAGGAGGAATCTCTTAAAGTAGTTGCCTCAAAGAGGGGCAAAGGAAAGGCTCTCATCATAAAGTCTGATTCAGAGTCATCATATTCTGATCATGATGATTCAGAAACTGAAAGCTTATCTGAAATGGATGCTGATGAAGAGATTATGAAATTTTGTGCTTTTATGGTGAAATGTATCACAAAGATAGCCTACAGAAAATTCAGAAAAGGAAAGAAGTTTTTCAGGAAAGGTGTAAGTTCTGATAAGAAAGGGTTTAGAAAGTCTGAAGGCAAGGGAGGAAAGTCTTACAGAGGAGACAACTCAAATGTCAAATGCTACAACTGTGGTGAAAGAGGCTACATATCTCCTGACTGCAAGAAAGGAAAAAGTGACAAAGGCAAGGCACTTGTCACAGAGAAGAAAAGCTGGACAGACACTTCAGATTCTGAAGATGAGGTGAACTATGCCTTGATGGAAAATGCTGATAGCAGCCCTGAAACTGCTGAATTGAAGGGCAACATGATAGATATCCTAGTGCTGGACAGTGGATGTTTAGGACATATGACTGGAAATAAAGCCCTTCTATCATACTTTGTGGAGAAAGCTGGCCCAGAAGTTTCTTATGGAGATGGCAACATGGGAAAAACTCTGGGATATGGCAATATCAATATTGGGAATGTCATCATTGAAACAGTAACTCTTGTCTCAGGACTTAAACACAATCTGCTAAGTGTGAGTCAAATATGTGATAGAGGTTATCATGTGGATTTCTTTGAAGAATACTGTGAAGTTGTAAGCAATTCACAGGAAAAGTGGTTCTGAAAGGTTACATGCATGGTAACATTTATGAAGCCACACTTTCAACAAGTTCTAATGGTTCTGCAATCTGTCTGTTGAGTAGAGTATCAATTGAGGAAAGCTGGAATTGGCACAAAAGACTCTCTTATTTAAATTTCAATAACATAAATGAGCTAGTAAAGAAAGATCTTGTGAGAGGACTTCCAAAATTAGTATTTTCTCCTGATGGCCTTTGTGATTCATGTCAAAAGGCAAAATAAAGAAAATCTTCTTTCAAGAGCAAAACTGAATCTTCAATTCTTGAGCCTTATCACCTACTACATGTAGATCTATTTGGTCCAGTCAATGTCATGTCTATTGTAAAGAAGAAATATGCTATTGTTATGGTGGATGAGTTCACAAGGTACACTTGGGTGTATTTCTTGCACAAGAAGAATGAGACTGCATCTACTCTAACTGATCATGTCAGACAGCTGGATAAGTTGGTCAAAGATTCTGTTAAAATTATAAGAAGTGATAATGGCACTGAGTTCAAGAATACAATCATGGAAGAGTTCTGCAAAGAGCATGGAATCAAACAGGAATTTTCTGCACCTGGAACTCCACAGCAAAATAGAGTTATAGAAGGAAAGAATAGGACTCTCATTGAAGCTGCACGAACTATGCTTGATGAAGCAAAGCTACCAACCTACTTTTGGGCTGAAGCTGTGCAGACTGCTTGTTTTACACAGAATGCTACACTCATAAACAAGCATGGAAAAATACCATATGAGATGGTGAAGAAAAAGAAGCCAAATCTGAAATACTTTCATGTATTTGGTTGTAAGTGTTTTGTTCTTAAGACTCATCCTGAACAACTGTCCATTTTCCATAAAAGCATTCAGATTCTACAATTTATGAACAAGGGTAGTCATGGAATCTATCAATGTATCTTTTGATGATAAGAAGATTACTGGACTTGAAGATTTCAATGATTATGATCAGCTGAGATTAGAAAATGAAGATTTAAATTTTGATTCTGTAAATTTCGATGACTTAAACTCTGATCCTGTAAGTTCTGACGGGTTAAGTTCTGATATCATTGAAACTGTGGTAACAACTCCAAAGGAAAATCCACCTATCCAGGGGGAGCAAGCTGAAGATCCTACCACAACTCAAGACTCTCAAGAAACATCAGAACCTATCACTGGCTCTTCAAGTTATGATTCATCAACTTCTGATGAGCCAAATTCTGATAATTTGTGGAATCTCTGATTCTTCAAATCCTAAAGGAACCAACTCAAATTATGAAGTTTTAGAGAGCATAACTACAGGGGGAGCATCATAAAATGCTAATGGAGATAGCATGGATTATGGGGGAAGATCCAGTTCTAGAAATCAACTTCCATCTGCAAGGAAGTGGACCAAATCACATACACCTGACTTAATAATTGGTTATCCTGAAGCGGGTGTCAAAACTAGAACTGCAACATCAAATGAATGTCTCTATCATTATTTTCTATCTCAGACTAAACCAAAGAAAGTGGAAGAAGCTCTTCAAGATGCTAATTGGGTGCAAGCAATGTAAGAAGAGTTAAATGAATTTGAAAGAAATAAAGTCTGGACCCTAGTTCCAAGACCAAAGAATAGATTAGTTGTTGGCACAAAGTGGGTATTCAGTAACAAAACTGACAGTGATGGCATAATTACAAGGAACAAAGCAAGGCTGGTTGCTAAGGGCTACTCTCAACAAGTGGGTATTGATTATGATGAAACATTTGCATCAGTTGCTAGATTGGAAGTCATAAGAATCTTTTTGGCTTATGTTGCTCACAAAAAGTTTAAAGTCTTTCAAATGGATGTGAAAAGTGCTTTTCTCATTAGAGAATTGGAAGAAGAGCATGGTATGAGACTTTAGCTCAATTCCTTCTGGAAAGTGGATTTTACAGAGGCACAATTGATAAAATATTGTTCTACCTCAACCATGGAAAGGATTTACTTTTGGTATAGATATATGTTGATGATATCATATTTGGTTCTACAAATGCCAAGCTCTATGAACAATTTGCAAAGCTAATGCAGTCAAGATATCAAATGAGTACGATGGGAGAACTTAGCTATTTTCTGGGACTTCAAGTCAAGCAAAATAAAGAAGGTACTTTTATCTGTCAATCCAAGTACACCAAAAATTTACTCATGAAATTTGGAATGCTAGACTGTTCAACTGCATCAACTCCCATGGCCACTGTAACCAAGTTAGATAAAGATAACGGTTCATCAGTAGATATTACTAACTATAGAGGTATGATTGGCTCTTTACTCTATTTAACTGCTAGTAGACCAGATATCATGTATGCTACCTGTCTTTGTGTAAGATTTCAGGCTGATCCAAGAGAACCTCATTTAATAGCTGTGAAAAGAATTTTTAAGTACCTCAATGGTACAGCTGATCTAGGATTGTGGTATCCTAGAGAATCATATTTTAAGCTAATAGGTTACTCAGATGCATATTTTGCAGGATGCAAAATAGACAGGAAAAACACTAGTGAAAGCTGCCAATTTCTTGAAGGTGGATTGGTTTCTTGGTTTAGCAAGAAACAGAAATCAATTTCCACATCAACTGCAGAAGCAGAATATATTGTTGCAGGAAGCTGTTGTGCACAGATTCTTTGGATGAAGAATCAGTTACTGGATTATGGGTTAGAATTTTCTAAAATACCAATTAGCGTTAAGAATGTTAGTCTCTCAGCAGAAAGGTAAGAAAAAGTTCTCCTTTTATTTTAAAACTCAAACTTTCACAATCAATACATCACTTCCAAATTCTCCATCTTTAACTCTATTGGGGAAGCCAAAAATCCAAGCAAGTGAGCATCATCTTTTAGATGATTTGTTGGCTCACTTGCCATTTCTTTCTGAGTCTGTTGAGACATCTGTGCCTAAATTTTCATCAATCTGCACAGAGTCTACAATAGTCTCCACTCCAAACTCATTCATTTCTTCTATCTTGGTGGATATTCTTAATTCGTCGAGTAGTAATTGTATCCTGACGGATGTGCCTAACAGCAGTCATCTGTCGGATAGCCGAACTACTATCCCGATGGATATTCATCATCAATCGGGAGTCTCTGACAACTTTAAATTTCTTCAATTATTACAAGTGGAGAGGACTTAGTAGTAGTACAATCACTCTTAGGACTGAGGGAAGGGAGTGAACTAAGTGAGAGACCGGGTTGCTCCCAGGAAAAGGAGAGAATATGAGTGAATCTATGCAGTCCATTTCTTCAGGACTGGTAAAAGTGAGTGAGGGGAGTCCCACCTTAGATGGTAAAGGTGAGGGTGTGAGGGTGGGAAGCCAAGGGGAGCCCTTGATGCAAAAACAGAGAGATCATGTGAGAAATACAGGTATTGGAGAGATAAGGATGGACACCATTGCTAGTGAGTCAATGAATGTCAGTGATGCAGAAAGAAAGAGACTATTTCAGCAAGAATATCAAGCTATCATAGATTCTATTTCCCTAGGTGTTGAGATATTTGCTCATCCTGCTACGGCTTATCAAACTCTAGCTGTACAGGACAATAAGGAGGCTGAAAAGATGCTCAACTTGGTGCACACTACTCAATCTCTACAAAGAAAAAATGATGCAATCACTGCCATGCCTTCAACTACTGGTAGTGATTTTGAATTGGCTGAAGACTCATTTGGGGATGCTGGTGGGGATGATGAGGAAGACAATATGGACATAGGGGAGATGCAGATGTTCTTGCCTGGATGCTAACCAAAGAATGTTGCTACTCACATCTCCAATCACCACTATTCAAGCTGATTCATGACACCCAAATAGCCATTCAAGCATCTACAAATGCCAGCATAAAGAGGCTACTTAAAGCACATCTTGAAGCTCTTCAGCTGCATAAGATTCAAGCTCTCCAACACAGTCAAAGTGTGGATGAAATCAAGCAAGAAGTTTCTGAAGTAAAACAGAATTTCATAGCAAGGTTGGATGCTAGATTTCTGGAACCACCATGACTGAGATAGCTCAGAAGCTAAGGAAGGAAGCTGATCTCAATAGAAAGGTTGACGCCATGGACTCTAGATTATTTAATGTGGAGAAGTCAATGTCCAAGATACTTGCTAATCAAGAAACTCGGACTGCTCTGCTCCAACAGCTGATGGCTGCTCAACTCCCTTTCACTCTCCAACTTGATGCTAAGAAAAAGGGGGAGAAATGCTCATCTAGTGAGAGTGAGAAACAACTCAACATCCAAGTCAGCAAAGTAATTGTGCCAACAATTGCTTTCATAAAGCCACCAGCCATAGACAATATTGACATCATCAATCTAGCAGCATCAAAACTGGAATTAAATGACAAACTGCTAAAGATTGATGTAGCAGCAGCTGAGAAGGAATTAAAAGAAAAATGGAGGAAAATAGATGCAGAAATTCAACAGAAATTTGGACCAATTGAGAAACCAGACAAATTTTTTAATCATCACTCTCAAGTCAAGCACATTTATATGAATGAAATGAGTTTGAATTATCTGGAAAAGGGTCAACCATCTTGCATCAAATCTCCAAAAGCAAATCTGGTCATGAAGCCTAAAAGAAACTACTCAAGGTTTTCAGAAAAAAATCTAATGGATATTGTATATGAGACACCTAGGCTAGATGAGAAGAAGCTGTTGGCTAGGTCAATTATATTTTTCAAGGATCCTACTGATTCAGCACTTAAAAGGAGAATTTCCAAAATCTACAGAAATGGTAAAGAAATTTATGTGGTGGCTGGACACCCTTTATTTGTAGAAGCTAAGAAGGAAGGGAAGGAAAGAATCAGGCAAGAAAAGAAGCAGGCTGCCTTAGATGCTAAGAAGCTCAAATAAAAGAAGGAGCAAGCTGCTATCTTGGCCAAACTTTAAGCTGTAAAGACTACAACTGAGATTTCTACAAAACCATCTGTAATTGTTGAACCTCAAGCTCAGAAGGTGCAAGATGAACCATAACAGAAAAAGAAGATTCAGATACAAGCTCCACTCCAAAAGAAAATTGGACTTTTGTGATGAGGAAATGGAAGACCACATTCCCAAAAAGTCTACAACTTCAACTCAGAAATCAAAACCCTCAATGGTATTTGAAGAATTCAAGGTGGTGGATCCAACAAGGAATATTCATGGTGAGCCCATAATTCCAAAGGATGAGCTAGTAGACTGGGATAGTTTTCCAATTCCTGAACTAAACTTTCCAATCTTCAACAAGCCAAAGAAGACAAATACTAGAACAAGCAAGAAAGTGAAGCCTGTGACTCTCAGATCCAAGACCCTAACAAAATATCAACCCACAGTCAACAAGGAAGATCTCTTATACATATGTGACATAAAGAGTTCTTTAAAATAAACCTCTACTTGGAAGAATTGGAAGAATTAAGAGGGATTGATGCCTACATATATCTTCCTGAAAAACTAGTATTCAAGTATAAGGGAGGGAAAGAGATCACATGGCCACTTTACAGGATTCTTCAAGAGAGCCAATCTGTACTAATAAAGGTCTATTCATCCTTCAAGAAGAACTTTGGATTTAATGTGACTGAAAGGAGGATAGTCTTAAAGAAAATAGAGGAACTGAGGAGCAATAAAGCCAAAGATGCACTTCCAAAAACCCTGTCTATTCCCTTTACAGGAAAGAGAGTGCATTTGAGGCCTTATTGGCTGATGGAATTTATGGATGATAAGGGAGTTAGAAGATTCTTCAAACTGGATGACCAACTGAGTATCTCTAGCAATGAGACTCTTTTGGAAATACAAGACATGTTGGATTTATCTGAAGCTGATGAACTTGAATTCCACAGATAACTCCAAAGCCAGATAGAAGAGAACAACAGAAGGCTTCGGAAGAAATCCAGAAAATCAAAGAAACAAATCTGCTCAGGCTAGAGGAGCACCTTGATAATGATTGTGAGCAACTTCTTTGTATACATTGCTTTGTTCAATTTTCAGTAAATATTCTAGTACTTATTAGTATTATCTACTATTTTTATTATGTATTTTTAGGGTGTTTTGTTATCATCAAGTTTCTCTTAATTTATGGCTATAATTCCAGTAGACATAAATTGGGGGAGATTGTTAGGAATATGTTGTGAACTTGATGATAAGTTAAACAAAACACCTTTAGTAGATTTAACTTAGTGAATAATATAGCACTCGACGGATGATCAAATATAGTCCCGACGGATGATTTAATATAGTCCTGACGGATGATAACTTGACATCCACCGGGTTAGTAGCTTATGTAACAAATAAGTATTGTAGCACATTTCTGCAAATAACCTTGTGTAGATTATGTAGGAGTATATGAGTCATGTTGACTACTAGTGGATATGCAGAATAGGTTGATTAATTATAAATATAAGATGTCTTATAATTCTGTATAAGTGAAATGGAGTCAAGTGTCAAATAGCTACCCGACGGATGATCAACAAAGCTACCCAACGGATGATCAACAAAGCTATCCGATGGATGACAAACATGTACCTGACGGATGATCAAATTCAAATATCTGTTGACAGTGACAACACAGTCACATGTGTTGGGTGTTTGCAAAATGAATATGGAAGTCTGTTAAGTAGGGATTTGAGAACAAATAAGCATTACCATTTTCATGCAATTGTGAAGATATTCAAAGATGCTGGAATAGAGTAGTGAAGCAGCATGGAGTTAGACTAGATATGTTTTGTTTTATTATCTTGTCTTATTGTTATGTAAACTTGGTGATATATAAACCAAGTGTAGTTATTAGAACATTCAACTAAGCAAACACAATTAAAGAGAGATAAAAAAAGCTGTACTTGTCAAGAATTTCTCTCTAGTTTGATTGTTTTACTTGTAAGTAGCTGTGAGCTATTCAAGCTTCATAAGGTTCTCATTCGATATATATATATATCTCTGGTGGATACTTTCAAATCCGCCAGAAAGTTTTAAAAGCTTATGTTTTTATTACTTTGTATTTTGATTTATATATCTCTTCATTTCGCACTCTGTAAATCAAACACTAATATACTTCTCGAATTAGAACTGTTTTAAAATCTTGAAAAAGTAGCCAGAATTACATTCAACCCCCCCTGTAATTCTTGTTGTATTGTTAAGGAATAACATTAATGATCAATTGAAATGATATAAGGAATCAAGTTTCCTGATAAGCAATGATTAGAATTGGATATTCATTTTTATTTTTAGAACCAAGGTTAGGCTGCAGATCAGTCACGCACTAACCCCGAGCAAGGCTCCCAGCTTTGCTCTATATACTGGATCCAAGGCACACATTGGCCTATTATGACCACGAATCTGGTCCGACCACGAATCTGGTCTTTAAAAATAATTTAATTCTATAATAATAACATGATAAAAAATGTAATTCAATAAACTGAATCATAAACAACATTTATCTTGAGGCATAAAGTGATTCACAACACCTTGAAGATATAACAAGGCAAACAGGAAGATTGACTTTCAATCCAGGGAGAGAATTAGAATGTAGAAGACCAAGGGTTCAAAGTTTACAAGGAATGGTCTTCTGTAATATAATGCATAAAGGTTCGTATGTTAAGCAATCTCATATCAAGGATCTGTATGTGGTAGATATGTATTTTTGGATAAGTATCGGATATGTGTGGTTCGTATCCAAGAATTCAACAATCAATGGTTTACAAGAAATCAGGCTTGCGGCTCAAGATCAATAAGAATCAAGGTTTAGGGTTAAGTACTTCAAAGTACTTGCAATATAATTATACTACAAGGAAGAGCAGAAACACTTGCAATTATACTAGAAGAAAGTTTAGGGACACTTGCCTTATCAAATCGCTTTTTACTCTGCTTGTACTCGTTAATCGATTCCCACTCACAAACCACTTGTTTTCCCTTTCAACGTCTCTCCTCCTCTGTTAAACATCATATATACTTATCAATACTACTTCTCATCTCATTTTATTCGTTACGAGCTTCTATCTAACCTTCGTATCACCCAAATCCGACATACACATTAAAAGTTACAGCAAAAAAAATCAAACAATGCATGTACAGTCATATTATACAATAATTGGATCACATATAGCGTAATATATTCAGTCAGAATAATTATTCAAAGAAGATTCAGGGTTAAAATAATTTTCCAGGTATTTAATACGAATTTTTGAACATTTTCCGAAATTGAAATGAGTCTCTGAATCATTTTATAATTAAATAATAAGGTTCGAACATCCAAATCTGACTTTAATATAATTTTATAGTAATTATCGAGTCTTGAAAATAATTTAAAATAATATTTTAAAGCTCGAAACTATTTTTTGGAATTTTTAAATCCAAATAAATAATTAAATTTAATTAAATAATTAATTAAAATTAATTAATAACTAATTAAATTAATTAATCAATTAATATTTTAATTAATTGACTAATTAAATAATTAATTATAAACTAAAATTAATTAATTAATTAATTAAGATTTTTTTTTGAATTAAAAAATAATTTTCAGAAAAGAATTAATGATTTTTTTGAATTTTCAGAATAATTATAATCAATTTTTGAAAATATTATTAAAAGAAAATATAATTTTTGAAAATTATTAAACGAAAATTTGATTTTTGTTAATTTCTGAAAGCACAGGGACTGAAATGTAAATTTTGCAAAAGTAGGAGGGTCAAACAACAATTTGCCGTCGTCCCCGTCGAGCCTTGCCGACGACCGTCATTACCGGCGATTCAAAGCTCGTCGGGAAACTATAATCAAGACCAGAACAGTCTCAAAACGTGTAACAACCCAAATTCGGGGTCAAGATTTGGTGTCACTAAACAATCTTTACATAAAATAAAGTAATAAATAAATAACCCCTTAAAATCCAGATCGTTTACAAGTTATGGTATGAAACAAGAATCTAACCTTCTACAATTCACAACAACTACAATACAAGTTTAAATACCTTTATGCTAATTTCCTTGTCTTATTTTTCTAACATCTTTGTCTTCTCGCAGCGGCGATCTCTCTAACTTCTGCTGTCTAACGAAAGCTATTCACTTTTATCTTTATCTGCTTTTGAAAGAAATAAGAATTTACAAAGAAAGAGTTAGCCAAAAATGCCCAGCAAGTATATAATTTGAGTTTCAAGCATTAGTATCAAAGGAAAATTTCCGGACAAATCTTTAAACAATTCTATTTATTTGAGGGAGTTGAGCGAATAAATATTGGTTGTTACCAGCCTTTAATTATAAATCCAAAAATGGCAAGCGATTCCCAGATTCATCTCCTGAATCAGGGTTTTTGTCCAGTTTGGGAATCATAAACTTTTCGAGAGAGAATGTTGTTAAGGGCGATCAACAATAAATTAGGCTGGACACTAGTTCACACTCATACCCTGCTGATCAGTCAGGATATAGTGTTGATCTATACCCAGCTGTATAGATCCATTCAGGTACCCAGACACTATCGCCCAAGGGACCGGTCCATCCCCGGCCCATAGGATCCAGCTCATCACTGACCCTTACGGTAACCATCCAGCCCGTAGAGTATTTTGATGTCAAATCATTTTGATTTCAAAACATCCCAATTCAGGGTTCGTAAATAACCCGAAAGAATGGGTATTTGCTCAAGAGAGCAATCGATAATATATGAACAATAATGAAAGGAACTTGCATAATAAGAGTAATTGCAGCGAAATATAAAACAGTTAACTATTCTGAACTTAGAATAGGAATGAAGAGATATTTACAGTATTTTATGAGAAAAGTAAGGAATACTTGTCTTGATAACCTTTAATCACTATTATCTGTTGACTTTTGGATTGCCTTGAACGTTTGTCTTTATCGTCAAACCACTATCCTATTTTGGCTACGATCTTAACATTCAGGTCCTTCGATTGGAACCTCGCTGAGCTAGACGACTAACCACTAGATCATTCTTAGTCCGATGTCAATCCTCGGGCTTCCTGACTAGGACCGACAGGCTTGAAATACCCTAATTCAGATAATCGTGTAAGCTTTATCATAATATCACTATCACTTCTACCCATGCGATTTCATATCTCGACCCGTATTTATATATATTATTGAAATACACATCACATTTAAGGTTCACATCTTCGAATTTTGGTTCAGGGCTTATTTTCAGATAATACGTATAGTCGTTGTTTTGAAAATAGTAGGGTGATTATTAAAAATTTTGTCACAGAACATAACTAGATTCATATAGTATAATTATTTACTTTCCTTCGACGTCTCCGATAATTATAGCTTACATTCCCGTATTTTCGGAATTAATTTCCCAAAAATCGGGCAGCGTCTCCTTTGTTTATCGGCCTACCCGTCGAATCAATCCGACGTCAAATCCACAACAACAACATCCAATCCAATTTGCAATCCCAAACACCAGTATGACTTATAATAATGCCCAATTTTTCATTTTAAATTTAATTTTACAACTAATTTTATTTATTTATAAATTAGGACTCAAAATTAATCATCATCGTCCACCGTCGGCTATCAGGCTCATCGCCGACGGCGGTAAAATTCGTCGGTGCCCAATAAATTTCAAGGTTCCATTACGAATTCCACCAATAAACTACGAATATCCCAATAGTCAATCAATTCGAATAACCACAGGAAATTCATTCGAATTTTAATAAAATAATTCGAACAAATATTCATCACAAAGGCTGCAAAAATCCGAAACTTTGAACCAACAAATCAGATATTAGATTAATCATTCGAATTAACAAAAAACACTCAACTAATCGCAGCAAAAAGAAGCAATAGGAGGTAACTACTCGCAAAACACATAGCACACGCGCGTGTACAGTCCCCATGCGCCACCGCCTCCCTGTCGGAAAACAAGGAGGGCGGCACACAGATAGATACGTAGGCGTATGTATATATAATTACACAAAATGGATCGATACAACAGTGGTGGCCGGAGAAAGAAAATGGCGAACAGACTTACCAAAACACAGGGGGAAAAGTGCCGACAAGGGAGGAACGGGCAAAGGAATGAACAGAAGAAAGAAATAAGAGAGAGATGAGGGAGAGACAGTAGAGAGGGACAGAGATTACAGAGAGATTGAGCAAGAGAGATGAAGAGAGGGGGCGGCGGTGATTGGCCGTGTGTGTGTATTTGTGTGGTGTTTTTATCATTTTTTTCATTTTTTTGTAGCGATATTTACAATTTAATAAACTGATTTGCAACTAAAATTAACCCGAAAATAACCAAACAAATTTTAAAATTCACAAACTAATTAAAAGCTAAAATTATAAAAGTTTCATAATTTTTAAATTTTATAAATACTCCGAAGCAAATAAGATAGACGTGCGTACTTTTAAAATGTTTTTGATATGCGAAACATATTCGCAATTTATGATTTAACGAACAAATCTGTGGGTAAATTTAATCCGAAATATTTCCGGAAAAATTTTAAAATTCTTGAAATATTCCAAACTTAATAAAGTAAAATTTTCGTGATTTTTGAAATATTCTGGAATTAAATACTGATTTTATAATTGAATGCATTCAGAAAATCATTTAGAGATAAATAATCAATAAAATATTAATTTCTAAATTTTATAAATTCCTAAAAAATAATAAATAAATTATAAGGTAACACAAATAATTTTTGAAATAACTTTAGCATTTATAAGAATAACTATTCAATAAAATCATTAAAAAAAACAAAATAAGGCCAAACAGTTCAATAATTAATTAAATAAATAAGGTTCGTATCCAACAATTACCCAAACTTAACAATAAGGTAACACACAACTAACAGACTCATCACATATTTTATTTATTTAATAATTCGATAATTACATTTACATATCGGATCCGAAAATAGGTTACTTAGCCGCTAAATAACTATATAACGATACAACTTTAATACCAGATTTGGATAATTATCAAAACAAGGCCTCTTATAAAACACTTTATACAAAAAGAAGGTAATAATACATCGCCTTTCGAGAATACGAGTTTTATCGATCTATAAAATGATTAATGTATCGAAAATTTTATGTCGGAACTCGTACAGGTCAAACTGTACCTCGGATCGAAAAATGAAAACACAAAAAGTGTTCAGAATTATCAGATTGGGTTAGGAAGGAGTTTTCGGAAGAGTTTCGGGTTGTAAAAATGCAAGAACGGTTGAAGTGGGACGATTTCTGATGCTAAAAAGAAATTTTATAATTACGTAAAAATAATCATTATTAACGCTATAAATTCTTATAAAATCATATAATAATCCAAAAATTACCAGAAAAATACCAAAATTATATATATATTTAATTATGGATAATTAGAAATTAAAACATCCTAATTTTATCTGATATCAACACCCAAATATTAATATCAATCATCAAATAATTCCCCAAAATTCACATAATAATCACATAATAATTATTTATTGATAAAAATAATTACATAATATTTCTCAGAAGTTACATCCTTCCCCCTTAAAAGGATTCTGTCCTCAGAATCATGCTAAGGAACAGACCATGATTTTTTCGAGTATCTTACTTAAAATTTCTCAGAACTCGTCAGTTTGACCACTACTCAACGGTTTCCTATCGATATCAATTCTATTAGTTGTCCATGCAACTTGACTCAAACCTCCATTTTATACATATGGAGCCAAATTACTTTTCTCGGTTATATACATATAAACATCTTACGAACTCGTTATACCTGTGACAACAAGGCTAACTCATTCGCAATCGTTCTATCTATCATCTTGTCTCAAAGGACTAACCCAATTTATACTAATATTCTTTTCTTTCTAATTCTAATAATTCACACTCATGAATGCCTCCCATTTTAACTGGCTGTTCTACTTTACTTTCCATGTCTCTTTCTATTCGATTAGCCTGGCCTATGATCATTTTCAATTTTATTCGAGAATCTTTAATCGGTCTCTTGTACTTTCCATCCATCTGTGCCCGATATACTAAGCTCATGGCGTCTGATGCTTCAAAATGTTCTAAATCTATTCAAAAACTATAAGTTAAAGGAAAACCTCGGCAATTGCATTTAACTCACCACTTTGTAGTATATCTCAATTTCTTTTCAATCACTATCAAGTATATTCATCAAGCGAGAATCTTTTACTATCTGAAAGGAAATTTATTAATTTGGAACGGAATGAATCAGAACTTTATTCAAACGCGAACTCTTGGTACTAATACTCATTTTGTTGTCATATCAAATTTCATATCAATATGAACTTTGATGCTCACAACATTCCATACTGAAGTCAATATCAATCATCTATATTAATACCACCTTTGATATTTAATAACAAAGTAAGTATCGACATAAATCAGAAAATGAATCAAAACCTGAACTTTAATTTTTAATTCTTCCAATTCCCTTACCAATTCCTCAGCAACCCTAATGATATTCACCTTTTCCTTTTTACTCAAGACATCTATCCCTAAATGGACCTTGTCTGGTTGGTAGTTAATTATGTAACTGTAGCTCATAACTAATTATGACCAAAATTCATACCTTTGAACCTTAAAATGCAGTTGCCATTTTTCAACCCTTCGTAGGCATATCTTCAGGCGTTCAACTCGGTCTCCCTTAGTCTTCGAACGGGCGAGGATGTTATCAATAAATATAATTACACTATCTAAATATTCCTTATACATTGTGTTCATTCAATCCTCAGACTTACAACTTCTGATAATCAATGTGTAACTTCATATCTCCATTCTCCTTTTTCCATGACCACGTTTGTGCCTAGCGCGAAACACTCCTTATCTCATTATTCCTTCATTCCACACTCCTGAAGTTTCCTTAACTCATTACCTTATCCCTACTGGGATATACGATACAGGGCTTTTGTCACCAGCTAACTCTGTGCAATAACCGATGATAAATTCTTACCTCATTTACCGAGGTAACCTTGGTAAATCATTCGTTAGAACCTTCGGGACTTCACTTTAATTCTAAAGAATTCTAATATGAGATTCATTATGACGTTCTTCTCTAACAGTTCGCCACTAATACCTTTATTTAATCTTCCCTGCTTACAGGCATTCTTTGAATGAAATTCCTATCTTCAACTATCGACGTTTCACTTCATTCTCATATCAGTTCTGGCACAATTGACGTTCACAACTTGCTTATATCTTGGACTATTGTATAAAATTTATTTATCATCCTTTTGATTCCACTTTCTTTCTTAATTAGTTCTTCATTCTCATTATTCATTAAATCTATTAACATAAAGAATGTCTTTTTCTTGATAATATTAATATGTTCATTATTAGATAAGCCATTTCTGAAGTTAACACTGGAATAAAGGCTTTTATTTATAATGTTTAAATTCTTACTAACAGAATTATCAAAATTCATCGGTAGCTATTTTCTTAGCCTCGTTTAAGTCATCACGGATCGCATATTTGGCTTTCCCTCATTGATCAACATCTCTTTTCCCTGAGTTCACATGCGGACTTCATTAGTCTCCGTCTTACATTTGATGCTTGGATTTGCGAGCTTTTCGCTATTTTACAGCAATTTCCATTCAATCCCCATTCGAAATGAGTATACATTTAACTCCTTCCTGGAACGTCATTATAGATGATAACATCTCTTTGTTTTAACTTACACCTTCAGTTCTTGAAAACGCTCTTCTTATTTATCGCAAAGGCCTATTCATTTAGATAAAACCTCGCACATGTATGCAGTAACATCCCGCTAATTCTACTAAACTTTCAATTTCTGCTAATGCCATTACTTCCTCCAAATTGCTAATCGCTTTGATTTCGGATTTGAAAATCATGTTAGAGCTTGACTCAATCTAATTGGAATCGATCTCCATTTAACTAACCATTAGTTGGTAAAGTTGATAAATTAACTCTTTTAACTTATCACTTAAACCAAGTGATGACTAGCTAACTGGAATCAAAGACCAATTATATAAAGTCGGTTTGGTCATAATAATATTTTTCCCAAGAACCGAGATCGCAATCATTTGGAGTACCAGTGAGAATGAAAATATACTTCTTTATCATTAAAAGTAGGGTAATTTCTAAAAATTTGGGTAGCACTTCCCCTATATCATCGACTACCAGTCGGACTCAAGCTAACACCATCAATTAATCAAAGCATCCACAATCATACCCATCCAATTCCATTAACCAAGTTCATCAATTCAACATATCAGAATACACCACGCTGATCATCTGATGTATTATTAACATAACATATATCTTTTAATTGGAAAAGGGTCTTAAACCAACAATGATTAATATAATTATACCTTTCTCAATTCTTTTAGAAGATTGCAGAATATTATTAATGAACTTAAAATTATCCTGTTGTTTTTCAAAGACTTTATTTCGCGATTTTCTATAACTTATTTCTTGTCATTACTAATTGTATATAGTTACTTTTAAGAATGATGTTGCATCCTTCAACCAATCACATCAATCCTCTATCTTTGATGATACACACTCAATTTCATTAATTAATATGTTCATCTTTTAATAACCACGCATGGTTTCCATTGTTATCGTCACAATCTGGTGGAAACTCAATCGTTATATCAATATTTCTTAAAAGGTTTCACAGTCAAGTCAACATTGCTTCATCTCCACTTATGTTCCCGTATCGAACTTTCGTCATTGGTACGGTTATGGGTATTAAATTCACCATAACTTATTTACTCAAGTTAAAGAACCTCAAAATTTCTTGAAGAACACGTTCGAAATTTGGTTGCAATTAAGATTTCTTCTATCTGGAATTTTCTAGACAAATATATTCCCGCGATGAAGGGATGCTTCACGTATTAATTCCCTGTATGAATCATTGTTCAGAATTCCCTTGATCTTCGATAGTCGTCCCGACACTCATTTGCTTTATCTGAAACACACATCTTTACTTCCTTATTTTATAATTAATTTATTTATGACGGTTCACTAACGATTCATTTCTCGTCGAAATCTTCTAATTTGCAATGCATCGCGTTAACGTAATATACCGTACTGATGATATCCTCGTAACAAGAACAACTGTCTGACTTGATGTCTTTTCCACGACCACGTTATCGATATATCCATTTTTCCTTATTCGCAGATGTCCATCATTTATCGGCTTGCAATCGTACCTACCTTCGACATGTGAGTTTTACCCGCTACACAGAACTATTCCATTTCTTTTGCTGTCGTCAAGGAGTAGACTTTACGTAAAAGGAGAGTGTGTGAATATGATTTTGATTGAAAAACTGGATAAGGAATAACAATACAACAAACGATTGGGAGAATCTGTAAATCAGTAAATTGAAGGAAGAAGAATGAGTGAAGAATGAGATAACTATATTCGTACTCAAGATGGCCAGTCTTTCATACTATATAGCATACAACACATGATTAGGTGGCGTCCCACCCGACTCTTCATCATTTCGACAAAGCGTCACACCACAACACTGTTTGTCTCAATCAGGAACCAATAATTTGAAAGGAGAAATAATTCAGAAGGAATACAATATATCTTCTTTCATTTTCGCCTTATATGATTTATCAATAGAAGAAACTCATACGTATTCAAGGATTAAGAAGAACATATGCTATCGTATTTGAAAAAGAATGACATTGCGGGTCACCGTCCATACTTCACTTACGTATGTCTTTAGGAATCATTCGAATAAGAGATTCACAATTTAGGTCACATTATAACTTCGAAATGTCATCTGGAAATGCCTTCACATTAAATGCTTTAATAATTTGATCATAATCGCGTCCTTACGAAATTTATAATCACTGCTTCTGATTTCACCTATGACGCGTAGAATAACCATCAATCACGCAACGCTTCAATTTCGTCAATAGAAATACGATTCTTCTCCAATCATTTGGAAGATTCTTTCATTTTCTTCAATCGTCCTCTGTCCGTTTGAATCACGAATCTCATTAAATTTTAATAATTTCATAAATTAGGTAAATAATATTTTAACATGTTAATTTAGTTATTGATATTATTAAACAAAGTTTACTTTCGTCTTTCATGGAAAACTTTAAACTTTCTCCCTGCTGGTGGGTCTACTTGGTCCTTCAAACTAACAACGCTGAGTCGAGATCCATTATCCTTTTAAGTCATTTTCTGTCTATAATAACAAAAACTTAAGTAGTAATTCGACAACCAAATTGTGAAACTCATTTTATGCAGAGATTTTCTAAAACTTTATTAAGAAAATCTTTTTCGAAATCTCATTTTAAAATTTTGAAAATCAAATATATGGTCATCATTACTATATAAGTTACTTGCTATTCCCATGATCTTATAATGAAATATCTAATAAAAAGAATTCCCATATAAGGGTCTCTCCACTTTGGTACAACTTTTATTTTTACCTTGGATTTCGTTCGCATTTATTAGTCGATAAAACTTCATTTACTGTTGTATACCATTTTATTCATAACTCTAACTCAATTCAGACGTCTGCTACCGTCTTTGATATTCTCGACGTCATCCTTGACGTTATACTACAACCAACTAATGCAATTCCATGTTCCATCTATAGATAAGATCGCACCTTCTTGCTAGTCTTACCTGTATCTAACAAGGTAAATATCATTCCTTGCGCAACTCCCAATACGTGACAAGAACTGTCTTGCAACGGTGGTGCCTTTGCAGCTTGCAACTTTGGCTCTTCATCAGCTTCCATCAACTCGTTGCCTCCGGCGTGTAACTCGTACTAATACTTAATTTTAAGTTAAATCGTACTAATACTCACCTAGCTTCCCTTACACAAGTTCTCACAAGAATTAATCGCATTTTCTTCAAACCCACATGAAAAGTAGGGTAACATACCCAGTCTCCGTCGATTTGTCGATTCCTCATTACTGTAGGATCTGAGAACTCAATATACTTATAGCGTTGCGATATTCGCCATACACTTTCCTCAACAATCCTGGTTTACCAATTCCATATCGAACCTGCTAACCCTAATTCGTACTCAACTCAACTTAACATGAGCATGCCTAGCTTTTTCCTATCTTATATGGCCTATCACTCCTATCTTACCCTCACCTATACTAATTTTAGTGACCAATAACCTGTGACTCTGATGCCAACTTATAATAACCCAAATAGGGGGTCAAGATTTGGTGTCACTAAACAATCTTTACATAAAATAAAGTAATAAATAAATAACCCCTTAAAATCCAGATCGTTTACAAGTTATGGTATGAAACAAGAATCTAACATTCTACAATTCACAACAGCTACAATACAAGTTTAAATACCTTTATGCTAATTTCCTTGTCTTATTTTTCTAACATCTTTGTCTTCTCGCAGCGGCGATCTCTCTAACTTCTGCTGTCTAACGAAAGCTATTCACTTTTATCTTTATCTACTTTTGAAAGAAATAAGAATTTACAAAGCAAGAGTGAGCCAAAAATGCCCAGCAAGTATATAATTTGAGTTTCAAGCATTAGTATCAAAGGAAAATTTCTGTACAAATCTTTAAACAATTTTAAACAATTCTATTTATTTGAGGGAGTTGAGCGAATAAATATTGGTTGTTATCAGCCTTTAATTATAAATCCAAAAATGGCAAGCGATTCACAGATTCATCTCCTGAATCAGGGTTTTTGTCCGGTTTTGGAATCATAAACTTTTTGAGAGAGAATGTCGTTAAGGGCGATCAACAATAAATTAGACTGAACACTTGTTCACACTCATACCTGCTATTATGTCAGGATATAGTGTCGATCTATATCCAACCGTATAGATCCATTCAGGTACCCAGGCACTATCGCCTAAGGGTCCGGTTCATTCCCGGTCCAAAGGATCCAGCTCTTCACTGGCCCTTACGGTAACCATCCAGCCCATAGAGTATTTTGATGTCAAATCATTTTGATTTCAAAACATCCCAATTCAGGGTTCGAAAATAACCCGAAAAAATGGGTATTTGCTCAAGGGAACAATCGATAATATAGGAACATTAATGAAAGGAACTTGTATAATAAGAGTATTTGCAGCGAAATATAAAACAGTTAACTATTATGAACTTAGAATAGGAATGAAGAGATATTTGCAGTATTTTATGAGAAAAATAAGGAATACTTGCCTTGATAAGCTTTAATCACTATTATCCGTTGACTTTTGGATTGCCTTGAACGTTTGTCTTTATCGTCAAACCACTTTCCTATTTTGAAAATGATCTTAACACTCAGGTCCTTCGATTGGAACCTCGCTGAGCTTGATGACTAACCACTAGATCATTCTTAGTCCGATGTCAATCCTCGGGCTTCCTGACTAGGACCGACAGGGTTGAAATACCCTAATTCAGATAATCGTGTAAGCTTTATCATAATATCACTATCACTTCTACCCATGCGATTTTATATCTCGACCCGTATTTATATATATTATTGAAATACACATCACATTTTAGATTCACATCTTCGAATTTTGGTTCAGGGCTTATTTTCAGATAATACATATAGTCGTTGTTTTGAAAATAGTAGGGTGATTATTAAAAATATTGTCACAGCACATAACAAGATTCGTATAATATAATTATATACTCTCGTTTGATACCTCCGATAATTATAGGTTCCGTTCCCGTATTTTTGGAATTAATTTCCCGAAAATCAGGTAGCGTCTCCTTTGATTATCGGCCTACCCGTCGAATCAATCCGACGTCAAATCCACAACAACAACATCCAATCCAACTTGTAATCCCAAACACCAGTACGACTAATATTAATGCCCTATTTTTTATTTTAAATATAATTTGACAACTAATTTTATTTATTTATAAATTAGGAATCAGAATTAATTATCATCGTCCACCGTCGGCTGATAAGTGGTATTTTATACCACTTAGAGCGTCTCATAACGGCTTGAATTGGTGTCTTGAACTCAAGTATTTTGTGTGTTTGACGCGTTTTCTAGTGTTTTTGCATTTCAGGGTATAACTTGCTTAGATAGGTGGTTTTCATCAAATAAAGCATAAGGAAGTGCTTGGAATTAGTCTAGGGGAGATGAGCGAAGAAATCAGCAAAAACAGAAGTAAAATAAAATATTTTCCAGAAAGGTTGCAGGCGCCCGCCTGGAGAGAGCAGGCGGCCGCGCACTAGCAGGCGCCCGCGTGGAGACAGAAGGCGGCCGCCTGTGTGCGGAAATTCAGATTCTGGATTTTATTAATTCGAGTCCAATCGGGCTTATGTTAGCGCTGATTATCTTGGGCTATTATATAAACCTTATGGGAAGACGTTTTCTTCAAGAATAGAGGAGATAATCAAGAGCGAAGGCAAGAAGATTGAGAAGACCGTTTTAGCACGCAACAACGAAGAAGAGGAAGCATACGTTTATCTTGTGATTCTTTTAATTTGTTGTAACTCTGGATGCTAGTTTTCTTTATGATTTGAACCTTAATACTCTTGTGACGTACTTCATTATTTATTAAGTATTTTTATTAGTTTTATATCGTTGTGTTATTATCATGCTTTTATATGAACCCATGGTGACGATGAGTTCTATTATGGGCTAATCGTGGGATCCTAGAGGATCCTTGGTATGTGGTGATTGTATGATATCTAGTATAGGTTGTGCTTATTTGACTTATATGTGTCGCGAACATGTAAGATAGCCTGTTAATCTCTTGTGAAGCGATAATGAATCTTGAGATTTAGAACTTGCCATGCTAGCATATGTTCATATATTATATGCATGATTAGTGGGTAACTCTAACCGTTTTACTTGCCCTGTGTAATCATCATAAATAACTTGTGCTTAAATCGTTATGTTGTCAAATTCTGTAGACATATAGGGTCTCAACATAATTGATGCCTATTCAACTTCTATCTTAATTGTGGATGCTTGGTAGACTGGTATTCGTACAACGAAAGTTGGCGTTTATCAGTTTCGTGTTGTTCGATGAATATCATCACCATTACATGCTAAGGTTAATGACAATAACTATTGAATGAAGTAGTAATGAAGTCATGATCTCATGAGTGTTTAATATTTTTAATTTAAGTGTTTAATTCTCGTAGTAATTATTAGTTAACCAACCTTAATTGTTATTGTCTTGACATTGAATAATATTCATACATTGATGAGTAAGTGTTAATTAGATATAATTAATCAAAGTCTATGTGGGAACGAACTAGAAATCATTCTATATTACTTGCGAACGCGTATACTTGCATGATTTATTTAGCGCATGCTTTGTGCCTAACAAGTTTTTGGCGCCGCTGCCGGGGACTCGGTCTTAATTTGTTTAGTTTATGTACTTTCCATCAGTGGTCATTAGGATTCCTTGATTAAGACTTGTTACTTACTGCTTCCGGTTGTGTTTCAGGTACTCTAGCGAGCATTTATGCAAACACGTTCTCGCACCCGCAAGAGAAATTTGGATAAAGCTGAGGAGACATATACAGCTCTTGACTTTCCGGAGAAGATAGTTTTTGAAGATTCAGATAAAGGGAGTGAAAAGAAAGAACCTGAAATAATGGGTGATCGTGTAGTTCAAGCTGATCCAGCTCTTATGGAGTTTTCTCGGCCTAAAATTGATGACATTCAGTCAAGCATCATTCATCCGGCTATTCAGGCCAATACTTTTGAAATCAAGCCGGGCACTATTCAGATGGTGCAGAATTCTGTTTCTTTCGGAGGTGCTACGATTGAAGATCCCAACATGCATATCAGGAATTTTGTCGAGATCTGTAGTACTTTCAAATATAATGGTTTTACTGATGAGGCTATCAAGCTGAGGCTTTTCCTATTCTCTCTGACGGAAAAAGCTAAGGACTGGTTACATTCTTTACCAGCTGGGTCCATCATTACTTGGGAATATCTTGCGCAAAAGTTTTTGGGGAAGTTCTATCCAATGGAAAAAACTGCAGCTATGAGGAGTGGTCATACTCAGTTTGCGCAGCAACAAGGAGAATCTATGTGCGAACTATAACACCCTCCAAATCCGGGGTATAGATTTGGGGCATTATTAACAACAATTACCAACTATACCTGTACAAGCGGAATATTAATATAATAATTACCCCGAACTATCACTACTCAGGATCTTTTAAGGGTTGAGTTTGGAAACAAGAATCATGCACTACTCTTTATTACAAACCCAACTAAATAAAACCTGTCTCAAGAACTCTCTTTATTACAAAACTTTATTCTATCTACAGTTTCACTACGCAATCTTTTATTCAAACTACACAAAAATTTTATTCAACCCAACATTACTACTTATCCTGCTACACCTGATCTGGCAATTCAAAGCTCTCTTCAGGAATAGGAAGGAATACTCTTGGTATAAGAGGGTCCCGCTGCTTGACTCGCTTCTTGACTATGCGGGTTCTGATGGGTTTCATTCTCTACCTTAACTGTAAAACAATAGGAGTGACAATAAAAGAAATGAGCCAAAATTGCTCAACAAGCCTGCAACAATATATATATATATATATATATATATATATATATATATATTATAAAGAGAGAGAAATAAATGAACCAATAAGCTGCTGGTTTGAACAACCATCTGTATCTGTATATGATAATAATTTGCCAATGATGGCGAGTGCCAAATGAACAAGACTGGAAACAAGAACCAACATATGCACTATAATCTGCTGATCAGTCAGAATATAGTGCGGATCTATACCCAACTGCATAGACCCAACCAACATAAGGAGTACTCAGGCAACTATGGCCTATTAATTAATGGTCTGGGAAAAACCCAGCCTTTATAGTAACCATCCAGTCCAAGGCTGAGCATCCGGAACAATCGGTATGCTATTGATATATCCCAACACCAGGATATACCAGAATATATGTAGGGTAAAAGAATTGAAATATGAACAGGGAATTCAATAAATTGGGTAAATCAAGAATTGAAATGAAACTGGAACAAGTAATAATAAATGGACAACAGTGTATATGAACAATGATTATCAAAGAGAATTGATATGATAGAAAAGAAATATAATTCACTATTCTGAATTTAGAATAGGGGAAAAACTTGCCTTGCGCGTACTTAACCTGGTTTAACTCACTGTCTTCTGACCCTAGCTTGCTCTGCCTTGCTAACACTGAACAAATCATGGAAAGATAGGTGTTTAGATAATTTACTACATACGTGTATCTTGAATTGATATCACGCAACCTTATCAGTCTACCCATGCGTTTCTATCTGACTCGCATATATATATATACATACATTTATACAGCACATCTATTCATATAATCACATAAAACACGTAGCACGTAAAGCACATAATTAATTTCTAGATTTATAATTATTTTTAGAATCAATTCTGGGCTTATACCTGCATTACTAGTCGTATCTGATTTTATTATAATTTTTCGGGATTTATTCGGCTCAATTATATCCCTACTAGGACCTACGAACTATCAATTATCACCAAACCACTCTTTTTCAGAAGAAATTATAACTTACAACCATTTTTATTGGATTTGTCTCATTTTTCTGAGTCTAGAGGTCTTCGTTTCACTCAAATCGGACTAACGGTTGAATTGTTATGAAGTAAATACGGATGATTTAATTTATTATTCATTATAAATAATTATTACAACCTTTTAAATCCTAAAATAATTTTTACATAATTATTTAAGAAAAATCAAAGTCAAAAATAATTTTTTTTATAATTTTTGGAGTTAAAATGAAGAAGTTACGATTTATTAAAAATTATGTGATTAATTATCGAAATAATTAATCACTTTTTAAATATTGAATAAATAAATAACTAATAAATAATTAATAATTGCTTATTTAATAATCTAAAATAATAAATCTCTACTTATCAGGATTAATCACAATTTATTATAATATTTATAACTTATCGATATTTATTCGATTAGATCGATTATTTACAAATAATCAATCGATTCTATTAACGGATACGCTATTTATCGAATATCTACTATGTGCTCGAATTATAATCTAACTCAACGATTAATTACTAGTATAAATACGAGCTACTTGCAATCCTCACATAATTATCGAACTATTACATTATTACTGAAACTTATACGATTCGTTAATCAATTAATTATCGGTATTTAATTATACGATACAAATAATCACTACAATATTATTCGAATAACTATCGCTCGAATAATAATTCTCATTATCGAATCATTACTCGTAATAATAACTAATTATCGAATTATTAATCATATTATTTAATTATTTTTAATCCTTATTTATTAATTAATTACCTAATTATTAATTAATTACCTAATTATTAATTAATTAGATAACTAATAAATAATTAGATAAATAATTAAATAATAAATTAAATAATTAAATTCGAATTTATAAATTAATAAAATAATTTAGAAATTAATAATACTATTTTTCAGAATATAAAACTAATTTTTAATTAATTATTAGAATTTTTAAAACTGATTTTCTGATTTTAGAAAATATAATAAATAATTAATATATCAGAAACACAACACAGGTTTTCAGATTAAGGTTTTTAGGATCAAACCCGGGTCGAAACCGGGTTGCAACCGGGTCGTCCCCAACCCAAACGGGTCGGGAAGAACACCGGCTGTAATTCCAGAATCCGACGCCGGCGGACTGATTCCGGCGAGACGAAAAACATGGCCAAAACGTTCGATTCCAGGCACGTTCTTCCCCGTTCTTGTTCCACAGCAATCACACGTCGTTCCCTTCTAATTCTCCTTCCTCGTTCATCGACACAGCAGCCGGAAAACGAAGAAACGCGGCGGCGGCGGCTAAACTCCGGCGAGCTCGAAACGGACATCAGCAAACACAAACCCGGTACCAATCGACAGGAAAAACGACGATCTACACGACTATGCTAACAGAATCATCAAACAATCCACAGAAATCAAAACCCGAATTCAAGAATTAAACCCGAAAATATAAATTTCTATTCAATCAATCAAACACGAAAAACAATTACATAATTGAAAACTAGAGATCATAAGCTTCAAAACGAATACTCACACGCTCGATTTGGACTCCGGATTCATTATCAAAATCGCCTTTGATCCTCCTGCTCTGTTCTTCACAAACCCTAACCCTAATTCCCTTTTCTGATTTTCTTTTTATTTTCTGATTTTTAATTATAATTAACTGATTTAATTAATAGTAATTCAGGTATTTATATTTATGAAAATAATACCCCTAAGTAAAATTAAGGGTCTAATTACACTCCTAATAAAAATATTTGGCCCCAATTTTTATAATTTTTGGGTATTAATAATGAATTTTTAAATATCCAATAAATACAAAATAAATACTAAAAATTCCCAAAAATTGTGAAAAATACAAAAATAGAAAGAAAAATGATATATGATAATTTCATAATCATATAAAAATAAAAATGTGATTTTTGTGGGGTTTTTGGTACCCGAAGGGGTCCGGAAAAGTCGTTTTTCGCGAAAAAGGTCAATTTGTAAAACGTCTAGGGGTTCAGAATAGCGATACGGTATAGGGCATTTTTGGCAAAATAGGGCCAATGATTTTGTTTGAAATACGGGCTTTTAAAACATAGTTTTGCTCTGTACAGGTTTTGATATAATATATATAACTGACGATAGAACGCTCAATAAATATCCAAAACACGTTTGGATCAAAACAACCAACACATAACACATAGCAGTTAGGGTTCAACGACTTAACACATTTAATCACATAATAATATACATAATTTATTATTATTATAATATAATACAAGCGTAATTCCTTGGTCGTTACATTCTCCCCCCCTTAACAAGATTCTGTCCTCAGAATCTAATTATGCAAATAACTGAGGATACTTTTCTAGCATTTCACTTTCAAGCTCCCAGGTTGATTCTTCAACCACTGGGTTTCTCCATAAAACTCTCACTAATGACACAGACTTATTTCTTAATACCCTCTCTTGCCTATCTAGAATTCTTATTGGCTGTTCTACATATGACAAATCTGCCTGAAGTTCTACTGGTTCATACTCTATTACATGCCTTGTATCAGGATTATACCTCTTAAGCATAGATACATGAAATACGTTGTGAATGTGCTGCATATAGGGTGGTAGAGCTAACTCGTACGCAACCTTCCCAATTTTCTTCAAAATCTCAAATGGTCCAACGTATCGTGGCTTCAATTTCCCTTTATTGCCAAATCTGGTCAATCCTTTCCATGGCGATATTTTGAGCAATACGTGTTCTCCTTCCTGATAGTCCATATCCTTCCTGGCTTGGTTTGCATATCTGCTTTGTCTGTTTTGTGCTGCCTCGATTCGTTTTCGAATAAGATTAATCTTTTCTTTTGTCTGCTGAATTAATTCTGGACCCAAAATCTTGCGTTCTCCAACTTCATCCCAATGCACGGGTGATCTGCATTTCCTCCCATATAATGCTTCATATGGTGGCATTCCAATACTGGCGTGATAGCTATTATTATAAGAAAATTCCACTAGGGGTAAATGTTCATCCCAACTGCCTTCAAAATCGATCGCACAAACTCGTAGCATGTCTTCAATCGTTTGAATTGTCCTTTCACTTTGGCCGTCAGTTTGCGGATGATAAGCTGTACTCATATTCAACTTCGTTCCTAGACATTCTTGGAATTGTCTCCAAAATCTTGAATTGAAACGAGGATCTCGATCCGATACAATTGATACTGGTACTCCATGACGCATCACAATTTCTTTGAGATACATGTGCACTAATTTGTCGAGCGAAAATCTTTCATTAATTGGTAGAAAATGTGCCGACTTCGTAAGTCTGTCAATGATTACCCATATCGCATCATGATTTGCCCTAGTCCTCGGTAGTCCTACCACAAAATCCATCGCTAAATGTTCCCATTTCCATTCTGGAATGTCTAATGGTTGCAATAACCCACTCGGACGTTGGTGTTCTGCTTTAACTCGCTGGCATGTGTAGCATTTACTCACCCATTCTGCTATCTCCTTCTTCATATTCGGCCACCAAAAGTTTTCCTTCAAATCGCGATACATTTTCGTGCTTCCTGGATGAATGGAATACTTCGAATTGTGCGCATCTCGCATAATTTCTTCTTTTAATTCTGCCACGTTAGGGATCCAGATTCTTGACGCAAAACGTAAAATTCCTTCATTATCTTTCTGAGTTGTACTCTCTTCTCCTGTTAAGTTATCGTCTTGACTCATCACTTCTTCTTGACAACGGCGAATCTTTTCCAGCAATTCTGGTTGGAAAGTCATAGCGTAGATAGTTTCTGCAGATTCATTAGGAATACGAATTTCGATTTCCAATTTGTCGAATTCCCTGGCCAATTCTTCGCATGAAGTCAACCGATTCAATCTTTCTTTTCTGCTTAGCGCATCTGCTACAACATTTGCTTTTCCTGGATGATAACTGATTGTAACATCGTAATCTTTAATCAATTCCAGCCATCGACGTTGTCGCATGTTTAGTTCCTTTTGCGTGAAGATATACTTCAGACTTTTATGATCCGTGTAGATTTCACATTTTTCACCGTACAGATAATGTCTCCACAGCTTCAATGCAAATACAATTGCTGCCAATTCCAGATCATGCGTAGGATATTTCTGTTCATGAGGTTTAAGTTGTCTCGACGCATATGCAATGACGTTACCATGTTGCATCAACACACATCCTAAACCACGATATGAAGCGTCACTGTAAATAACAAAATTTCCTTGCTCGTCTGGCAGTACTAATACTGGTGCCGTTACCAACCGATTCTTCAACTCTTGAAAACTTTCTTCACACTTACTATTCCATTCGAACTTTTCACTTTGTCGAGTTAACTTGGTCAGCGGTGTAGCTATCTTCACAAAATCTTTGACAAATCTTCGATAATATCCGGCCAAACCTAAGAAACTTCGATCCTCTGTCGGCGTCTTTGGTCTTTCCCAATTCAACACGGCTTCAATCTTTGCTGGATCAACTTGAATGCCTTCTCTGCTGATGATGTGCCCTAAAAACTGCACTTCTTTCAACCAAAATTCGCATTTGGAAAATTTTGCATAAAGCTGCTCCTTCCGTAATATTTCCAATATCGTTCTTAAATGCGCTGCATGCTCTTCTTCCGTCTTTGAATAGATCAAGATGTCATCAATAAATATAATGATAAACTTATCCAAATACTTCTTGAATATTCGATTCATCAAATCCATAAATGCTGCAGGTGCATTCGTCAATCCAAAAGCCATCACAAGAAATTCATAGTGTCCGTACCTTGTTCTAAATGCTGTCTTTGGAATAGCTTCGGCCTTGATCTTTAACTGATGATAGCCTGATCGTAGGTCGATTTTCGAAAACCATGCTGCTCCTTTTAGTTGATCAAATAAATCATCAATGCGAGGTAAAGGATATTTATTCTTGATAGTTAACTTGTTCAGCTCACGATAATCAATACACAGTCGCATACTACCATCCTTCTTTTTCACGAACAATACTGGCGCACCCCATGGGGATACACTTGGCCTTATAATTCCTTTGTCAAGAAGTTCTTGCAACTGCTTTGCTAATTCCCTCATTTCAACAGGTGCCATTCGATATGGAGCTTTCGAAATTGGTTCAGTCCCTGGCGTCAAGTCAATAGTGAATTCGATTTCTCGATCTGGTGGAAGTCCTGGTAATTCGTCTGGAAAAACATCAAGAAATTCACAAACTACAGGAATATCTTCAATCTTCAAATTTCCCTTATCAACATCCCGTACATAGGCTAAATAAGCTTGACATCCTTGACGTAGCAATCTTCTCGTCTGCATTATTGATAGGAATTTCTGCTTTTGCTTCTCACCTTTAAATATTACCGTTTCATTTTCTTCAGTTTGCAATTTCACTCTCTTATTCGCACAATCAATTTGAGCATTATTACTAGACAGCCAATCCATTCCTAAAATAATATCAAACTCCCCTAACCTAAAAGGTATCAAATCAACTGAAAAATGACATCTCCCTATCTCAATATCACAGCTCGGACATACTCGATCTACTGCAACCTGATCATTATTCGCTAATTTTATAACTAACACTTCATCCAACCACTGAATCTCACAATCTATCTTAGAGATAAAGGCTTCAGAAATAAAAGATCTAGTAGCTCCTGAATCAATCAATACTAAAGCATTTACAGAATTTACAGGGAGTGTACCTGCAACCACATTCGGACTCTGTACCGCTTCCTTCATTGACATGTTGAAAGTTCTTGCTCTGGGCTGATTTTGCTGTGGTAGTGGAGGTGGAGGTAATGCTAAAATTCTTGGAATACTGGCAGCCATTGCAATTCCTCTGCAGTCTTTGGCGATATGTCCATTTCTCCCACATTGGAAACAAGTAACTTCTGCCTTTCCCATTGGACATTCTCCAGAATAGTGTCCCCTTTGCTTGCACTTGAAACACGTAACATTTAGCTTGTTGCAAACTCCTGTATGCTTTCTACCACACGTTCTACAATCAGGTATAAGCGGTCGAATAAGCCTTTGCTGAGTTGGGGCAGGTAGTCGATTACCCATCCTCTGGTTGTTTTGTTCTGGTCTCCTAAAGTTTACTTTTCCTCGAGCTTGAAATCCCGGCCTTTTGTTGAAACGATTCTGAAAATTCCCTGGTCCTTTCTCTTTCTGAGCTGCTTCGCTTTCTCCTTCAATAATCATAGCCTTCTGAACAACAGCCGTATAAATTGTCAATTCAAACACAGCTACCCTGCTACGAATCCATGGTTTCAGTCCTTGCTGAAATCTCTTGGCCCGCTTCTCATCCGTATCCACCTGCTCTGGAACAAACCTTGCCAATTCAGTAAACTTAGTCTCATAATCCGCAACCGATAAGTTGTCTTGTTTCAGCTCCAGGAACTTGATCTCCATCTGGTTCTTCATAAAACGAGGAAAATATTTCTCCAAGAAAAGATCAGTGAATCTGTTCCAGGTCACCACACCTTCTTCCAAAGCTTTCTTTGATTCCCACCAGTAATTAGCTTCGCCTTTTAGAAAATAGCTAGCGAAATCTGTCTTCTGCTCTTCCTCAACCTTTACCAACGAAAAAGCCTTTTCCATCTCTTTCAGCCAAGCCCTCGCTTTTGTAGGATCTGTGGAACCCATAAATTCCGGTGGCTTCACCGACTGAAATTGCTTGAAATTAGTCGTAGGTGCTGCTGGTGGTATTTGATGTCCTGGATGAGCGGCTTGCTGTAACATCTGTTGCTGGAACTGCTGTTGCTGCTGTTGCATTTGTTGTTGCATCATCAACATCTGCTGTTGCATGAGATTAAACATCTGATCCATCTGTTTATTATTGTTTTGGCCATCGGTGTTTCCATTCGATGAGTCAGGCTGCGCTTTTCTCTTAGGTGCCATTTTTCTGGTAAATAAATAATGGTTCTTATTTAATAACAGTATATTAAACATATATTAAAACAGTCGATTTGAGAAAATAAAATAACTTATTAAATGACTGAATAGATAAAACAGTATGATATGTTTTAAATTTTTTTTTTTTTTTTTTTTACAACATGATCGTGAATAAAACTACATTTGTAAATATGCAATGGTACTGAAATAAATGTAAATGCTTAAATGACTGGAAATAAAATAAAGAAAACGTGCAAAAGATTATCTCATATATATATATATAGGTAGAACACCAGCTACATGTGTCAGTGCTTGATACAAAAACCTATGACATAACAGTCGTACTGCTACTACTATCAGTCAGAGTCAGTAGCTACACTCATACAATACTATACTGCCTCTATCTACAAAATATACATAATACAGCACTCATCGATCTGCTAATCTCAAAATCCTGGTGGTACATGGCTCAACTCCTCCTGCACTGCCTCTAGCACTGCCTCGGTAAGTCCCAATGCTCTGCGATATGCTGTCTCCGCACTAAGATCCTGCTGTCTCAAATCAGTAAGCTGCTGAAAACTAACCCGGTGAATATGATGTAGTCTCTCTCTCAGTATATAATCCGATCGTAATGCTCTGACAGGACCATCCGTCTGTGTCTCATACAATCCAAGGATCTCTCTACACTGGTTCTGCCATCTAATCCTCTCCTCCCTCTCTGCCTGAAAGCGCTGGTAAGTCATGGTATGATGCTCATGAAGATCAGTGCTGGAACCTCGAGAAGGTAATGGTCCATCTACCACGATCTCATCCATAAACTCTGGCTGAGGAAACTGATACACTTCTGGAACAGGTGCATAAATGGCTAATGGGGCAGGAAATAAGACAGGCTGCTCCATAGGCGCATACACAGGCGGCTCTGCCTCTGGCTCCATCGGTGGCATCTCTGGAATCTCAACTGGTGGCATAGGAATCTGAGGCTCTAAATCCTCCCACTGCGGAAGATCAACCATATCAGGAATATCAAACATCGGAAACTCTAATGATGGAATATCTGGTATCTCTGGCTCAACGTATGGAAAATAATCTGCAAAACCTGGTACCTCCGGGGGAAGTGGTATCTCTGGTGCTGGCTCAGGTGGCAATGGAGGTAAGACCTGCTCTGACACTGGGGCTACTACCTGTGCATCCACTGGATCTGTCTCGGTCCTCTCCGTAGATGATGATAAAGAAGCCATCTAATATACATAAAAATAATAACACAAAACAATCAAATCACAATCCTATAACTCATAACTTCTAATCACATAGACAAACAATCCTAACACTCTTACCCTCATCCTATCTTATTTTCCTATCTTATCTTAACCCTAACATTCTTGTTTTCCAAGGTCAATCCTAAGCTCTGATGCCAACTATAACACCCTCCAAATCCGGGGTATAGATTTGGGGCATTATTAATAACAATTACCAACTATACCTGCACAAGCGGAATATTAATATAATAATTACCCCGAACTATCACTACTCAGGATCTTTTAAGGGTTGAGTTTGGAAACAAGAATCATGCACTACACTTTATTACAAACCCAACTAAATAAAACCTGTCTCAAGAACTCTCTTTATTACAAAACTTTATTCTATCTACAGTTTCACTACGCAATCTTTTATTCATACTACACAAAACTTTTATTCAACCCAACATTACTACTTATCCTGCTACACCTGATCTGGCAATTCAAAGCTCTCTTCGGGAATAGGAAGGAATACTCTTGGTATAAGAGGGTCCCGCTGCTTGACTCGCTTCTTGACTATGCGGGTTCTGATGGGTTTCATTCTCTACCTTAACTGTAAAACAATAGGAGTGACAATAAAAGAAATGAGCCAAAATTGCTCAACAAGCCTGCAACAATATATATATATATTATAAAGAGAGAGAAATAAATGAACCAATAAGCTGCTGGTTTGAACAACCATCTGTATCTGTATATGATAATAATTTGCCAATGATGGCGAGTGCCAAATGAACAAGACTGGAAACAAGAACCAACATATGCACTATAATCTGCTGATCAGTCAGAATATAGTGCGGATCTATACCCAACTGCATAGACCCAACCAACATAAGGAGTACTCAGGCAACTATGGCCTATTAATTAATGGTCTGGGAAAAACCCAGCCTTTATAGTAACCATCCAGTCCAAGGCTGAGCATCCGGAACAATCGGTATGCTATTGATATATCCCAACACCAGGATATACCAGAATATATGTAGGGTAAAAGAATTGAAATATGAACAGGGAATTCAATAAATTGGGTAAATCAAGAATTGAAATGAAACTGGAACAAGTAATAATAAATGGACAACAGTGTATATGAACAATGATTATCAAAGAGAATTGATATGATAGAAAAGAAATATAATTCACTATTCTGAATTTAGAATAGGGGAAAAACTTGCCTTGCGCGTACTTAACCTGGTTTAACTCACTGTCTTCTGACCCTAGCTTGCTCTGCCTTGCTAACACTGAACAAATCATGGAAAGATAGGTGTTTAGATAATTTACTACATACGTGTATCTTGAATTGATATCACGCAACCTTATCAGTCTACCCATGCGTTTCTATCTGACTCGCATATATATATACATACATTTATACAGCACATCTATTCATATAATCACATAAAGCACGTAGCACGTAAAGCACATAATTAATTTCTAGATTTATAATTATTTTTAGAATCAATTATGGGCTTATACCTGCATTACTAGTCGTATCTGATTTTATTATAATTTTTCGGGATTTATTCGGCTCAATTATATCCCTACTAGGACTTACGAACTATCAATTATCACCAAACCACTCTTTTTCAGAAGAAATTATAACTTACAACCATTTTTATTGGATTTGTCTCATTTTTCTGAGTCTAGAGGTCTTCGTTTCACTCAAATCGGACTAACGGTTGAATTGTTATGAAGTAAATACGGATGATTTAATTTATTATTCATTATAAATAATTATTACAACCTTTTAAATCCTAAAATAATTTTTACATAATTATTTAAGAAAAATCAAAGTCAAAAATAATTTTTTTTTATAATTTTTGGAGTTAAAATGAAGAAGTTACGATTTATTAAAAATTATGTGATTAATTATCGAAATAATTAATCACTTTTTAAATATTGAATAAATAAATAACTAATAAATAATTAATAATTGCTTATTTAATAATCTAAAATAATAAATCTCTACTTATCAGGATTAATCACAATTTATTATAATATTTATAACTTATCGATATTTATTCGATTAGATCGATTATTTACAAATAATCAATCGATTCTATTAACGGATACGCTATTTATCGAATATCTACTATGTGCTCGAATTATAATCTAACTCAACGATTAATTACTAGTATAAATACGAGCTACTTGCAATCCTCACATAATTATCGAACTATTACATTATTACTGAAACTTATACGATTCGTTAATCAATTAATTATCGGTATTTAATTATACGATACAAATAATCACTACAATATTATTCGAATAACTATCGCTCGAATAATAATTCTCATTATCGAATCATTACTCGTAATAATAACTAATTATCGAATTATTAATCATATTATTTAATTATTTTTAATCCTTATTTATTAATTAATTACCTAATTATTAATTAATTACCTAATTATTAATTAATTAGATAACTAATAAATAATTAGATAAATAATTAAATAATAAATTAAATAATTAAATTCGAATTTATAAATTAATAAAATAATTTAGAAATTAATAATACTATTTTTCAGAATATAAAACTAATTTTTAATTAATTATTAGAATTTTTAAAACTGATTTTCTGATTTTAGAAAATATAATAAATAATTAATATATCAGAAACACAACACAGGTTTTCAGATTAAGGTTTTTAGGATCAAACCCGGGTCGAAACCGGGTTGCAACCGGGTCGTCCCCAACCCAAACGGGTCGGGAAGAACACCGGCTGTAATTCCAGAATCCGACGCCGGCGGACTGATTCCGGCGAGACGAAAAACATGGCCAAAACGTTCGATTCCAGGCACGTTCTTCCCCGTTCTTGTTCCACAGCAATCACACGTCGTTCCCTTCTAATTCTCCTTCCTCGTTCATCGACACAGCAGCCGGAAAACGAAGAAACGCGGCGGCGGCGGCTAAACTCCGGCGAGCTCGAAACGGACATCAGCAAACACAAACCGGGTACCAATCGACAGGAAAAACGACGATCTACACGACTATGCTAACAGAATCATCAAACAATCCACAGAAATCAAAACCCGAATTCAAGAATTAAACCCGAAAATATAAATTTCTATTCAATCAATCAAACACGAAAAACAATTACATAATTGAAAACTAGAGATCATAAGCTTCAAAACGAATACTCACACGCTCGATTTGGACTCCGGAATCACGATCAAAATCGCCTTTGATCCTCCTGCTCTGTTCTTCACAAACCCTAACCCTAATTCCCTTTTCTGATTTTCTTTTTATTTTCTGATTTTTAATTATAATTAACTGATTTAATTAATAGTAATTCAGGTATTTATATTTATGAAAATAATACCCCTAAGTAAAATTAAGGGTCTAATTACACTCCTAATAAAAATATTTGGCCCCAATTTTTATAATTTTTGGGTATTAATAATGAATTTTTAAATATCCAATAAATACAAAATAAATACTAAAAATTCCCAAAAATTGTGAAAAATACAAAAATACAAAGAAAAATGATATATGATAATTTCATAATCATATAAAAATAAAAATGTGATTTTTGTGGGGTTTTTGGTACCCGAAGGGGTCCGGAAAAGTCGTTTTTCGTGAAAAAGGTCAATTTGTAAAACGTCTAGGGGTTCAGAATAGCGATACGGTATAGGGCATTTTTGGCAAAATAGGGCCAATGATTTTGTTTGAAATACGGGCTTTTAAAACATAGTTTTGAGCTGTACAGGTTTTGATATAATATATATAACTGACGATAGAACGCTCAATAAATATCCAAAACACGTTTGGATCAAAACAACCAACACATAACACATAGCAGTTAGGGTTCAACGACTTAACACATTTAATCACATAATAATATACATAATTTATTATTATTATAATATAATACAAGCGTAATTCCTTGGTCGTTACACGAACCTTGGGAGCGCTATAAGGAGATGTTGAGAAAGTGTCCACATCATGGTATGCCTGACTGGATGGTGATCACTGGTTTCTACAATGGTTTGGGGGCCCAATCTTGGCCCATGCTCGATGCAGCTTCTGAAGGCGCCTTGTGGGCCAAAATCTATACTGAGGCCTATAATCTCATTAAAACTATGACTGTAAACGAGTATCAAAACCCAACTCAAAGGATGATGCCTGGGAAGGTAGCAGCTATTCTGGAAGTTGATGCAGCTACAGCTATTGTAGCGTAGCTTCAGGCACTGTCTATGAAGGTCGATTTTTTAGCCAACTATGGAGTAAATCAAATAGCTAGTGTTTATGAGCTTTGTGCAGGCTCTCATGCTACGGATCAATGTTCTCTTGTTAATGAATCTGTTAAGTATGCGAACAAATTTCAGAGACCGCAGCAGCCTGTGCCCGCTACTTATTATCCTAATAACAGAAATCATCCTAATTTCAGCTGGAGCAATAATCAGAATGTTGTTCAGCAACCATATCAGTAAGCTACAAGTAAACAGTTTACTCCACCTGGATTCCAACAACCTCATCAATTTGCTCAAAGGCAATCATATCCTTAACAAGGAGGTGCTGCTCCACCTTCTAGTGATGATTTTGAGGAGTTAAAGCTGTTGTGCAAAAGTCAGGATGTTTCTATCAAGACCTTATAAAATCAAATTGGACAAATAGCCAATGCCTTGCTCAATCGTCAACCTGGCACTCTTCCCAGCGATACTGAAGTGCCAGGCAGGAAGGAAGCTAAAGGGCAAGTCAAAGTTGTCACCTTAAGGTCTGGAAAAGTTGTTGATGCTGAAAAAGCCAAAGATGGAGAATTTGAAGTTGTAGATGAAGAAGGAATGCAAAAGGAGAAAGAGGGGGAATCAAGGAAGACTACTATTGACCACACTGTTCCTGAGGGTAATACAAGGGAGAAACAGCTCTATCCTCCACCACCTTTTCCTAAGCGATTGCAAAAACAAAAGCTGGACAAGCAATTTGGTAAGAAAATAGAGGTGTTCAAGAAATTTCACATTAACATACCTTTCGTTGAGGCTCTGGAGCAAATGCCTAGTTATGCGAAATTCATGAAAGATATTCTTTCAAGGAAGGTGAAACTGGATGATCTTAATACCATTGCTCTGACGGAAGAGTGTAGTTCTGTGCTGCAATAAAAGCTACCTCCAAAGCTTAAGGATCTAGGTAGCTTCACCATTCCTTGCACCATTGGCAAGTTGTCATTTGACAAGTGCCTTTGCGATTTAGGAGCAAGCATCAATCTGATGCCGTTGTCTATCTTCAAAAATATAAATTTGCCTGATCCAAAGCCCACCTACATGTCTCTACAATTGGCTGATCGTTCGGTTACATACCCACAAGGCATCGTGGAGGACGTGCTAGTAATGGTGGACAAGCTCATATTTCCTGTAGATTTTGTCATTCTGGATTTCGAGGAAGATAAGAAGATTCCCATAATCTTAGGAAGACCTTTCTTAGCTACAGGCCGTACCTTGATAGATGTGCAAAAAGGTGAACTCACTATGAGGGTGCAAGATCAAGATGTGACATTCAATGTGTTCAATATGATAAAATTCCCTACGGAAGATGAAGAGTGCTTCAAGGTGGATTTGGTCGATTCTGCAGTTATTTCAGAACTTGATCATGTGCTAAGGTCTAATGCCTTAGAAAAAGCCTTATTGGGGGATTTTAACAGTGAAGATGACGAAGGCAATGAGCAGCTACAATATCTAAATGCTTCTCCTTGGAAATGAAAGCTAGACATGCCATTTGAATCTCTAGGAAATACTGATCTCAAGATTGCTAAGGGAAAGCTCAAACCATCTATTGAGGAAGCACCTACTTTGGAGCTCAAACCATTGCCCGAACACTTGAGGTATGTTTTTTTAGGTGATGCATCTACTTTGCCTGTTATTATTGCATCTGACCTCTCAGGTAGTGATGAGGACAAGCTCTTAAGGATTTTGAGAGAATTCAAATCGACCATCAGATGGACTATAGCAGATATAAAAGGGATCAGCCCTTCGTACTGCATGCATAAAATTCTGCTAGAGGAAGGTAGCAAGCCAACTGTTGAGCAACATCGAAAGCTTAATCCTATCATGAAAGAAGTGGTGAAGAAAGAAATTCTAAAATGGATGGATGCAGGAATCATATATCCTATTTCTGACAGTTCTTGGGTGAGCCCCATGCAATGTGTACCTAAGAAAGGAGGTATTACTGTGGTAGCAAATGAGAAGAATGAGCTCATCCCCACTCGAACAGTCACAGGATGGAGGGTATGCATGGACTACAGAAAGTTGAATAAAGCCACGAGGAAGGATCACTTTCCTCTTCCATTCATTGATCAGATGCTTGACAGGTTGGTTAGTCATGAGTATTATTGTCTTCTGGATGGCTATTCAGACTACAATCAGATTTGCGTTACACCAGAAGATCAAGAGAAGACCACCTTCACTTGTCCATTTGGCACGTTTGCTTTTCGCAGAGTTTCTTTTGGCTTATGTGGTGCACCTGCCACTTTTCAGAGATGCATGATGGCCATTTTCTCTGATATAATTGGAAATAATGTTGAAGTGTTCATGGATGACTTCTCTGTCTTTGGACATTCATATGATGAATGCTTGAATAATCTCTATTTTGTACTCAAAAGGTGTATTGAAACCAATCCGGTGCTCAATTGGGAAAAATGTTACTTCATGGTGCAACAAGGCATCATTCTTGGGCATAAGGTATCCAGTAAAGGTCTTGAGGTGGATAAAGCCAAGGTGGGCATCATTGAAAATCTTCCACCACCTATTTCTGTGAAAGGAATCCGTAGCTTTCTTGGTCATGCGGGTTTTTATCGGCATTTCATGAAGGACTTCTCTAAGATATCTAAGCCGTTGTGCAACTTGCTCGAGAAAGATGTGCCTTTCAATGATGAATGCTTGGCAGCATTCGAGACTCTCAAGAAGAGTTTAATCACCGTACCAGTTATCACGGCACCGGATTGGAGAGAACCTTTTGAGATGATGTGTGATGCAAGAGATTATGCAGTGGGAGCAGTTGTTGTGCAGCGAAAGACTAATATCTTTCACGTGGTCTACTATGCTAGTAAGACGCTAAATGGAGCCCAACTGAACTACACCACTACTGAGAAGGAGCTCTTGGATATAGTTTTTGGTTTCAAAAAATTTCGATCTTATCTGCTTGGGACAAAGGTGACAGTGTTCACTGATCACGCTGTCATCCGCTATCTGGTCTCAAAGAAGGATTCGAAGCCTAGACTTATTCATTGGGTTCTCTTACTACAGGAATCCGAGTTAGAGATCAAGGATCGAAAAGGTACTGAAAATCAAGTAGCTGACCATCTCTCTAGATTGGAGAATCCTAATTCTACTTCACATGATAAGACATTGATCAACGAATCTTTTCCGGATGAGCAGTTGTTCGTAATTCAAGAGGAAGAACCATTGTTCGCAGACATTTTGAACTATCTTGTTATCAATATAATGCCTCCTAATATGAATGCGGCTCAAAAGAAGAAGTTTTTGCATGAGGTGAAGTGGTACATGTGGGATGAACCATATTTGTTTAGACAAGGAGTTGACCAAATCATCAGGAGCTGTATCCCATTCCGTGAGACGGAGGGGATATTACGAGACTGTCATTCCACAGTTTATGGTGGACATTATGGTGGTGAAAATACAGCAGCTCGTATTTTTCAAGCAGGTTTTTTCTGGCCTACGTTGTTTAAGGATACACATCAGTTCATTTTAAGGTGTGATCGTTGCCAAAGAGTTGGGAATCTTACCAGAAAGGATGAGATGCCTTTAAATGTGATGCTTGAAGTTGAGGTCTTCGATGTTTGGGGAATCGATTTCATGGGACCATTTATCTCGTCCTGCAATAATTAGCACATCTTGCTGGCAGTCGATTATGTCTCGAAATGGGTAGAAGTCAAGGCTCTACCGACTAATGATGCAAATGTAGTGTTGAGTTTTCTTCATAAGCAGATATTCACAAGGTTTGGAATGCCACGAGTTATCATAAGTGATGAAGGGTCGCATTTCTTCAATCGTAAGTTCACTTCTATAATGCAACACTACAATGTGAATCATCGCATTGCTACTGCCTATCATCCGTAAACTAATGGTCAAGCTGAAGTGTCTAATAGAGAGATCAAGCGCATTCTAGAGAAAGTTGTTTGTCCGTTAAGGAAAGATTGGTTGTTGAAGCTCGATGAAGCTGTTTGGGCTTGTAGAACAGCATACAAGACTCCACTTGGGATGTCCCCATTTCAACTTGTCTATGGCAAGGGATGTCATTTACCTGCGGAGCTTGAGCATAAGGCTTATTGGGCATTGAAGAAGTTAAACCTTGATCTAGATGCGGCTAGGAAGAAGCGAATGCTTTCGTTAAATGAACTTGATGAATTTCAACTTCAAGCGTATGAAAACAATAAAATGTACAAGGAAAAGGTAAAAAGGTGGCATGACAGGAAGCTATCGCCTAAGTCATTCGTGCTGGGGTAACAAGTTCTTCTATTCAACTCTCGTCTCCGACTTTTTCCTGGAAAGTTGAAATCAAGGTAGTCTGGACCATTTATCGTCAAAACTGTGTTTCCACATGGAGAGATTGAAGCACTATTATGGGGATATGGCAAACCGTGAAGTGGTTAGTGCCGTTTTATTGTCAACTTGATCGCATTACTCTACGTCAAGCTAATGATGTAAAATAAGTGCTTCTTGGGAGGCAACCCAAGATATGAGACCATAGGACAACTTAGAATTTAATACTTTATCCAAAAACCCAAAAAAATCCGAAAAAAGTTGGCAGAATTTTTTTTTTCCAGAAGCCTTGCAGACGCCCGCCTGCTAGGATCAGGCGGCCGCGCGCTAGCAGGCGCCCACCTGCTGGTGCCAGGCGATCGCCTGCGCCCCTAATTTTTGAAAAATTATTTTTCAGCCTATAAAAAAATAAACAAAACAAAAACAAAAATTACAGAAACCATATCACCCATTAACCCACGACTTCTCCCCATACTTAGCCACAATCCCCACTCCTAATCAAATTCTAACCATAATTTTACCCTATAAATACATACAACCTCTACATACACATCCTACACACTTTCAACTCTAGAAAATCTCTCCTACACACCAACACAAACTCTCCAACTCTTATTCTCAGTTTTCATGGCCCCAAAGAGATTACGAACTGTGGGTAGCAGCAGCACCAACCCGACTGCTACTGATTCTTCGAGGAATACTGCTGCGAGGCCCTGATTGTTGTATGGTGCTGCGGAAGAAGAGTACACCAAGCTTCTGACTAAGCCTATTATGAGGGAGAGGGGGTTCTTGCCATCAGGGAGGGATGGTGATTTGCTACCGATTATTGCTGAGAAGGGATGGATTATATTCTGCGAGTCACCTGAGGAGGTTTCGATGAGTATCGTTCGCGAGTTCTATGTGAACACCAAGGCCGACAAGAATGGGTTTTCTGTTGTTCGTGGGCTTACTGTTGATTATCAGCCCGAGGCTATTCGCCGGGTAATTGGATAGCGACAAAGGAAACCACAAAAGAAGTATTGGAATGAAAAGACCCCCTGAGGACTTTGATATAGACTTGATTATTGCTACTCTCTATCGGCCGGGCACAGTGTGGAAGTTCAAAAGGGGAACCAACGAGTATCGTAATTTCCCTGCTGTCACGATGAACAGGTATGCTCGTGCTTGGAATGCATTTATGTGTGGTAATATTCTTCCTTCTGTGCATTTACATGAGGTTACAGTGGAGAGGGCAAGGTTGTTATGGGGAATTCTGAATGATGAATATTATGGGGACCTTGGTGAGTACATCTACAAGGGATTTTGAAGTTTTTGAGGGGGAAATCACAGTACTCTATCCTGTATGCCTCTATTGTCACAAAGTTTTGCAAGGCATGTGGAGTCCAGTGGTCTTCTTATAAGTAGCTGCAGATGCCGGCCACTCCTATTGATTCTTCAACATTGAATGCGATGCAGGAATGGACGGGTAGAGAGCCCGAGTCATATGGTTTGGGGTATCACCTTCCGGGAGGAGTTTCAGCAGCTGGTGCTACCATCGCTAGGCCTAGTCAGGCTCAGGGAGAGGCAGGTTCTTCGAGAGCCCAGGGAGGAGATGGTTCGGGATTGGCTGATGTCCAGTACATGAGGCTTTCCAGGAGGATGGATGCGATGTATGAGTCGCAGAGTCGGTTTGCGCAGGAGCTCACCCAAGCACTTGGGACTGCATTTAGAGGCCTTAGAGCTAACATCCAGTGGCCCATTTATGGTGAGGATTCTACTAATCCACCTCCTGACACTCCACCCTCTGAGGGTGATGATGATGATGATGATTCGTCTGAGTAGGTATACCCTGTGTTCCTTTCTATTACCTTCACTGGGGATAATGAAGATTTTAAGTTTGGGGGTGGTAGTTAAGGAACATATTTGTGTGTGTGTTATGTAGTTGCATATTCATGATAGTTTAGCTCATTTAGTTGCATTTTTTGCCATATAGTTTTTTTATATAGTTTTTTTATTTAATATCTTTAATTATCATGTCTTATAGCTCATGCATATACCATGATCCATTTGTGTTGCTTTACCGATTAATATGTGATATTGATGCGAGTGTTGTGATAGCGTTAGAGTGATGTTGAATCTTGTTAGGTTGGTATGCATGCTAGAAACACTTGTAATTTCACTAAGTCTTAGAGTATGCTTAAAGACTAGATTATTGTCATGATTTGATGGTTTTTGAGGTTAATGATAAAAGACATGAAAAGATAAAAATTGGAAAAAAATTGGAATTCATTAATAGTTGTGGCTAGGCGTCAAATGGCTAGTAGCCGGCTCGTATTGTATACGAGTAGTCTAGGGTTGAGCAAGATAGAGCGAAACGCACTTGCTCAGAAATAAAAAAAAGAAAGAAAAAGAGAAAAAAAAGAAAAAAAGAAAAAAATATGGTTTAATGCACAATTGATCATGAGTTAGCTCTTTGGTATTCGAGTTATTAAGTTCTTAGGGGACTTTGTGCCTAGTGACCTAAGGCTTTTATAGTCTGGGATCCGCTAACTAACGCTCGCTAAATGGGTACCATTGCATAAGTATTTTGTGGACCTCACTTATTGCACGATCAAATAAGCATTTGTTTTATGTGTTGAATAAAAGCATGATTCCGTAATAAATTCCAATAATCTTGAAGTGTTATAAGTCATTTTATGTCTAGAACATATTCTTCGTATAAGCTTGTGATTGCCTTGAGGATAATTAAGTTATGGTGATTGATCTAGTTTTGAAGCATATCTGTTAAGCATTCGCACACACCACGTTTCCAGTTGTATGTTAGCTTGCGTGATTTGATTAATCTTTAGTCGCCTAATTGCATTTGTTGATATGTCATGTGTTGGTTGGTTTAGTCATCGCGATGGGGATCGCTGCATTCATATAGTTGCATTCACGCATATCTTATTCTGAGTTTGAATCTGTGATGCTTGATTACGAGCATCGATTTAAGTTTGGGGGTGTGATAAGTGGCATTTTATACCACTTAGAGCGTCTCATAACGGCTTGAATTGGTGTCTTGAACTCAAGTATTTTGTGTGTTTGACGCGTTTTCTAGTGTTTTTGCATTTCAGGGTATAACTTGCTTAGATAGGTGGTTTTCATCAAATAAAGCTTAAGGAAGTGCTTGGAATCAGTCTAGGGGAGATGACCGAAGAAATCAGCAAAAACAGAAGTAAAATAAAATATTTTCCAGAAGGGAAGCAGGCGCCCGCCTGGAGAGAGCACGCGGCTGCGCGCTAGCAGGCGCCCGCGTTGAGAGAGCCAGCGGCCGCCTGTGTATGGAAATTCAGATTCTGGATTTTATTAATTCGAGTCCAATTGGGATTCTGTTAGCACTGGTTCTCTTGGGCTATTATATAAACCTTATGGGAAGACATTTTCATCAAGAATAGAGGAGATAATCAAGAGCGAAGGCAAGAAGATTGAGAAGACCGTTTTAGCACGCAACAACAAAGAAGAGGAAACATACGTTTATCTTGTGATTCTTTTACTTCATTGTAACTATGGATGCTAGTTTTCTTTATGCTTTAAACCTTAATACTCTTGTGACATACTTCATTATTTTTATTAGTTTTATATCGTTGTGTTATTATCATGCTTTCATATGAACCTACGGTGACGATGAGTTCCATTATGGGCTAATCGTGATCATGGGATCCTAGAGGATTTACTATGGATTTCTTTAGTTAATTGTTTAATACCTTGGTATGTGGTGATTGTATGATATCTAGTGTAGGTTGTGCTTATTTGTCTTATGTGCATCGCGAACATGTAAGATAGCCTGTTAATCTCTTGTGAAGCGACAGTGAATCTTGAGATTTAGAACTTGCCATGCTAGCATAGGTTCATGTATTGTATGCATGATTAGTGGGTAACTCTAACCCTTTTACTTGCCCTGTGTAATCATCATGAATAACTTGCGTTTAAATCATTATGTTGTCAAATTCTGTAGACATATAGGGTCTCAACATAATTGATGCATATTCAACTTCTATCTTAATTGTGGATGCTTGGTAGAATGGTATTCGTACAAGGAAAGATGGCGTTTATCAGTTTTGTGTTGTTCGATTAATATCATCACCATTACATGCTAAGGTTAATGACAATAACTATTGAATGAAGTAGTAATGAAGTCAGGATCTCATTAGTGTTTAATATTGTTAATTTAAGTGTTTAATTCTCGTAGTAATTATTAGTTAACCGACCTTAATTGTTATTGTCTTGACATTGAAGAATAATTATACATTGGTGAGTTAGTATTAAATAGATATAATTAATCAGAGTCTCTGTGGGAATGAACTAGAAATCATTCTATATTACTTGTGAATGCGTATACTTGCGTGATTTATTTAGCGCATGGTTTGTGCCTAACATCGACTCGCCAAGGCTCATCACCGATGGCGGTAAAATTCGTCGGTGCCCGATAAATTTAAGGTTTCCATTACAAATTCCACCAATAAACTACGAATATCCAAATAGTCAATCAATTCGAATAACCACAGGAAATTCACTCAAATTTTAATAAAATAATTCGAACAAATATTCATCACAAAGGCTGCAAAAATTCGAAACTTTGAACCAACAAATCAGATATCAGACTAATCATTCGAATTAACCAAAAACACTTAACTAATCACAGCAAAAAGAAGCAACAGGAGGCAACTACTCGCAAAACATATAGCACACGCGCGTGTACAGTCACTACGCGCCACCGCCTCCCTGTCGGAAAATAAGGAGGGCAACGCATAGATAAATACACAGGCGTATGTATATATAATTACACAAAATGGACCGATACAACAGTGGTGGCCGGAGAAAGAAAACGGCGAACAGACTTACCAAAACACAAGGGAAAAGGGCCGACAAGGGAGGAACGGGGAAAGGAATGAACAGAAGAAAGAAATAAGAGAGAGATGAGGGAGAGACAGTAGAGAGGGACAGCGATTACAGAGAGCTTGAGCAAGATCGATGAAGAAAGGAGGCAGCGGTGATTGGTCGTGTGTGTGTGTATTTGTGTGGTGTTTTTATCATTTTTTTTCATTTTTTTGTAGCAATATTTACAATTTAATAAACTGATTTGCAACTAAAATTAACCCGAAAATAACCAAACAAATTTTAAAATTCTCAAACTAATTAAAAGCTAAAATTATAAAAGTTTCATAATTTTTAAATTTTATAAATATGATAAGTGGCATTTATACCACTTAGAGCGTCTTAAAATAGCTTAAATTGGTGCCTTGAAATCAAGTATTTTGTGTATTTGATGCGTTTTTCTAGTGTTTATGCATTTCAGGGTATTGGTTGCATTTCAGAGGAGTAATCATCAAGAATAAGCCTTGGCATGTGTTCACCATTGCGAGAGGAAGGAAATGGGCAGATTACAGCGAAGAAACGGAGCAAACTTGTAATAACCCCAATTTTTGGAAATTTTTGAAACCCTTATGAATAGTGTTTTTGCTGAATGAGAAAACTTTTCATGCCACACTATGTAGGGGTTCTGTTATGGATATTCTGAGATTTTATTAGTACTTTATATGGGATATAAGTGTATGTAAAGATCGTCAGAATCCAAATCCGAACACTTTGATTTTCCCGGAAATCCACTAGATACGGAAAGAATTGAGAAAAAGGTAACAGGATAAAAAGGATTTAAATTAAAGGATTATAAGAGAGGATCATAAAAGGAATACAGTATATTGAGAAAGGTTAAGGGAACCTAAGTAATAAGATCCCGGGTATGATCCCTCAAACGATAAACGAAAATGAAAGTTAAGTGAACCGTATAACAGATCAGCGGTCATTAGGCAAACGATTAGGAAGTTAATCAAAGGGATTAGTGGGAATGATGTCATCCAACCAATAGAAAGAGGACAAGGAAGGGAGGATGACATCATGAGGATGACACAAGCATGACAAGGGAAGGAAGGAGGTGTGGTTGAATGAGAACCACACAAATTCAAGGGCAAGAAGGTAATTGACTAAAGCAAACACAAAAACAAGTCAACCAAGCCAAGTAAAATCATTTTCATCAAAAAATCAAAAAGCAACCAAGGCTTGTTCTTGAAGAGCTCTCGGCTTTTTAGCATTTTAAAGGCAAGATTTTTCAAAATCCAAGATCCAAACTTCCTAAATTGGTAAGATAATTCCCTAATCATCTTCATGCTTAGTTAGGACTATATCATGAGTTAAAGCCATTAATTCCTTCTCAATCTTCTTCATTTAATCAAAGAAGAAGACAATGAATAGTGTTTTCAAGTTTTTAACTTGAAATTTTTCTTGTTTTTCTTGAAGATCCAAGCATTCTTAAGACTTCTCAAAGCTTCTTAAGGCTTCCTAGCTCCTCCCACCACTTCAAGGAAGGTATACCATCTCCAAACCCTAGATTCCTATATATTATAAGATGATTTTGATTAGTAGGATGATATTGTAGCTTGTTGTTGTAATTAGAGTTTGGGATTTGAAATGGTAGTGAAATGGAATGGTAAATGTTGTGGTTTTGATGAAAAGAACTTAAGTATGATTAAAGTTAAGTTTAGGCATAAGTATGAATGATTAAATTGAATTGGTTGGGGTTGTTATGATGAGATAAGGATGGATGTTGGTTGTATGTTGGATTTGAGGTTGATTTGGAATGGTTTTGAATGGTTTAAAATATTGGAAATCGCGTAAACATAGCCGTCGTAACGTCCGATTTTCTTTGGACTGTTTTTGTGCATAGTATTATGACCCGAGAACCCCCTGCTAGATTATGACCACTGCCATGTTTAGATAGCTCATGTTACGAGCTTCGTTTTGATATGTAGTTCGTTCGATTCCGATGCACGGTTTAGGAGAAACGACCGTTTCAAGTAACGGCGTTTCGCGAACGAAACTTTTCCCCTCGCCTTACCTTGAAACATAGGTTAAAGACCAAAAAGGGTTAATTAATGTATGAAACATTTATGGTAAGTGTGTTAGGCAGTTGGTAAGACACTCGCGAAGGAATCGCTTTAAAACTCGTAAAGGTTAAATTATTAAAAATGGTGGAGCCGAGGGTACCCGGGTGACTTAAGCGAATCAGTGAGCGCAAAACAAGCGTTAGAGTCTAAGTTAGTTAAAGTATAGATTTACAAGTGATTTTGGTTTAATTCCAACTTACTTGTTGTTTATAGGTTACCAGACTCGTCCCGAGCCTTTTATCACCCCAAGTCGCTCAGGCAAGTATTCTATCCGTTATACTGTTGTTGTGATGTATACATTTGTATATGCATGATCTTGCGATAAATGCATATTGGTTATTTAGCAAATTCTTGCGATATATTGTAGCATGTGATATGGTGTATATGCATGCCTGTTTTATATTCTTGAAATATATATCTGTTGGTTCAGTTGATAATACCTATGCTAGAGAATAGCGGTAACTTGCGTATACCCTTAGTACAGGGACCCAAAGGTGAAAATATTTTCTAAAACCGGGAGTCGAGGATCCCGAGTAGATTTTGTATATATGGATATAAATATATATATATATATATACTTATATATATATGGTTATAGTTTTCCAAACTATTAATCGAATAAGGTTTATTCGATAACTTTAACTTTATTTTATTATTGAATATTATTTCGAATATTATTCGAAGGCGTATGACTCCTTTATACTAAATGAATATTAGTTGAATATTCAATTGAGGATGTATGACTCACTTTATTTTATTTAATGAGTATTACTTGAATATTCCTCCGAGGACTTATGACTCCTTTTATTTTATTATCTGAATATTATTTGAATATTCATTCGAGGGCTTATGACTCAGTTTATATTATTTAATGAATAATTTTGAATATTCATTTGAGGATCTATGACTCCGATTATTGGTTGAGATTTGTTCTTTATTTTATTAAAGAATAAGGTGTAAATAATCAAACTTATTTTCGATTATTCAAATAAAGATAATACTTCATATAAGTATATCTTTGGTTATTTAATACTCGTTTCAAGTATAAGTTTTAATACTTCTACTTCAATTATTTTTATAAAGATTATCCTTTATGAGAATATTATTTAAATAATAATATTCAGTCGTTTTCTAAATATTCTGGGGACTGATTTACTTCATTAAATCAGCATTACTCCAAACACTCTATAAGGTGTTTTCGAGTCTTCAAAATGATTTTTAAAGTTAGAGCGGATCCCAAAACTCATTTTTATATTTAAGATCTTCCTTTTAAGGGGATTTAAATACTCGCTCAAAACCTGAGGGATCCGGCTCTATGGTGTATTTTATATTCGCAACAAGGTTGCTGTTTTGATAAATGAATTGATTACTTGCCCAATGTTCGGGAAGTAAGCCCATCTAATTGAGTCAGCATAAGCGACAGGCCGGGGTACGGTCTATCTATGTGTAAGTGGCTGGGTGGCAGTCCATCAACACGTAAGAGGCCGGGTGGCGGTCCAGCATAAGGTCCTATAACGACCAGGGTGATGACCGGTGGGGGATTCATCCATCTACTAGTAGAAAAGGTTACTTATTGGTATCTTTGCCTGATCAACAAGATATCTGGTTTATGCCAAAATTCTTTTCCTTTCCAAAATTTATTGGATGTTTCAAACTCTGTTCATACTTTACATAACAGAGGTTCCAGGAAATGTTTAAGAGATATATATATGTGGATATATATATATATATCGGGACTAAATAAAGTATCTCGTAACTTTATTTCATTCAATAATATTTCAAAGATTGAATCTATTCAAATCTTGTCTTGTAGTCTCATCTATGTGATGAACTTTTGAAACTGATTATAACTTGAACGGTGGTAGTTCAAGTAGTATTGGGAAAGATATAAGTATATTGGGGGTATTTGGTAACCTCATCTTTTAAACTTATATCTAATTAATAATTGTCTTATGAATGACAAAGATTTTCAGAAAAACGTTGAGACAAGGTTAGATATATGAGATCACCTTGCAACGATATTTTATTTATACAGTTATACACTGGGACTTTGTGTATATTATGCATGGAAGAGGACTTCCAATATTTTGAAAAGTATATATGTATATATACTGAATATTTTGTGACTTCATCGCATTAAGATATCAAACTTGGTTCATTTCTTTTGACCAAGACTTTCATGAGTACTATGAGAAGGCTCATATACTATTAATCATTATACATATTATTTTGGTGGGCTTGCTGCTCACCCTTGCTTTCTTCTTTCATCACACAACAACAGATAGAAAAGATGAACAGAACCAAGCTCCCGATTCGCAAGCAATTAGGAGACGTTCCGCAGTTTTCTAGAAGCATTGATGCCGCCGTAGCTGAGGTAGGAACTACCAATAGGCTAGGCTTTCAACTTTTGATGTACCAGATTTATTTATATTTATGAATTGTAATAATGGCAAAGAAATGTAAATTTATTCAGAAAACCTTTTAAGGTGTATTGGCAGATAATTGTGGAATAAAATGACTTGTGGTTATTTTTGGATGTTCATCTCTGAGACTATAACGTGTGGTGTGTGTGTTTATTGTGGGGTCACAGTACAGAGTAGTTGAGTAATTATTAAGATTGGGTGTTATTAAGGGAAATGGAACTCGTGACGACCCGGATCACCGACCCCGGATCTGGGGGTGTTACAGAAATGGTATCAGAGCCAAGCGTTATAAACCTCAGAGATGATGGGACGTTAAGATAATAAGTTCACTAAGATAATAAGAACTCTTGCCAAGTTCATAGCCGGGCTACCTAACGTAGCACTGACAGTTAAAACCCTTATGGGAACCCTTATAAGTATCGTGATAGTAACATAGTTTGTTCTCGTATAGGGCAGCGGGGCACCAAACCTTGAGGTTCAGGAGCATCAGCATGAGGATGTTTTATTACAAGTTAGAGATCAAATTGTGAATCCGATGGAGTACCCTAATGAGGGACCGGATGAGGTTCAGATAGAGAATGCTGTGGTTGAGGATGTTATTCCGGAAAGGATTGTGGCTGAGGAGGATCTCATGGAGGATCCTGATGAGAATGAAGAGAGGACCGTTGAGGAACAGATGACCGTAGTCAGGGCGACTACCAGAGCAAGAATGGTCGTGAGGGTGGCCCTAGAGGATGAAGAGTTACCAAGGGCACAAAAGTTAATGAGGGCAGAAGGAGTGGGGCCTTCCACGACCCCAATTATACCAGTATCAGACCCTCTTCCAGAGGCTCCTGTAGACATCCATGAGGTTCCACCAATTCCTGTTCCCTCCCCTGTACAGAGCCCAGCACATACTGAGGAAATGCCACCTTTATACCCTGAATCATTGTCACCTGATACCGTGCTTGGTTATCCCTTTGGATCTCCTGGGTCTGCACCACCTGCCCCCCATGGACTGCTAGATGCTAACACTCAGGCTTCTCTTATCGCTGATTATCATATGACTTTGGGTGGCCTGTTAGAGGCCCGGAATGTTAGGAGTGATCTGTTGGATCGACTTACTACACCAAGGATTGAGGGTGGGATACTTCCGGCAGGATTAGCGTATAGCATGGAAAGGATTGAGGCTACCACCCGTGTTACAGCTAGGGGCCATCTTGAGGGTCAGGTTGATCCAGCTCTACTTGCGATTATCTTAGACCTCATCACCTCTGTGATGGAGCAGGTTAGGGATGTCATGCGTGCTCGCATCTCTTAATCCATGGTAGTGTGCAGAGCCAGAGCCATCAAACAAGGGTCTCATGTAGCACCGCTTTTGGAGGATTAGCCTAAGTTATGAATGATTAGTTTTAATGACGAGATGACTATCTATGGTAGTACTTTTGGGATAGGAGCGATAAGTTCATATGATGTAATCCTCTTTAATATATTCAGTTGTTGTACCCTCGAACAAATGGGTATGTATATATTCGTTAATTTCAGTTCAGATCAGTTTGATTGTGATAAATCACATTGTTAATTGCTCTATTAACACTTAAGAGAGTGTCATGAAGTTTATCGAACTTAAGAATTCATAATTTGCAATCGTGCAAGGACTAAATGAGGGGAAGACTTAAGCAAAGTAAGTAAGACAAATATCCGGAGATTCTCAAAATTTTCCAAGTAATATGCCCCCACAAGGAATAAGATTAAGGGCAAACCTTGAACGTGATAATCAGGGAGGTCACAATTAAGATATAAAGAACCCGGAATATAATAAAGTGGAAAATGAAGATTTTAAATTAAAAGATGACTCCAATTATGGGGAGTAGGAAGAAATATTTAGACTGAGGAAACAAAAGTCGAGTAAGGAAAGGAGACCCGAGATGATACCCCTATACGGCAATTCATGGACCTGTCTAAAGAGAACTTAGACTATTATCCCCAACCACCACCCTGAGGAGACAGTGCGGTGGGAAATTCTTTCAGGACCTTTAAATCGCTAAGCTCTCAGAGTTCCAAGGAACAAGCTGACCCAGTCAAGGCAAGAGCCTGGCTAAAGGAAATATAGGAATCATTTGAGATTCTAAATGATTGACGAATCACAAAAGACTGTTTTTATCACTTACCCTCCTAAGAGAGAGACCACCCGCCGGTGAAAGGCCAAGGAAGGCACGGAGCAAGAGATTATAATAAACTGATTTAAGTCCGGTCAATTGTTTTTGGGAAAGTAATTCCCAAAGATAAGGAGATAGTGTAAAAGCTTTAGAGTCAGAACAAAGGCAGACGAGTATGATAAATTATGAATCTAAGTTATAAAAGTTGTCAAGATTCGTTCTGAGGACACGAATCCAGAATGACGGGATGTTTGAAATTAATGCTTATGTTGTGTTAGTTCATGAAATAATGATAAGGAAGTTGGGTATGAGGAAACCCTAAAGACTCGCAGTAATAGAAATAGAAAAGTAAGTAATCGTCAGGATGAGGGTGATTCACCATGAGTTAAAATTGATGGTTGAGGGCATAAGAGATACATATATATTTTATCCCCTGTAAGTTGGGAGGATTCGAGGAAACCTTTAGATAGTTCGAAGGATAAATAATAAGACGCGGATAGACTAAGGAGACAAGAAAGTAAGAAAGTAGGAAAGTTGGATGAAGGAAGTGACCTTCAATAATGTGAAATGTAAGACCGGTGGCTCGATACCCAGAAAGGGAGGCGCCAGGTATGAGAGATATCCCAACATTGAGGTGACTGTTGAGATAAACAACGAAAGTAAATAAGGAATTATTAAGAAGAGGTTCACGTTGAACACGACCAATATCTTCCAGAACATCCTTGTTATCGTTACCAAATTAGGCAAGACAAGCGGATAACCGTTGCTATCTTTTGGAGGCCATATTGATTGACCCCATTTTGAATACAGATGTTATGGTGGAATTAGACATATACTATCAAGGTGGGAGTGATTGAATAAGACACCCTTATCAGGGATATATGACTTGATTTATCCATGGAAGGATGCAGGTACCTTTTAAAGGTGGAATTAAGGATAGAACATCGGTAACATAAAATGAATCCTAGGGGAATGCATAAAGGTTGGCATTTCACCCTTAATAGGGACAGTATGAGTTTTGACAGGATGAATTGGAAAGGGTTAAGGTAACAACAACCTTTAAGGATCAGTGGAGAATTTTTTTTCAGAAGTATATAGACAATGGTTCTAGTAATAGTGAATGGTATTTTGATATGTCCTGTATCTAGGGAATACAGGAGGAACGATTGAAGGATAACCTTAGAGGTTTTACAAGGAGAAAGGTAATATTCAAAATTCTCAAGAATAAAAATGTTGATAAAAGAAAAATGACGTAATTATAATGATGCCAAGTGGGGCACGTGTTAAACCACGAGAAATTATGGATCGAACCAGTAATGGTCGAAATTGTTCAGGGCAATTAGGACTTAAGATAAAAAAAATGTTCTAAATATGATTGAGAGTCAGTCTTGACAGTGATTAGCCTCTAAAGACTGAGGCAATAACTTATGGAAAAATGGTGATATTTTTTTTCCATCTAATTTTAAGGAAAACATCTTCACTCAAGCAGTGATCGGAAATAAGGTAGAAAATTTATTTAGAGGTGGTTAAAATGACATTGACTGTAAGGAAATTTTACTATCAGGAAAGGCCAAAGAGGTGGCCGACACTTTAAAGGTAAGTGGATAATTATAGGCGCGTGTGCCAAAAGAATACAGTGATGATGGTTAAAAATGTGAAGGTTGAATTATGGTTTGGAAGATTGACATTCCTTCTGATGACTGTGCAATACCCAACCGTAATAGTAGTTGGTAAAGGTTTAATTCGTGTAATCGCCATGAACGGGCTATCTATCTTAGAAGGTCCTATCTTGAGATAAACCAGGACCATGTTTCAAAAAGGACTAGACGAACCTTTGAGTTAAGTCTTCTATTTAAGGCATATGATTAAAGAATGGTATTAACCTGCTATCGTTGCTTTGATTGAAACTCTTCTGCACTTTTATCTGCTTCATGTCATGAAAGTACGTCAGAGTTTAGAGTGTTCTTCATGAATTGTGATTGGTGGTTATGTTAACTCCTTAAGAGAATTAGATACGAGATGTATGGACTCCGTATGGTTAGCTATTAAGACTTCATGTAAAATGAATGACTACAGTAGGTCAGTGGTGGACCATAGTAAGGCAGCAATGATTCTACGAGTATTGAGCTGATTACAACCGTGAGAGTTGTATTGGAATGGGTGTTGAGATTGAGTACCACTAATCGGGTCGTGGTAGTGTATAAGTTATCATTGATAGACTAATTAAGTAGAGTATCTACCTAGTGAATAATTATTCTTTCTTATCAATAGAGAGTCGTATTATTATACGAGGAAGGTTGCGGTGCAAGCATAGAATTCTAGTAACGATGATGTATAGAATGAGATCCCAGATTTGATTTTCGATGTCGAGGGAGTTTCAAAGGTGATTATGTATAAGCTCGAGGAAGAGTGTGGGTCCATAGAATGATGGACGGGATAGCGAAAATATTTAGGCATGGGAAATACGAGGCTATAATGCTTGATGATGATATAAATACGTATATGTTTTGTTCTCCTATGACAAACCTCTATAGTTCAGAGGTAGGTTCCAAGCCAGATATTTTGTGGCAGTATATTTTTTTTCATATATACAATTCTCTTCAATTCGTTCTTTTCTCTTCTTTTCATTTCATGTAAGCTGAGAAGAACAACCCTTCCAGAAAGGGGAGGTATTGCCGAATGACTATCTATCTGTGTGATAGAAGCCTAGTAGGATACCAGCTATTGTTTAATTGCTTGTCAAGTACTAAAGGCTGGCCACCTTCTGTACTAACTAAGCGATATAACAAGTGTTCATGATCATAGTGATCTCTCAACAAATTCCTTTACTTCTATTTGATTGATCAAATTTTGGAAAATAGAAACAGCTGAAAAAGGAGTAGTAAAGTTATGGTGGTATTCAGAATGGGAACATATTCGTGATACTAAGGTTGACGTGGTTATTAAAAGGTTATAGAACGCTAGCGAGCAAAAGTATAACCCGTATAATATTAGGAACGGAAGGTAGTAGCGATTACGAACTGGAAAAGAATGGGTATTGAGAAGCAAAAGTTCTAATGCTAAAAGCTATAATGAGAGTCTGTGCAATAGACTTGAAAGAATTTGGAATGATCACCTAACACGGATTGAGTTTTCTTACGACAATAGATCATATGTCAGTATTGAGATATCGCCTTATGAGATCCTTGAGGGAAGATAATGTCGATCTCCCTTATGTTAGGATGAAGTTGTAGAGCGCAAGATGCTCGGACCCGCAGTAGTCCAAAGGACCAGGGATATAATAGATCTAATCAGAGGACGGCTGGTAGTAACCCAAGATGGACATAAGAGGTATGCTGATTTGACTCAAAAAAGGACAAAGAGTATGAAATAGGGGGCCTAGTAATGTTATAGGTATCCCCTTGGAAACCCTTGAAAAGGATTGATGAGGTTCGGAAAGAAAGGAAAGCTAAATCTACAATTTGTTGGACCCTTGGATATATTAAGACGTTTGGGAAGTTAGCATAGGAGCTAGCCCTACCCCCGAACCTGTAGCAAGTTCATAACGTGTTCCACGTATCAATGTTAAGGAAGTGTAATTCGGATGCCAGACAAATAGGGGCATATGAGCGCATAGACATGCAACCAGACGTAACCTATATGGAGCAACCAGGAAGGGTATAGAGTAAAAAGGAACGAGTGCTTAGGAGAAGGGTTATCAAACTAGTAAGAGTTTGATGGTAGAACCACAATGTGGGAAAATTTACTCGAGAGTTAGAAAGTGCAATGCTAAGAGAGTATCCCTATTCACTTTCTATCTGATTCCGGGACGGAATCCTTTTAAGGAGGGGAGACTGTAATAACCCCAATTTTTGGAAATTTTTGAAACCCTTATGAATAGTGTTTTTGCTGAATGAGAAAACTTTTCATGCCACACTATGTAGGGGTTCTGTTATGGATATTCTGAGATTTTATTAGTACTTTATATGAGATATAAGTGTATGTAAAGATCGTCAGAATCCAAATCCGAACACTTTGATTTTCCCGGAAATCCACTAGATACGGAAAGAATTGAGAAAAAGGTAACAGGATAAAAAGGATTTAAATTAAAGGATTATAAGAGAGGATCATAAAAGGAATACAATATATTGAGAAAGGTTAAGGGAACCTAAGTAATAAGATCCCGGGTATGATCCCTCAAACGATAAACGAAAATGAAAGTTAAGTGAACCGTATAACAGATCAGCGGTCATTAGGCAAACGATTAGGAAGTTAATCAAAGGGATTAGTGGGAATGATGTCATCCAACCAATAGAAAGAGGACAAGGAAGGGAGGATGACATCATGAGGATGACACAAGCATGACAAGGGAAGGAAGGAGGTGTGGTTGAATGAGAACCACACAAATTCAAGGGCAAGAAGGTAATTGACTAAAGCAAACACAAAAACAAGTCAACCAAGCCAAGTAAAATCATTTTCATCAAAAAATCAAAAAGCAACCAAGGCTTGTTCTTGAAGAGCTCTCGGCTTTTTAGCATTTTAAAGGCAAGATTTTTCAAAATCCAAGATCCAAACTTCCTAAATTGGTAAGATAATTCCCTAATCATCTTCATGCTTAGTTAGGACTATATCATGAGTTTAAGCCATTAATTCCTTCTCAATCTTCTTCATTTAATCAAAGAAGAAGACAATGAATAGTGTTTTCAAGTTTTTAACTTGAAATTTTTCTTGTTTTTCTTGAAGATCCAAGCATTCTTAAGACTTCTCAAAGCTTCTTAAGGCTTCCTAGCTCCTCCCACCACTTCAAGGAAGGTATACCATCTCCAAACCCTAGATTCCTATATATTATAAGATGATTTTGATTAGTAGGATGATATTGTAGCTTGTTGTTGTAATTAGAGTTTGGGATTTGAAATGGTAGTGAAATGGAATGGTAAATATTGTGGTTTTGATGAAAAGAACTTAAGTATGATTAAAGTTAAGTTTAGGCATAAGTATGAATGATTAAATTGAATTGGTTGGGGTTGTTATGATGAGATAAGGATGGATGTTGGTTGTATGTTGGATTTGAGGTTGATTTGGAATGGTTTTGAATGGTTTAAAATATTGGAAATCGCGTAAACATAGCCGTCGTAACGTCCGATTTTCTTTGGACTGTTTTTGTGCATAGCATTATGACCCGAGAACCCCCTGCTAGATTATGACCACTGCCATGTTTAGATAGCTCATGTTACGAGCTTCGTTTTGATATGTAGTTCGTTCGATTCCGATGCACGGTTTAGGAGAAACGACCGTTTCAAGTAACGGCGTTTCGCGAACGAAACTTTTCCCCTCGCCTTACCTTGAAACATAGGTTAAAGACCAAAAAGGGTTAATTAATGTATGAAACATTTATGGTAAGTGTGTTAGGCAGTTGGTAAGACACTCGCGAAGGAATCGCTTTAAAACTCGTAAAGGTTAAATTATTAAAAATGGTGGAGCCGAGGGTACCCGGGTGACTTAAGCGAATCAGTGAGCGCAAAACAAGCGTTAGAGTCTAAGTTAGTTAAAGTATAGATTTACAAGTGATTTTGGTTTAATTCCAACTTACTTGTTGTTTATAGGTTACCAGACTCGTCCCGAGCCTTTTATCACCCCAAGTCGCTCAGGCAAGTATTCTATCCGTTATACTGTTGTTGTGATGTATACATTTGTATATGCATGATCTTGCGATAAATGCATATTGGTTATTTAGCAAATTCTTGCGATATATTGTAGCATGTGATATGGTGTATATGCATGCCTTTTTTATATTCTTGAAATATATATCTGTTGGTTCAGTTGATAATACCTATGCTAGAGAATAGCGGTAACTTGCGTATACCCTTAGTACAGGGACCCAAAGGTGAAAATATTTTCTAAAACCGGGAGTCGAGGATCCCGAGTAGATTTTGTATATATGGATATAAATATATATATATATATATACTTATATATATATGGTTATAGTTTTCCAAACTATTAATCGAATAAGGTTTATTCGATAACTTTAGATATCTGTTTTGATTTCATTGATATTAATAAAAGACTAGTAGAAAAGGTTACTTATTGGTATCTTTGCCTGATCAGCAAGATATCTGGTTTATGCCAAAATTCTTTTCCTTTCCAAAATTCATTGGATGTTTCAAACTCTGTTCATACTTTACATAACAGAGGTTCCAGGAAATGTTTAAGAGATATATATATGTGGATATATATATATATATATATATATATATATATATATATCGGGACTAAATAAAGTATCTCGTAACTTTATTTCATTCAATAATATTTCAAAGATTGAATCTATTCAAATCTTGTCTTGTAGTCTCATCTATGTGATGAACTTTTGAAACTGATTATAACTTGAACGGTGGTAGTTCAAGTAGTATTGGGAAAGATATAAGTATATTGGGGGTATTTGGTAACCTCATCTTTTAAACTTATATCTAATTAATAATTGTCTTATGAATGACAAAGATTTTCAGAAAAACGTTGAGACAAGGTTAGATATATGAGATCACCTTGCAACGATATTTTTTTTATACAGTTATACACTGGGACTTTGTGTATATTATGCATGGAAGAGGACTTCCAATATTTTGAAAAGTATATATGTATATATACTGAATATTTTGCGACTTCATCGCATTAAGTTATCAAACTTGGTTCATTTCTTTTGACTAAGACTTTCATGAGTACTATGAGAAGGCTCATATACTATTAATCATTATACATATTATTTTGGTGGGCTTGCTGCTCACCCTTGCTTTCTTCTTTCATCACACAATAACAGATAGAAAAGATGAACAGAACCAAGCTCCCGATTCGCAAGCGATTAGGAGACGTTCCGCAGTTTTCTAGAAGCATTGATGTCGCCGTAGCTGAGGTAGGAACTACCAATAGGCTAGGCTTTCAACTTTTGATGTACCAGATTTATTTATATTTATGAATTGTAATAATGGCAAAGAAATGTAAATTTATTCAGAAAACCTTTTAAGGTGTGTTGGCAGATAATTGTGGAATAAAATGACTTGTGGTTATTTTTGGATGTTCATCTCTGAGACTATAACGTGTGGTGTGTGTGTTTATTGTGGGGTCACAGTACAGAGTAGTTGAGTAATTATTAAGATTGGGTGTTATTAAGGGAAATGGAACTCGTGACGACCCGGATCCCCGACCCCGGATCTGGGGGTGTTACAAAACTCAGGATTTTTCCAGTAGGGTGCTGAGCGCCCGCTCAGCTATGCTGAGCGCCCGCTCAGCTATGCTGAGCGGCCTCGCAGAAAGTGAAAGGAATATGTCCTAAGTCCAATCATGTATTGGGATTTAGGATTAACTTTTTATGTAATCTGTTTTGATTTCATTGATATTAATAAAAGACTTGTTTTGTTTTTATTACGGGCTCTATCTATTTAAGTGTTTAAATAAGATATATCATAGTTTAGAGTAAAGCTTTTATGGATTATGATGAGATCATAATAGTGAGACCTAAAAGATGATAACTCTAAACTTAAATAGTTCCTGATCATAGGATTACTAACTGGTAATTAATAATCCGCAAAGATCAGTACATACTATGCTTGCTTCATTATGAAGGATGTCTGTTCTCATAGACATTTGTGTGGTGACACTATAGCTAGTATGTAGGTGCTTATTATAAAATAAGTTCACTGAACATGACTCGCACAGCTGAACAACTGATGGAGTTCACTCACGTGTCAGCAGTTGTTCACATAGTGATAGTTGTACAAGTATCCTTAGACTTGAGGTCATCATAGTCATCTTGTGTACACTGAACTATGCTTTGGTTTAGTTCTTAGTCTCCAGGGACAATTATTAGGGCTCTACTGGGTATAGGAATTTGTACACGAAGATAGTGTATGATCAATAAAGGATCTACCCCTTACAGTGAAGGAAGTGAATGTTCAAGGCTGATCCACTTATGCTAGTTTAGGAATCTCTGGCCAGAGTGAATGAAATTAGAAAGGAGTTTCTAATTTGCATAGAACTAAGCATAGTAAATGGTAAGCAAGTGATTAAATTAGATAGGTTTGACACAAGATCCATGCCTTGTATTTAATAAGGTACATTATAGGGTAGAAGGAGTATATTGTACGGTAACTATTCACTGAATAGGTTCTTTGTATTCTAAGCAGTGAATTCGTATTATCCAGATAGTCGCGATATGCTGAGAAGTATCCCTCACGATGTAGAATAAATATGATTAATTAATTAATCATATTTAATAAATTAGAGAATTTATATAAATAATGATAAAATAGTTTTATTATTATTTATTTCTACTACCGGCTTAATATTGAACCTACAGGGTCACACCATAAAAAGAGAATGATTTAATGGTGGAGGAATTAATTAATAATGGCTAATAATTATTTATTTGTGAAATAAATAATTAATTGGCAAATTTAATAATTGATTAAATGATATTTAATTGATTATAAATTAATTAAGAAAAGTTCTTAATATTATTAATTAAGGATTTAATTTTTTGGAAATTAAATCAAGAGAGAGAATTGTTTCTAAAGTGTTTAGAAAAAGGATTAATAATTAAAAGGTGTTTTAATTATTAATGAGAATAATAAATGGGATAATAATAATATTTATGGGAAAATTTCAGCTGAAAATTTTGCCTATAAATATACTATTATAAACCCTATTTTTATTCTAACCCCAAAAATTTTATAAAACCTAATTCTCTCGACCTCCTCCTCCTCCTTAACGTCATTTTCTTGGTGGATACCGGTGGAGTGCTTCACGTTTGAGGAGCAGCTGCTAAGGATCTCCGATCGTTGCTTTTGGATCGCATATTAAAGGTTAGTAATCGATCCATATATTTTTACCACGATTTATATGCTTTTATTTGGATTTTGTATGTGTAAAAGTGTTTTACAATGCCTCCGCTGCGATTAAAATCCAACAATGGCATCAGAGCTTAGGTTGTATGCATATAGATCTGTGGTAAAAATTTCAGAATTTTATGTGCTTGTATGAATTAATTATGATTTTTACAAGTTATATTATAGATTAATTTTGTCTGATGTGAAATTGTTTCTCATAATAATTTTGAATGTTCATCTGGGTTCTACAAGTGTTGTAGATCGTCTGGGTATTTTTTTCATAATTTTATGATGTATAGATTTTTTATTATGAATTTTTGAAGTTGTTGCAATTAAAATTCGTAATTAAATAAGTATATATATATGTATATTCTGTTGTATATATATATGGCTGTAAATATACAACTGTTGCCTGTTGGCTGCTGGTTTGAGGCGGTGGAACGGAAGATAGAGTACAGTACGGTGGCACGGTGACCAAGAAAGAAAGAAAAAAAATGGCGATTGACTGAAAACCGGACGGAGGACCGCGCGTCGACCACGCGCGCGTGGGGCTCACGCGTTGGCATGCCACGCGCGGCGCATGGTAGACACGCGCCGATGACGTCGTGCTGACATCATGCTGACGTCATCAGATGACGTCATGCTGACGTCAGCATAGGGGGTTAGGCGCGTGACGCGCGTGCGCGCGTGGGGGCGCGTGGGAAAGCTTCTTTTGGCGCGTGAGGGCGCGTGGGAGCTCAGAATATGGTGATTTTAGTGCCGTTGGATTCGTCTTTTCGAGACGCTTCTAATGGTCTATTATATGATATTTTATGAAATTGTTTTAAACTGTTTATAGCTAACAGAAGTGTTTTAAAGCTGTTTTTGATAGTTTGAATTGATTTTAAATGCTTCATGTGATACATAGAGATGTATAATGCTTAGACCTATATGCTAGATGATGTAACATGCCTACCTTGATGTTTATTCATGTTTATATATGTGATATATGCTTAGTTTATCATGCGATGATAGATTTAGGTGAACTTAAATGAACATAAGGCGCTTGTTATACAATCTAGTATAGTGAAATTATTTCATAACATTAAGAATAATATTATAAATACAATCATGAGATTCTTGTGTTTATGAAACACGTAATTGAATATGAATTTTTGATATGAGAGAAAGGATGATTCTGTCAACAACAGATTTCTATCTGTAAGAAAGGGTTATTAAGTGACACCTCTTGACAATGCTCCACCCGATCTGGGAATCATCTGATTATCGATTATTGATTTGAAATATTTAATTTAAAAGGAAGAATCTCTTTATAATATGATTATGATTGTCACGTAATATAATCCCTCTAAAATTAAATAATATCAAGTAGTAATTGGCCAATGACACAACGGGCTTGTGTCGGTCATAGCCTTCCAACATGATAGAAAAGTAGTTCTTATTTTTGAATCATTGTCGGTTCATGCTACAGCCGAGGGCTTTGATTTCGAAATAAGAAATACTTGTCTATTACATAGAGATGTGTACATTGAATAAGAATCTAAAGGTCGGTACATTCCACAGCCGTGGGTCTTTGGGGACTGATTCAACTGTACGGAATGTTGGGTTAGACTTGACTTAGAATATTGAGTTTGTCATGCCACAGCCGAGACTCAATTATTCAAGAGGCTAAAGTTTGATTAGGGAATAACATAAGATGTAATTGACAAGAGTTGTCTGCCTATTGAACATTACATGGTGGTTCGTGCCACAGCCGGGGTTGTGTAATGTAATGTAGGATCCCTATTCCCACTAGCATTATGAATGCTTAATTTTTCACATAGGGGGTTGAATAAATTAGATAAACTAGTGGGAGCCACTTATGAATAAAGACCCGATTCATATAGTGTTTTAAAATGAAATCGAATATTTGCTAAGTGTTGTTATGTGTTTATCATTTACTGATTTACAATATACATTATGTCTTCTGCACTATAACTTAGGAGCATACTAGATGCTCACAAGTTGACTGGTCCTAATTATGCTGACTGGCTTCGAAACTTGAGAATTGTTCTCAGGATTGAGAAGCTGGAATACGTGATTGACTCACCTAAGCCTACTGAACCTGCTAGCGATGCGCATAATGATGAACATGTTGTGTATCGTAAGTGGATAGATGATGCAAATGTTGCTCAATGCATCATGCTAGCTTCCATGAACATTGAGCTACAGAAGCAACATGAGCATATGGATGCTCACACTATCCTCATGCATCTACAAGAGTTGTATGATGTGGCAGGGAGGACAGCTCGATATGAGATATCGAAGGAGCTGTTCGGTTGTAGGATGTCTGAGGGATCATCTGTGAATGACCATGTACTTAAGATGATCAATTTGATTGAACGTCTTGGACAACTTGGTTTTGCCATGGATGGGGAGCTGAGCCAAGACTTGGTCTTGCAATCACTTCCGAGTTCGTTCTCGCAGTTTGTTGTGAACTTTCACATGAATAAGTTGGATGTCAGCCTGCCTGAACTCCACAACATGTTGAAGACTGCGGAATCGAATTTTCCCCCTAAAAAGAGTTTTGTTCTTCTAATTGGTGAAGGTTCCAATCCTAAAATAAGGAAGAGGAACCCTTCCAAGAAGAAGAAAGTAGGTGAGAAAACGCCGGTTCCACCAAAAGCTGAAGACCCCAAAAGCAAAGTTGTTTGCTTTCACTATAACAAGGTGGGGCACTAGAAGAGGAACTGCAAGGTTTACCTTGCAGAATTGAAGAAGAAGAAGGGTAGTGAGACTGCCGCTTCTGATTCAGGTATGTTCATGATAGAAGTGAATATGTCATTAAGCCAAATTTCTACTTGGGTATTAGATACCGCCTATGGTTTTGACATCGGCAATTCATTACAGGGACTAAGGAGAAGTAGAACTCTTAAAGAAGAGGAGGTGATTCTACTGATGGGAAATGGAGCAAGAGTTGCTGCTGAAGATGTAGAATCATTTCATTTACATATGCCTACGGGCAAGACTATTGTTTTTAAATAATTGTTATTTTGTTCCCTCGATTGTGAGGAATATTATTCCCATGTTAGACTTGGCTGGATTTTCATTTATTATTGAGAATAATGAATGTTCTATTCTTAGAGATAATATTCTTTATGGACGTGGTACTTTAAATAATGGTCTGTATAAATGTGACATAATTTACTTCAGATTGAACAAACTAATAAAAGAAAAGGGATGATGAAAATCTCACTTCATTGTGGCACTGCAGTCTCCATTTAGTAGACATGGAAAGAGGGCTGTAAATTTTCTAGGACTGGTACACACAGATGTATGTGGACCAATGTCTACGCAAGCCATGAGTGGATTTTTGTACTTCATTAATTTCATAGATGATAGATCTAGATTCAGATATTATTTGATGAAACACAAGTCTGAAGCCTTTGAAAAGTTCAAAGAGTATAAGTATGAAGTGGAGAAATAAACCAAACATAGTATTATAATTCTTCGATTAGATCGAGGTGGTGAATACTTGAATGGAGAGTTTCTGGATTATCTCAAAGTAAATGGTATAGTCTCCCAGTGGACGCCTCCAGATTGGTATCTGAAAGGAGAAATTGAACTTTGTTAGACATAGTTCGGTCCATGATGAGCTATGCAAATCTTCCAGTATTCCTATGGGGTTATGCATTGGAAACCTCAGCATATTTACTAAATAAGGTGCCTTCCAAATCTGTTCCTCAAACTCCGTATGAGATATGGAAAGAAAGGTAACCGAGTCTTAAACACGTTAAGATTTGGGGATGTCCAGCTTATGTCAAGTAAGTTGACCCAGATAAGCTGGAATATCGATCCGTAAAATATAGTTTTGTGGGATATCCTAAAGAGACTTTAGGGTATTACTTTTACACCGATCATCGGGTGTTTGTCTCCAAACATGCTACCTTCTTGGAAAAGGAGTTTATCCTTGAAGGAAACAGTGGGAGCAAAATTGAACTTGATGAAGTTCAAGAAGCACAAACTACTACGGATCAAGTGGAAACACCTGTTCTGACTGAACAACCTTCTGTGGAACAGCCCATTCGTAGGTCAGGGAGAGTGTCTCGCCAACCTGAGAGGTAATATGGCCTTGTCATTGAGAATGACAATGAGTTGTCGATCATTGATGATGATGACCCTGTGACCTATAATGAGGCTATGAGTAGTGTTGACTCAGAGAAATGGCATAGTGCCATGAAATCCAGAATGAAATCTATGTATACGGGATACAAAAGAATGATTAGAGCAGATGGCCAGGTGGAGACCTTTAAGGCCAGGCTTTTGGGAAAAGGATTTAAACAAAGGCAATGGATTGACTTTGATGAAACCTTTTACCTGTAGCCCTGTTAAAATCAGTTCGGATTTTGCTTGCGAATGATGCTTACTACGACTATGATATCTGGAAAATAGCCAGATGGTTTTCTTTCCAAGAGAAATGAAAACCTAGTGTGTAAGCTGCTGCGAACCATATGTGGTTTAAAGCAAGCTTCTCGTAGATGGAACATCCGTTTTGATGAGACAATCAAAGAGTTTGGTTTTATGAAAAATGTGATGAACTATATGTCTACAAAAGGGTTAGTGGGAGCGCGATAACATTTCTTGTGTTGTATTGAATTAGAGTTGACACGCATAACAACATAGCAGACCCACTCACAAAGCTACTTTATGAAAGTCACTTTGATCGTCATAAAGACAAGATGGGTATTAGATACTAGAGTGATTGGCTTTAGTACAAGTGGGAGATTGAAAGGAATATGTCCTAAGTCCAATCATGATTAGGATTTAGGAATAACTTTTTATGTAATATGTTTTGATTTCATTGATATTAATAAAAGACTTGTTTTGTTTTTAATACGTGCTCTATCTATTTAAGTGTTTAAATAAGATATACCATAGTTTAGAGTAAAGCTTTTATGGATTATGATGAGATCATAATAGTGAGACCTAAAAGATGATAACTCTAAACTTAAATAGTTCCTGATTATAGGATTACTAACTGGTAATTAATAATCCGCAAAGATCGGTACATACTATACTTGCTTCATTATGAAGGATGTTTGTTCTCATAGACATTTGTGTGGTGACACTATAACTAGTATGTAGGTGCTTAATTATAGAATAAGTTCACTGAACATGACTCGCACAGCTGAACAACTGATGGAGTTCACTCACATGTCAGCAGTTGTTCACATAGTGATAGTTGTACAAGTATCCTTAGACTTGAGGTCATCATAGTCATCTTGTGTACACTGAACTATGCTTTGGTTTAGTTCTTAGTCTCCAGGGATAATTATTAGGGCTCTACTGGGTATAGGAATTTGTACACGAAGATAGTGTATGATCAATAAAGGATCTACCCCTTCCAGTGAAGGAAGCGAATGTTCAAGGCTGATCCACTTATGCTAGTTCAGGAATCTCTGGCAAAAATGAATGAAATTAGAAAGTAGTTTCTAATTTGCATAGAACTAAGCATAGTAAATGGTAAGCAAGTGATTAAATTAGATAGGCTTGACATAAGATCCATGCCTTGTATTTAATAAGGACATTGTAGGGTAGAAGTAGTTTATTGTACGGTAACTATTCACTGAATAGGTTCTTTGTATTCTAAGCAGTGAATTCGTATTATCCGGATAGTCGCGATATGCTGAGAAGTATCCCTCACGATGTAGAATAAATATGATTAATTAATTAATCATATTTAATAAATTAGAGAATTTATATAAATAATGATAAAATAGTTTTATTATTATTTATTTCTACTACCGGCTTAATATTGAACCTACAGGGTCACACCATAAAAAGAGAATGATTTAATGGTGGAGGAATTAATTAATAATGGCTAATAATTATTTATTTGTGAAATAAATAATTAATTGGAAAATTTAATAATTGATTAAATAAGATTTAATTGATTATAAATTAATTAAGAAAAGTTCTTAATATTATTAATTAAGGATTTAATTTTTTGGAAATTAAATCAAGAGAGAGAATTGTTTCTAAAGTCTTTAGAAAAAGGATTAATAATTAAAAGGTGTTTTAATTATTAATGAGAATAATAAATGGGATAATAATAATATTTATGGGAAAATTTCAGCTGAAAATTTTGCCTATAAATATACTATTATAAACCCTATTTTTATTCTAACCCCAAAAATTTTATAAAACCTAATTCTCTCCACCTCCTCCTCCTCCTCCTTAACATCGTTTTCTTGGTGGATACCGGTGGAGTGCTTCACGTTTGAGGAGCAGCTGCTAAGGATCTCCGATCGTTGCTTTTGGATCGCATATTAAAGGTTAGTAATCGATCCATATGTTTTTACCATGATTTATATGCTTTTATTTGGATTTTGTATGTGTAAAAGTGTTTTACCATGCCTCCGTTGCGATTAAAATCCAACAAAAAGCTGAGCACCCGCTCAGCTATGCTGAGCGGCCGCGCAGGGTCGGGAAAAAAGATAATTTATTTTAGGACTTCTACTTCTGTTTGGCTTCCACTTCTATGTAATCTGAGTTTTATGGGACTATTATATAAGTAGATTTAGAGACGTTTTCATGAGGTTGGATCGTTGTATTAAGCAAGGAGCGTAGGAGATAAGGAAGAAGACCGTTTTAGCACACAAAAACGAAAAGGAAGCATATTTTCTTGTGATTCTTATTTCGTTGTAACGTTGGATGCTAGTTTTCTTACTTTGAACTTAATTACTCTTGTGACGTACTCTGATTTAATATAATTAGTTTAGTTATTATTCTCTTGTGTTTGTTTATCATGATTTCATATGAACCCATGATGACGATAAGTGCTATTATGGGCTAATCGTGATCATGGGGTCGTAACGGATTTGCTATGGAATTCTTTAGTTAATTGTTTAATACCTTAGTGTGTGATGATTGTATGACATCTAGTAGTGGTTGTGTGTATTCGTCTTATGTGCGTCGTGAACATATAAAATAGGGTGTTAATCTCTTGTGAAGTGACGGTGGATCTTGAGATTTGGAACTTGCCATGCTAGCATAGGTTCATGTATGATGTGCATGATTAGTGTGTAACTCTAACAGTTTTATTTGCCCTGTGTAATCAAAAGGAATAACTTGTGCTTAAATCGTTATGTTATCAATTTTTGTAGACATATAGGAACTCAACATAATTGATGCCTATTCAACTTCTATCTTAATTGTGGATGCTTGGTAGAATGGTATGAGTACAATGAAAGTTGGATTTTATCAGTTTCGTGTTATTCGATTAATATCATCACTGTCACATGCTAAGGTAATAACAATAACTATTGAAGGAAGTAGTAATGAAGTTGTGATCTCATGAGTGTTTTAATATTGTTAATTGAAGTGTTATTTAAGTGATAAACTAAGTAATTAATTGTAGTTAATATTTAGTCAACAATTCTAAGTGTTAGTGTCTTAACATTGAGAAGTAATCATACGTTGGTGCGTGAGTTTAATTAAACAATAATTAGTCTGAGTCTCTGTGGGAACGAACTAGAAAGTATTCTATATTACTTGCGAACGCGTATACTTGCGTGTATTTTTAGCGCGTGTTTCCGCCCTAACAAGTTTTTGGCACCGCTACCGGGGACTCGGCGTATTTGTTTAGTTTATATACTTACCATCATTGGTCATTAGGACTTAGTGTTTAGGACGTAGTTGTTACTTATTGTTTCTGGTTGTGTTTCAGGTACTTAAGCGAGCGTTTATGCAAACTCGTTCTCATACTCGCAAGAGAACTTTAGATACAGCTGAGGAGACAGATGAAGTTCTTGATATTTCGGAGAAGATAGATTTTAAAGATTCGGATTCAGGAACTGAGCAGAAAGAACCAGTAATCATGGGTGATCGTATTGTTCAGGCTGATCCAGCTCTTATGGACTTTTCTCGGCCTAAAATTGATGACATTCAGTCAAGCATTCTTCATCCGGCTATTCAAGCTAACACCTTTGAAATCAAGCTGGGCACTATTCAGATGGTGCAGAATTCTGTTTCTTTTGGAGGAGCTATGACTGAAGACCCCAACATGCACATAAGGAATTTTGTCGAGATCTGCAGCACTTTCAAGTATAATGGCGTGACTGATGAGGCTATCAAGCTGAGGCTTTTCCCATTCTCACTGAGGGACAAAGCTAAGGACTGGTTACATTCTGAACCAGCTGGGTCTATCACTACTTGGCAAGATCTTGTGCAAAAGTTTCTGGTAAAGTTTTATCCGATGGCAAAGACCGCTGCTATGAGGAGTGCTCTTACTCAGTTTGCGTAGCAACCTACAGAATCTATGTGCGAAGCTTGGGAATGCTACAAGGAAATATTGAGAAAGTGTCCACATCATGGAATGCCCGATTGGATGGTGATCACTGGTTTCTATAATGGTTTGGGGGCCCAATCTTGGCCCATGCTCGATACAGCAGCTGGAGACGCCTTATGGGCCAAAAGCTATACTGAGGCTTATAATCTTATCGAGACTATGGCTGCAAATGAGCATCAAAACCCAACTCAGAGGATGATGCCTGGGAAGGTAGCAGGTATTCTGGAAGTCGATGCGGCCACCGCTATTACAGCGCAGCTCCAGGAGCTGTCGATGAAGGTTGATTCTGTAGCTACATATGGAGTTAATCAAATAGCTATGGTCTGCGAGCTTTGTGCAGGTTCTCATGCTACAGATCAGTGTTCCTTATCAATGAATCTGTTCAGTATGTGAATAATTATCAGCGACAACAGCAGCCTGTGCCAAATACTTATCATCCTAACAACAGAAATCATCCAAATTTCAGCTGGGGTAATAATCAGAATGCTATTCAGCCACCATATCAGCAAGGTGTGAGTAAACAGTTTAATCCACCTAGATTCCAGCAACCATAGCAGTATGCTCAAAGGCAATCATATCCTCAATAGGGAAGTGCAGCTGCACCTACTAGTGCTGATTTTGAGGAACTTAAGCTGTTATGCAAGAGTCAGGCGGTTTCTATCAAGACCTTGGAAAATTGAATCGGTCAAATAGCCAATGCAGTGCTCAATCGTCAACCTGGCACACTTCCCAGTGACACGGAAGTACCAGGCAGGAAGGAAGCTAAAGAGCAAGTCAAGGCTATTACCTTAAGGTCTGGGAAAGTTGCTGATGCTGAAAAGGCAAAAGAAGGAGAAGCTGAAGTTAGAGATGAAGAAGCTAAGCAAAAGGAGAAAACAGCGGAACCAAGGAAGACTACTGTTGAACACACTCTGCCTGAGGGTAATACAGGGGAGAAACAGCTCTATCCTCCACCACCTTTCCCTAAGAGATTGCAGCAACAAAACTGGATAAACAGTTCGGTAAGTTTCTGGAGGTGTTCAAGAAACTTCACATGAATATACCTTTCGCTGAGGCTCTGGAGCAAATGCCTAGTTATGCGAAGTTTATGAAGAGTATTCTTTCAAGGAAGGTGAAACTGGATGACCTTGAGACCGTTGCTCTAACGAAAGAATGCAGCGCTGTTCTGCAGCAAAAGTTACCTCCAAATCTTAAAGATCCAGGTAGCTTCGCCATTCCTTGCACCATTGGCAAGTTGACTTTTGACAAGTGCCTTTGTGATTTGGGAGCAAGCATCAATCTGATGCCGTTGTCGATCTTTAAAAAGTTGGATTTGCCTGATCCAAAACCCACCTACATGTCTCTACAATTGGCTGATCGTTCTATTACTTACCCAAGGGGCATAGTGGAGGATGTGCTAGTCAAGGTGGATAAGCTCTTCTTTCCTGCATATTTTGTTATTCTGGATTTCGAGGAAGATAAGAAGATTCTCATAATCTTGGGAAGACCTTTCTTGGCTACTGGTCGTACCTTAATAGATGTGCAGAAAGGTGAACTTACTATGCGGGTACAAGATCAGGATGTGACCTTCAACGTGTTCAAGGCAATGAAATTCCCTACAGAAGACGAGGAGTGCTTAAAAGTGGATGTGATTGATTCTGCGGTTACTTCAGATGTCGATCACATGCTAATGTCTGATGCATTGGAAAAGGCCTTAGTGGGGGATTTTGACAGTGATGATGAAGATGGCAACGAGCAATTACAATATCTGAATGCTTCTCCCTGGAAGCGAAAGCTGGACATGCCATTTGAATCTCTTGGTACTTCTGACCTCAAGAATGCTGAAGGAAAGCTCAAACCATCAATAGAGGAAGCACCTACCTTGGAGCTCAAGCCATTACCTGAACACTTGAGGTATGCTTTTTTAGGTGATACATCTACTTTACCTATTATTATTACATCTGACCTTTCAGGAAGTGAGGAAGATAAGCTCTTAAGGATTTTGAGAGAATTCAAATCAGCTATTGGATAGACCATAGCAGACATCAAGGGAATCAGCCCTTCATATTGTATGCATAAAATTCTGCTAGAGGAAGGTAGTAAGCCAACTGTTGAGCAGCAGCGCAGACTTAATCCTATCATGAAGGAGGTGGTGAAGAAAGAAATTCTGAAATGGCTGGATGCAGGCATCATTTATCCTATTTCTTACAGTTCTTGGGTGAGCCCCGTACAATGTGTGCCTAAGAAAAGAGGTATTACTGTGGTAGCAAATGAGAAGAACAAGCTCATCCCCACTCGAACAGTTACAGGATGAAGAGTACGCATGGATTATCGGAAGTTGAACAAAGCCACGAGGAAGGATCACTTCCTTCTCCCATTCATTGATCAGATGCTTGACAGGTTGGCTGGTCATGAGTATTATTGTCTTTTGGATGGCTATTCAGGGTATAATCAGATTTGTATTGCACCAGAGGATCAGGAAAAGACTACCTTCACATGTCCATTTGGCACGTTCGCTTTTCGCAGAGTTTCGTTTGGGTTATGTGGCGCACCGGCCACTTTTCAGATATGTATGATGGCGATATTCTCTGACATGATTGGAAATAATGTCGAGGTGTTCATGGATGACTTCTCCGTCTTTGGACATTCGTATGATGAATGTTTGAATAATCTTCGTGCCGTACTCAAAAGGTGCGTGGAAACTAATTTGGTGCTCAATTGGGAGAAATGTCATTTTATGGTGCGTGAAGGCATTATTCTTGGGCATAAGGTCTCTAGCAAGGCTCTGGAGGTCGACAAGGCCAAGGTGGGAATCCGTAGTTTTCTTGGTCATGCGGGTTTTTATCGGCGGTTCATCAAGGACTTTTCAAAGATATCTAAGCCATTGTGCAACTTGCTTGAGAAAGATGTGCCTTTCAAATTTGATGATGATTGTTTGTCGGCATTCGAGACTCTCAAGAAAAGTTTGATCACTGCACCAGTTATTACAGCACCAGATTGGACAAAGCCGTTTGAGATGATGTGTGATGCAAGTGATTATGCGGTAGGTGTAATTCTTGGGCAGCGCAAGAAGAATCTCTTTCATGTGGTCTACTATGCGAGTAAGACCTTAAATGGGGCCCAAATGAACTACACCACTACGGAGAAGGAGCTCTTGGCTATAGTCTTTGGTTTCAAGAAATTTCGATCTTATCTGCTTGGGACAAAAGTGGCAGTATTCACTGATCATGCGGCCATTCGCTATTTAGTTTCCAAGAAGGATTCCAAGCCGAGACTCATTCGTTGGGTGCTCTTACTTCAGGAATTTGAGTTAGAGATCAAGGATCGAAAAAGGTACTGAAATCAAGTAGCTGACCATCTTTCTAGGTTGGAGAATCCCGAGTCTACTTCACAAGATAAGACGTTGATCAATTAATCTTTTCCGGATGAGCAGTTGTTCGCAGTTCAGGAGGAAGAGCCATGGTTTGCAGATATTGTAAACTATCTTGTCAACAATATAATGCCTCATAATTTGACTTCAGCTCAAAAGAAGAAGTTTCTGCATGAGGTGAAGTGGTATATGTGGGATGAACCATATTTGTTTAGACAGGGAGCTGATCTGATCATCAGGAGATGTATCCCGTTCTGTGAGACAAAGGGGATATTACGAGACTGCCACTCCACAGTTTATGGTGGGCACTATGGTGGTGAGAAGACGGCAGCTCGTATTCTGCAAGCAGGTTTTTTCTGGCCTACTTTGTTTAAGGATGCTCATCAGTTTGTTCTAAGGTGTGATCGTTGCCAAAGAGTGGGAAATTTGACGAGAAAGGATGAGATGCCGTTAAATGTGATGCTTGAAGTCGAGGTCTTTGATGTTTGGGGAATCGATTTCATGGGGCCTTTTGTCTCGTCCTGCAATAATCAGTACATCTTGCTTCCAGTCGATTATGTCTCAAAATGGGTAGAAGTCAAAGCTCTACCGACAAATGATGCAAAGGCAGTGCTGAATTTTCTTCATAAGCAGATTTTCACAAGGTTTGGAACACCTCGGGTAATCATAAGTGATGAAGGGTCACATTTCTGCAACCGTAAGTTCACTTCTATGATGCAGCGTTATAATGTGAATCATCGAGTTGCTACTGCCTATCATCCGCAAATAAATGGTCAAGCGGAAGTGTCTAAAAGAGAGATCAAGCGCATTCTAGAGAAGGATGTTTGTCCGTCAAGGAAGGATTGGTCTTTAAAGCTCGATGAAGCTGTTTGGGCTTACAGAACAGCATACAAAACTCCACTTGGTATGTCCCCGTTTCAGCTGGTGTATGGTAAGGGATGTCATTTACCTGCGGAGCTTGAGCATAAGGCCTACTGGGCGTTGAAAAAGTTGAACCTGGATTTAGATGCAGCTGGTAAATAGAGAATGCTTCAGCTTAATAAACTTGATGAATTCCGACTTCAAGCATACGAGAATAACAAAATGTACAAGGAAAAGGTGAAGAGGTGGCACGATAGGAAGCTACATCCTAAGTTATTCGTGCCGGGGCAACAAGTTCTCTTATTCAACTCTCGTCTCCGACTTTTTCCTGGGAAGTTGAAATCAAGGTGGTCTGGACCTTTTATTGTCAAAACTGTGTTTCCACATGGAGTGGTGGAAATTTTTGAAAATGATCCGGACCAAGCATTCAAGGTTAATGGTCAGCGTTTGAAGCACTACTATGGGGACATGGCAAACCAAGAAGTGGTTAGTGCCATTTTATTGACTACTTGAGAAAGGTACGCAACGTCAAGCTAATGATGAAAAAGAAGCGCTGCGTGGGAGGCAACCCATGATTTGTTGTTACAGAAACCCTTAGAAGTTAATAACCTATCCAAAAACACAAAAAAAATCAGAAAAACGGGACTGAAATTTTTTTTTCCAGTGACCCCTTGAGCGCCCGCTCAGCTCTGCTGAGCGACCGCTCAGCAAGCTCAGCGCCCGCTCAACTTTGCCGAGAGACCGCTTAGGGGTCGACTGCCAGAATTTTTTTTTAAGTTCAGAAAAAAATCAAAAAAATCAGAAACATAAAAAAAACCAATTTTAGCCCATAAACCCACGATTTTTCCTACTACCCCATCATTTTATCCCTCAACCCCACTCCTAATCTAGTTTTAACCTAATTCACATCCTATATATACTTACACCTATCCTACATATCCTCCACAAACTTTCTACACTCAAACTCTCTCCCAAACACAAATACTCAGTTCTTAAACACTTTTATTCAAGATTCAATGGCACCCAAGAGAGCACGAACTATTGATAGCAGCAGCACAGTCCCTACTGCTGATTCATCGAGGGGTACTGCTGCGAGGCCTCGGTTGAATGATAGAGCTGCGGAGGAGGAGTACACTAGGCTTTTGGGGAAGCCGATTCTGAAGGAGAGAGGGTTTTTGCCATCGGGGAGGGATGGTGAGTTGCTACCTATGATTGCAGAGAAGGGGTGGATAGCTTTTTGTGAGTCGCCCGAAGGAGTGCCGATGAGTGTGGTTCGCGAGTTCTATGCGAACGCGAAGGCCGAGAAGAATGGGTTTTCTGTGGTCCGAGGGCTGACGGTTGATTATCACCCAACGGCGATTCACCGTGTGATTGGGCAGTGAGAGAGGAAGCCCGAGGAGGAGAACTGGAATGAGAAGACTGCTGAGGATTTCGACTTGGATTTGATTTGTGCTACTCTCTGTAGGCCGGGCACAGTGTGGACCTTCAAGACCGGCACTAATGAGTATCGTCACTTCTCGACGATCACTATGAACATGTATGCCCGTGCATGGAATGCATTTATTTGTGCTAATATTTTGCCTTCTTCACATGCATATGAGGTCACAGTTGAGAGAGCACAGTTGTTATAGGGAATTCTTAATGAGGAGTAGTATGTGGACCTTGGTGAGTTTATCTACCAAGGAATTCTGAAGTTTTTGAGGGGAGCTAAGCACATGAACATCCCTTATGCATCCACGGTCACGAAGCTTTGCCGAGAAGTGGGAGTGAACTGGCCATCTCATGAGCAGTTGCAGTTGCCGGCCGCTCTGATTGATTCTGGGACTCTGAATGGGTTGCAGGAGTGGACAAGTGGTGAGCCCGAGGAGCATGGGCTGGGTTATCATCTTCCAGGAGGGCGTCCAACACGAGGTGCTACTATGGCTAGGCCTAGGCATGATGAGGCTGGTTCTTCGAGAGCTCAGGAGGGTGCTGGGATGGCTGATGCCCAGTATAGGAGGCTTTCACGGCGGATGGATGCCATGTTCGAAACACAGAGCAGGTTTGCTCAGGAGCTCACCCTTGCGTTAGGGACTGCTTTTCGGGGCCTTGGAGCTGATATCCAGTGGCCAGTTTTTGGTGAGGACTCTGCATACCCGCCGCCTGATACTCCACCCACTGAGGGTGATGATGATGATGACCCTGAGTAGGTATACCCTGTGTTCCTTTCTACTACCTTCACTGGGGACAGTGAAGATTTTAAGTTTGGGGGTGGTAGTTAAGGAATATTTTGTGTGTGTCATATAGTTGCATATTCATGATAGTTTAGTTCATATAGTTGCATAATTTTTGCCATATAGTTTTTTTTATTATTATTTTTTTTATTTATAGCTTTATTTGTTTATCATGTCATATAGCTCATGCATATACCATGATCCCTTTTACGATAATTTATCGACTGATTTGTGATATTGACGCGAGTGTAGTGATAGCATTAAAGTGATATTGAGTCGTGTAGGTTGATATTAGAAGCACTTGTATTTTCACTAAGTCTTAGAGAATGCTTAAGAGCTAGATTGTTGTTATGATCTGATTGTTTTCGAGGTTATCTATTTATTATGCTTAGAATTTGATAATAGGTTCTTAGTGATAAAGGCATGAAAAAGAAAAAATGGAGTAAAAAAATGGAATTTGTTGCTAGCTGTGGCTAGGAATCAATTGGCTAGTAGCCGGCTCGCATGTTATGCGAGTAGTCTAGGGTTGAGCAAGACGGAGCGAAACACACTTGCTCAGAAATTTTGAAAAATATAAAGAAAAAAAAGAAGGAAAAAAAAAGAAGTATTTGTTTATGCATAATTGATCACGAGTGGGCTCTTTGGTATTCAAGTTATTAAGTTCTTAGGGGACTTTGTGCCTAGTGACCTAAGGCTTTTAGAGTCTGGGATCCGCTAACCTAATGCTCGCTACATGGATGCCATTGTATAAGTCTTTTGTGGACCTCACTCATTGCACGGTCAAATAAGCATTGTTGTTGTGAATAAAAGCATGATTCCGTAATAAGCTCCAGAATTCTTGTAGTGTTATATGTTACTTTGTGCCTAGAATTTTTATTCTTTGTATAATCATATGATTGCCTTGATGATGGTTGAGTCATAATAATTGATATAGTTCTGAAGCATATCTGTTAAGCATTTGCACACACCACGTTTCTGGCTGTATGTTCGTTTGCATGAGTTTATTGATCTTAATCGCCTAACTGCAGTTGTTGAGATGTTGTGAATTGGTTGGTTTGTTCGTAGTAAGGGGGATCGCTGCATTTCATATAGATTGTATTCATACATGTTTTTATTTGCTTTTGAGTCTGTGACGCTTGAGGACAAGCATCGATTTAAGTTTGGGGGTGTGATAAGTGGCATTTTATACCACTTAGAGTGTCTTAAAATAGCTTAAATTGGTGCCTTGAAATCAAGTATTTTGTGTATTTGATGCGTTTTTCTAGTGTTTATGCATTTCAGGGTATTAGTTGCATTTCGGAGGAGTAATCATCAAGAATAAGCCTTGGCATGTGTTCATCATTGCGAGAGGAAAGAAATGGGCAGATTACAGCGAGGAAACGGAGCAAACTCGGGATTTTTCCAGTAGGGTCCTGAGCGCCCGCTCAGCTATGCTGAGCGGCCGCGCAGAAAGCTGAGCGCCCGCTCAGCTATGCTGAGCGGCCGCGCAGGGTCGGGAAAAAAGATAATTTATTTTAGGAATTCTACTTCTGTTTGGCTTCCACTTCTATGTAATCTGAGTTTTATGGGACTATTATATAAGTAGATTTAGAGGCGTTTTCATGAGGTTGGATCGTTGTATTAAGCAAGGAGTGTAGGAGATAAGGAAAAAGACCGTTTTAGCACACAGCAACGAAGAGGAAGCATATTTTCTTATGATTCTTATTTCGTTGTAACGTTGGATGCTAGTTTTCTTACTTTGAACTTAATTACTCTTGTGACGTACTCTGATTTAATATAATTAGTTTAGTTATTATTCTCTTGTGTTTGTTTATCATGATTTCATATGAACCCATGATGACGATAAGTGCTATTATGGGCTAATCGTGATCATGGGGTCGTAACGGATTTGCTGTGGAATTCTTTAGTTAATTGTTTAATATCTTAGTGTGTGATGATTGTATGATATCTAGTAGTGGTTGTGCGTATTCGTCTTATGTGCGTCGCGAACATATAAGATAGGGTGTTAATCTCTTGTGAAGCGACGGTGGATCTTGAGATTTGGAACTTGCCATGCTAGCATAGGTTCATGTATGATGTGCATGATTAGTGGGTAACTCTAACAGTTTTATTTGCCCTGTGTAATCAAAAGGAATAACTTGTGCTTAAATCGTTATGTTGTCAATTTCTCTAGACATATAGGAACTCAACATAATTGATGCCTATTCAACTTCTATCTTAATTGTGGATGCTTGGTAGAATGGTATGAGTACAATGAAATTTGGCTTTGATCAGTTTCGTGTTATTCGATTAATATCATCACTGTCACATGCTAAGGTAATAACAATAACTAATGAAGGAAGTAGTAATGAAGTTGTGATCTCTTGAGTGTTTTAATATTGTTAATTGAAGTGTTATTTAAGTGATAAACTAAGTAATTAATTGTAGTTAATATTTAGTCAACAATTCTAAGTGTAGTGTCTTAACATTGAGAAGTAATCATACGTTGGTGCGTGAGTTTAATTAAACAATAATTAGTCTGAGTCTCTGTGGGAACGAACTAGAAAGTATTCTATATTACTTGCGAACGCGTATACTTGCGTGTATTTTTAGCGCGTGTTTCCGCCCTAACAAAATACTCCAAAGCAAATAAGATATGATCCGCGTACTTTTAAAATGTTTTTAAAATGCGAAATATATTCGCAATTTATGATTTAATGAACAAATGCGTGGGTAAATTTAATCCGAAATATTTCCGGAAAAATTTCAAAATTCTTGAAATATTCCAAACTTAATGAAGTAAATTTTTCGTGATTTTTGAAACATTCTAGAATTAAATACTGATTTTACAATTAAATGAAATCAGAAAATTATTTAGAGATAAATAATCAATAAAATATCAATTTCTAAATTTTATAAATTCCTAAAAAATAATAAATAAAATTATAAGTCAAAAAAATAATTTTTGAAATAACTTTAACATTTATAAGAATAACTATTTAATAAAATCATTTTTAAGAAAACAAAATAAGGCCATACAGTTCAATAATTAATTACATAAATAAGGTTCGTATCCAACAATTACCCAAAATTAACAGTAAGGTAACACACAACTAATAGACTCATCACATAATTTATTTATTTAATAATTCGATAATTACATTTACATATCGGATCCGAAAATAGGTTTCTTAGCAGCTAAATAACTATATAACAATACAATTTTAGTACCAGATTTGGATAATTATCAAAACAGGGCCTTTTATAAACAACTTTATACAAAAAAGAAGGTAATAATACCTCGCCTTTCGAGAATACGAGTTTTATCGATCTATAAAATGATTAATGTATCAAAAATTTTACGCCGGAACTCGTACAGGTCAAACCGTACCCCAGATCGAAAAAGTCAAAACACAAAAAGTGTTCAGAATTATCAGATTAGGTTAGGAAGGAGTTTTCGGAAGAGTTTCGGGTTGTAAAAACGCAAGAACGGTTGAAGTGGGACGATTTCTGATGCTAAAAAGAAATTTTATAATTACGTAAAAATAATCATTATTAACTCTATAAATTCTTATAAAATCACATAATAATCCAAAAATTACCAGAAAAATACCAAAATTATCTATATTTAATTCTGGATAATTAGAAATAAAATATCCTAATTTTATCAGATATCAACACCCAAATATTAATATCAATCATCAAATAATTCACCAAATTTCACATAATAATCACATAATAATTATTTATTGATAAAAATAATTACATAATATTTCTCGGACGTTACAAAACGCGCAGATTTATAGTACGAAACGAGAAGATCATTATTCTACAAACAAAATCATCAAACTATGCCTGAAATGTTCGGAAAATTGTGATGAACACTCGCCGGCGGCGATAGTTCCCCAGAATCCGGCAAAGTCGATTAACACAATCCAAGAATCGTCTGATAATTCCAAATATACCAATCGATTTGTTTTTCCACGATCTACACAACCATGTAATTAAATTCATCTAATAACCCCTAACAAAGAAACACCTAATTTTCAATTAAGAACATTCAAACACATAAACCCTAATTTTTCAATTTGAGAATCAAACAACAATTTGAACATGTTATTGGACTCCAAATTCATCATATAATATACCAAAATGATCAGGAAAAAAAGATCTACATGATTCAAGCATCAAATCACACAAACAATATCAAGAACAAAAACTCATATTTTTATTCTTAAATAATTCGAATTAAAATAAATAAATAAGAAAATCACCTTGATTTCTGCACTAAAATGGTTGATTGATTCAGAAAGAACTTTTCGAGAGCTTCGATTTGATATATGGCACACTCAAATCAGAGTTCGATAATGCCTTCGAATCCTCGTTCGATTATGAAGAACACGACATTTAATTAGGGTTTTCTCTGTATTTTATCGGATTTTACTGTTTGATTATGATTATACGAGTAAAATGAAACAAGAAAAGGGCTATATATATTTATGGAATATTAGTACGTGTTGGATCGTGTTGGATCGGAAAATATGGTGCTTAGCTGCTAAGTAACTGCAAAACCGATCCGATCGGATAACGTTTTGGATAAACATCATCCTGTTTTGGATAAGCATCAAAAGTTTTGTATAACTATAAAGATGGGGCTTTTTATAAAACTCTTTATACGAAGATAATGTTATCGAAATGATTATCATATCGAAAATTTTGTGTCAAGCCGCGTACGGGTCAAATCGTAATCCGGATTGAAAAAGTCAAAACACGAAAAATGTCTGGAATTATCAGATTAGGTTAGGAAGGAGTTTTCGGAATAGTTTTGGGTTATAAAATCGTAAAAATGGTTGAGGTTATACGACTCCCGACTTTATAAAATAGTTTCGTAATTATTTAGAAAATAATTAATAAATTCATAAATTAATATAAAATCATATAACGCTCCAAAAATTTCCAGAAAAAATACCTTAATTATTTATATTTTATTCTGGACATAATAAAATTAACATACCTACACTTTACCACATATAAACATCCGCACATCAGCACCAATGATCAAATAATTCACCAAAAATCACTAAATAATCACATAATAATCACATAATAGTTATTTATTGATAAAAATAATTACACGTCATGTCCCGGATATTACAATATTCAAGTCAGCAAGGTGATCGTACTAGCTATTACTATCTCTAAGCCACCAGCTTTGGACAATATTGATTTAATCAATCTTGTAATAGATGAGCTTAAGATCGAAGAGCAGAGGAAAAAGATTGATGACATAATTGCAAAGATTTTTGGCTCAACTGCTACTCAAGATAAATCTGTGAAGCATTTCACTTAGTTGAAGCCAATCACCATGGATGACATACATCTAGGAAAAGGAGACAATGGTGAACCCTCAATGAAGAACGAGTTCAACAATTTTGTGGTGCTAAAGCCTAAACAAGCAAGTGTCTCAATATCAACAAAGCACCCAATGTTGATTGATTATTCTCCTCCTAGGCCAGATGAAGACAAGTTGTTGGGTGCATCTATTGAAAGCTTTAAATTCACCAAAGATGGCATGCTAAGAATAAGAATTGCAAGAATCTATAGATATGGTAAGATGATTTGTGTGATGACTAGGCACCCTGAGTTTGGAGAAGCTAAAGATGAGGAAAATAGAAGGCTAGGAGCTCAAAAAAGAAAGAAGAAGCAAGCCACTAAAGGAGTGAAAAGAAAATTGGAAATGCCTGCAACTTGAACTGAAAGTGAGAAAACCTCATCTATAGAGAAGAAATAACTAAAAAGGTCAGGAAAATGGTACTGGAAGGTTAGAGCAAAAGGACGATTGTTGAAGATGAATATGGAGCAAGTTGAATTTAAGGTCCATTGTGATGTGAACTTTCATGTTGAGCCAATAATTCAAAAGGATGAAGCAATAGACTAGGAAAACCGACCAATTCCTGAGCCAAACTTACCCATTCTCACCAAGAAAAGAAGAAAGTAATTATCCAAAAAACAAGTTTTACCCCAATCAAAATCATTATCCAAAACCAGGCCAATAGTCAACAAGGAAGATCAACTCTTCATCTGTGACATAAAAGAATTTTCAGACCTCAACCTCTACATGGATGAACTGGATGAAGTTAGAGTAATTGATGCTTCCTACAGATTGCCAGAGAGGTTGGTGTTCAGGTATAAGGGTGGAAAGAAAATAACTTGGCCTCTATATAGGATTCTCAATGAAGTATACAATGTCTTGATAAAAGTATTTTTAGCTATGAAGAAGGATTCTGGATTCACCAAGGTGGCCAAAACAGAAATACTTAACAAAATTCAACAAATCAGAAAAAGATGGAGAGATCCAAATTCACTACCAAGAATCGTCTTAACTATTCCATACACTAGAAGTATAGTTCATTTGAGACCATACTGGATGATGGAGTTTAGGGATGAAATATTTACTAGAAGATTCTTCAGACTTGAAGACCATCTAAAAATATCAAACAATGATACTCTCAAGGAAATACAGGAGATTCTGGATCTCAATAATCAAGATGAATCTGAGTTCTACAGAAAACTCCAAAATCAAATAGAACAGAATAATGAGAAGCTGTGGAAGAAAACTAGACATTCAAGGAAAAAGAATTAATATGCTCAGTCTAGAGGAGCACCTTGAAAATGGCTTGTGAGATTTCTACAAACTCTTTTGGTTCAAATTTTTAATATCATGTAGCACTGAACATTTTTATCTACAGTTATCTGATTAATTTGAATAGGGTGTTTTGTTATCATCAAGCACATCTAAATTTATGCCTATAATTCCATTAGACATAAATTGGGGGAGATTGTTAGGAATATGTATTAGACTTGATGATTATTTACCAAAATACCTTAGTAGATTTAATTAAGTGTTTTTGTAACTATCAACGGATAACCACACTTGTTCATGTGTTAATAGAGTAGCTTTTATATCAATAAGTTTTTATAGCACATTTGTGTATACTGTAATTACTTAGAGGTTTAGAAGTTGATTGGGAATTATAAGTCATATTGACTACTAGCAATATATGCAAAATATGTTGGCTAATTATAAATAGAAGATGCCTTGTAGTTTTGTATAATGTGAAAGAGTATCAACTGTTAAGAAAACACCTTCAACGGATTAACTACAAAGCCTCGACAGATGAATTAAGACACTTTTAACGGATAATACATTAGAGACTCAATAGATTACTCAAGTAAAGTATCAACAGATAATATTAAAGCCTTAATGGATAAAAAAAAATTAGTAGTTAAAAGCGACTTGACAGTCACATGGGTTTATTGTATATAAAAGGAATGTGGCAGCCTGTTTGCAGGTTTTAGAGAACAAAGAAGCATTTTCATTTACATGCTTAACTGAAGATATTCAAAGATGCTAGATAGGGAAATGAAGCAACATGTGAATAGACCTGGATTCTTGTTTTTACTCTTTGTCTTATTCATATGTAACTTGGTAGTATATAAACCAAGGGTAGCAAGTGTTAATTTACGAACAAGTGTGTGAAATAGGAGTTAAACATGGAAATAGATAAAGCTTAGAAATATCTCTGTTCATCTTTGTAAACACTTGTAAGCATCTGTGTGCATTCTTGCATCACTGATTTCTCTAGATTATATATATCTCTGGTGGGAAGATCAATCCACCAGAAAGTTTTTAAACAGTCTTGTTTATTTACTTTGTATTTGAATACTTGAATTATTTTAATCTGCACTTCAGCATATTCATTCACAGTTATATATATTCATAAGAGTTTTAAATTTCCAAAAGAAACCAGAATTCCATTCAACCCCCTTCTGTAATTCTGTTTTTAGATTGTTAGGGAATAACAACTCTGTCTTCCAGTTGTAGAGAGATACGTGTGGGTTTGAGTTTACCCATCTAAACCTATTCATAGATTGATAATGGCATTTGACTGATACTAGCTCCGAGATCACACAAGGCTCTTTTGATTTCAACATCCCCTAGTTTGGTAGGAATAGAGTAGCTACTTGGATCCGCTAACTTTTATGGAAGATTTATTTGCAAGATGGCACTATACTTTTCCATTAATGAGATAGTAGAACTTTCTTCAATAATTTTCTTTTGTGATAATATATCTTTTAGAAATTTCTCATAGAAAGGCATCTCCGAAATGACATCCAAAAATGGAATATAAATGTGTAGATTTTGCAAAATTACTAGAAACTTACCATACTTCTTCTCCAGCGTAGCTTGTGCCAACCTTTGTGAAAAAGGAACATGTGGCACGAATGGTTTAAGAGGAACAGCAAATGGTACTTTCTTTTCTTCTTCCACCGCATCTTCCTCTAGCACTTTTTCAGCTATAATTTCATCTTCCTATTTTTCAATATTCACAACACTTTTGATCAACGTGAAATATGGTTCTTGCAATTATCTTCCACTCCTAGTAGTTATAGCATTGATATGGCCCATTGGTGGTTGATCATTTTGGCCAAGAAGTTGTCCTGAAGACTTGTTAAGTTGGCTCAACTGCTGAGCAATTTGAGTAATTGAATTCTCCATCAACTTGTTGTGAGCCTTCATCTCATTAATACTGGAATCCAATTCTTCATTCTTCTTCACCCATGTAGAAATAAATCCTTCCAAAAGAATTTTCAAGTTAGATTTTTGTGGCTGAGATGGTGGAAGTTGATCTTGAGCATGGATATTCCTATAGGAGAAATTACGATGATCTCTCCAACCTGGATTGTACGTGTTAGAGTAGATATTATACTACTGCCTTCAATTTTGGTTGTGAAGGACATTTTCTTGTTCTATTTCTAATCCAGAGGGATCAAACTGACAAATATTTTGAGTATGTCCAACTACACCCCGAATCTCGTATCATCCAACTATAGATAAAGTTCTAGAATCTAATTGCTCAATCTTCTTAACCATTGCTTGTATAATAGTATTCAACATGGTTTGAGCATCAACATCATACTTACTCCCTTCTTAGGATAATTTTTGTCACTGTACGGATAGTTATCTTTACACACCATATCGTCTAACAAAGCTTTCATATCCTCGGTATTCTTCTTCATAATAGATCCACCAGAAGCAGCATCAATAAAAATTCAGAATTCTTGTGTCAACCCATTGTAGAATGCATGGATCAACAACCAGTCAGAAATTTCATGGTGAGGGCATTGTCTCTGAATCCTTTTGTATCTTTTCAATGTATCATGAAGAGACTCCATATCATCTTGATGAAAGTTAGATATGTCATTCCTGAGTTTTGTAGTCTTTTTCTGATTGAAATTTTGGAGTAGAAAAGCCTTTGTTAAACCATCCCAAGTAGTGAACTTGTTTGGTACTTCATCTTTTAACCAATCTTTTGTTACATCATAGAGAGGGAATGGAAACAATCGCCACTTTATTGTATCTTCACTAACGTTGGCCAATTTTATCGTATCACACTTCTCCAGAAAACTTTCAAGACGATCAACAGGATTTTCAGTAGACAATCCTATAAAAGAATCATTGGCATTCCCTTCTCATTAAGGGCTTTAGCTGGTACTACTTCACCCATAATTTCCTTGTCTTTCTGTTTCCTTTGTGCACCTGCTTATCTTCTTGCTATAGCTTTAATTTCATGATTAAAAGCAATCAAGTTTTCAGTACCTGAACTTCGAGTTTGCATGCAACAAGAAAACTAGAAAATAATATCAAATAACAAGGAAATAATAGATGAAGCATAAAACTAAAAGACTTAGCTAAACTAACTCAAAAATTAACTAATCTAATACCGCTTTATACCCGACAGCGGCGTAAAAAATTTGACAAGGCTGTCGCGTGCCTATTAAATAATATTTCTTAATAAATTCTTTCAACTATGTAGTAGGGTAAGTCAGAGTCGATCCCACAGAGACAAAGATATCAATCACTAGTAATTCTTGACTCGATTTAACCAAGCAAGTTATACAATAAATATTGAGATATTGTTTAACTAAAATTATATTGAAGGAATTACGTTCTATTAATCAAATAACTAAAAACATCCATAGTTAAGTATCCCCACTAGCATAAATTAATATAATTAGGATTTCCCATCCCAAATCAATCATGTGCTACTCAAGAGGAAAGACGCGCCATATAAAATATCAAAAACCTCTCTCGAGTATTAATGGCATCTCTAAAACACAAACAAGCCTATTTTCATGGTATCATGTAATTTAGAGACATTAAACACATCATCCTAACTTCCTAACAATCTGTTCTACCTATTTTCATGGAAAAGTTCATGTCCTTATTGGATAAATCACAACCACCTAAATCTAACTTTTGTTGATAAATAGATATTGGTTCAAACAATACACATAATCACATCACACATGTAATTGTTAATTAAGCACAACTTAATAAGAGAATGCAATATAATTGAATTATGGGGATGGGGAAAATCATACATCAATCATAAATAGGGTTCAACTTAACCCTAGATTAAAAATCTACTCACACATAACTAGATTAACAATACACATATTATAATAAGAACACATAACTGATATAAATTAGAATAAAGAAGAAAAACTTTAATCTTTTACAAGATGAAAAATTTGTGATCTCCGTCCCTCTGTATATTCTCTATATGTCTATAATAAAAGTCTTTTAATGCTTCTAGGAAAAATACAAGTAAGTTTTCTAAATTGATTGGGTTTTAAAAGGAAAACTTTGCAGCTGACTTTTCTTCAGTCATTCTGGGCCACTCCAGTTATAATTTGATACTTGCACCTCTGTAGAATAAAAGATAATTCTGTTAGTTTCGTGTGAGCTGTTAAATCGTCCAATTCTGACTTCTGAAACTCAAGATAGGGCCCAAATAATGAATTACGCGCGTGTAGTCCAATAAATCCGAATTTCCTTCTAGTAAGTCTCCACATTAAGCTCTTATTCTCCAATCCATCTAAATTTAGGATTTACTTGTTTCCTACAATAAAACATTAAAATCCAATTAATAAAAATTCAAATCAAAACAAAATATAATAAATATGAGGAATAAAATCATATAAAATATATATAATTATATACCTTATCAACTTGTTGTGGTAGTTGTTGTGGGTTTTGTGGTTCTTTTTGTTTGTGCAACCTCTGCTGTTCTTAAAATTATGTTGTTATTGAATCTGTTGTTGCATCATATCAATTTGTTGTTGCATAAGATTTAGCATCTGAATCATGGCTGGATTGGTTTATTCATCAGGGTCGTTGTTTGTGTTTCTTGACCTGGTCTTTCGTTTGGGTGCCATATTCTGGTGATAAGACAAGCAATTTATTTATTAATCCTCTAAACAGTTTATAATCAATAATTATATAAAAACAATTTAAACTTTTTACTGGAACAAGAATTTAACAATTCAACTTTTTTTAGTCATGTTTCTAATACCATCAATATCAAATAACTTGCTTGTCCTCTCACAGGTCAAACATAATTTGGAAATATGAAAATGGACTACAGGGTATATAAGAAAATGTAAATAATGCAAAAACTGAATGATAAAACTATTATTTAACAAAAGAGGTCTACAATAGGGTTTATTTTGTATATAATCGGCACACCAGCAACATGTGTGAGTTCTTGATACAAGATACTACAAACTACTAGCTGACAAGTGTAACAAACCAAAAGCGTGAGTTATACACACCTAATCCCAATACTACAATCTATACATGCCTCTATAAACATATCTTACATCCAGTATCTCTCAAAGTAGCAAAGTCATCAATGGCCCCACTGAGCTTTCTGCCCTACCTCCTAACGAAGTGCCACAAGTATCGCCTCAACAAGTCTGACTGCACGTTGATAATCTGCACGGGAATACTCCCCCTCATGATTTATCATCTCTAACTCGTGAGAAGCTACCCTGTCTATCTGTATAATCCTCTCTCACAGAAAATGATCTTGCTCTAACGCTGATATAGGTCCTATATCTCAGCGGTCAATCATCCCCAACATCTCCCTACACCAAGCCCTTCAAAAGTCATGGCCCTCACTCAAAGTAACATAATGTCTGTAAAGAACAGTGGGAGGCTCTACGATGTATCCTACAGATCCTCTATAGGTAGCCCCAAAGGCCTCAGTAACACCCTGTTTTGCAAAGTCTGGGCCTGGGTCCAATAGTACATCTTGCTCAACCTGCTGATCTACCTTCTGCTCTCCTACTTCCTCTACCACTGACATCTGAAATACTGCCGGAACTGGTGCAAATACTGCCAATGATGTAGGTGCAACTACCGGTGCTGGATGTGGAGCATAAACTGGTGGAGGAACTACCGGTCCTTGTATAGATGCTACCGGTGGTGGAACAATGGGTGGCTGTCCTCGTCGTCGATGCTCAAAAGATGTTTCCATCTGGTACAACAATCATGATATAAAAGAAAGTTAACCTTCTATTCCTAAATCCAACAAAATCCTAACCTATTTCTTAAAATAAACCAATATAAGTCATTATAACTCTATTCATATATTATGTGATCTTCTTAACCTATCTTAATCACACTCTTCTTATTTCAGGGACCAAAACATATAGCTCTGATGCCAAACAATAACGCTCTCCAAATCTGGGGTCTAGATCTGGAGGTTACTTGCCAAACATAAACATAAATTAACCTGTATAATATATATGAATACACATGCTTCTAACTCATTTCAACTACTTAGGATCTTTTCAGGTTATGATATGAAATAAGAACACAAACTCAACTATTATTACATTCGAAATTAAAAAAAATTTATACAACTCTGATATGAAACATATTACATTCCCGAAACTCTAATTAAATTTTACAACTATTTCAGTTTTTTTTATTCCACACATATACTACATAAACTACACCGAAGGTGGTAACTCAAAGCTTTCTTCCTGGATGTGTGTTAGCACTCTTGGTGCCAGAGGGTCCCGCCTTCTCACTCGCTTCTTTACTACTCGAGTGTGAACATGCTTCATTCTCAAGCTTTACTGAAAGATAAATGAAGTAACTACAAGTGTGAGCCATAATTGCTCAGCAAGTCCATTATATATATATATATATATATCAGTATCAGCAAAAGTAAACCAGGTGAATCTGATAAAGGATAGATAAGTAATCTCAACATATATCTATTTATTTTTGTAATTAGTGAGGAATGCCACTGAGGGCGATCAACAATAAACTAGTCTGGACACAGGAACCAATATTTATACTATAACCTGCTGATCAATTAGGGTACAGTACGGACCTTTGCCCATCCGCATAGACCCACTATCATATCGGGTACCCAGACCTATTCTGGCCTCAATAAGCAAAGGGTCCTGTCTATCCCTAGCCCTATTCGTAACCTTCCAGTCCATAAGGTAAGCATCCAGAATAATCAGTATGGTTTGATGTTATCCCAACATCACGATTTGTATCTAAATATAGATAGTGTGTAATCAAACAAAATATGAATGGAAGTGTTCACTTATCTATGATAAGCAGAATTAATATAAAGATACTATCAAAAGAACAATAAATAGATTACAATAAACCGGAAAAAAGATCACATGCTCAAGTTATCAATAATGATAATAAGGAAAGATCAAGAAATATGCATACTAGCATAATCTATATCTGATATAAGGATAAGTACAATAATTCACTATTCTGAAATTAGAAAGGGGAGAAAACTTGTCTGGCATTCGATTAAGATAAACTCTACTACTTAACTAGCTCTGGCTTGTACTTCCTTGTTGATTCGTATCTATAAATGAAAGATACCAATTTAACTAGTTGGTACAATAATTGTACAATAATCTGTATCCGCTTGTACCCAATTGTCTATCCGTACGATAGTAAATAACTTGCAAAATAATTAAAACTAGCAATTAGGACTCAACTACACACATAGATCACATAACACGTAAGTCCAATAGTCATACAGGTGATTAAAATATTTTTAGAATTAAAATTGGGTCATTATTCGTATTTTTACTCAATATCTTACTCGTATAATAATTTTATAAATTATTGAACTCATATTCCTAAAATAATTGGTTCTATAAAATAAATAAATGTCAAAAGCCGACTCGTTTCCGAAAAAATTGAGATTTAAAACTATTTTTATCGGAAACAGATCATTTTTCTATTTTTAGGAGCGTCTGTTTCGTTTAAAACAGATAAACGGTTCGGTTATTATTTAATTAAAGAGAATAATCAAATTATTATTCAAAATAATTAATTATTTAAATTAATTAATTATAAATCCTATAATTAAATAATTATTTCGAAAAAATTAAAATTAAAAATGATTTTTCCATAATTTTTGGAAATTAAATAAAGGTAAAACAAATTAATTAAATAAACTAATTAGTTATCAAAATAATTAATCAATTTAAATAAATAATACATAAATAATTATTTTTTTGGAATTTTGGAAAATATTTTAAAATAATTCAGATTTATTTATAAAATATATAAATTAATTAATTGAATTAATTAATCAATTTATTTAATAAATAAATTGATTTTTGATTTATTTTTAAAATAAAATTCGAGAACAATTTTCTGACAATACAATTGGGTCTGAATGGAACAAAACCGGGTTACAACCGGGTTTGGAACCAGGTCGCCAAGAACCCAAATGGGTCAGGACGAACCAAGAATCCAGTGAGGATTCCGGTCTCCGAAATCTTTTCCTGATATCCCCTATTCTGGCAAAAAACGAACCATTTAGAATGGTTTTCAATCCCAATTGATTCTAAAGAACACTAACAACATAACTCAGGAAATAATCAATTAGAATCACCCCTGGAAATCATTCTCCAGCCAAATTCAAGCAAATTTCGGCCAATAGTCGATTTGACTAGCCCGTACATGAAACTTTGATTTTAATAGCTCAAATTAAAGCTTGAAACATGTACAATCAAACCCTTAACACCAAATATATCTCAGATTCCTCAAAATCCAAAAGTAATTAATCAAAAAAATTCACAAACCCTAATAATCGAACTATCACTTCTAGAAATCGTTTGATGAAATTGATGATATAAATCGACTATAAGCCATCATATGAAGCTATACAAAGAATCAAATCAATCAAATAACCCTAACATCAAAAAGCCCTAATTTCAGTATAAACCCTAAAAAATAAAATAAAAAACCAATGAACATGTTCATGAAATTGATAGCATAATTAGATAGTACACATCAAGAGCTTCAATTTGAGTACTCACATGATGTTGTTTGAACCCTAAGATCACCAGAAATCGTTGATTATTTCTGCAATTGGATCCAGAACCCTAACCCTAATTTTAGGAGAATAATTCTGATTTTTTATGATTTTTTTATAAAATTAATAATAAAAATAATCTATTTATAATTATATAAAAATACTCCTAATCATAATTTAGGCCTTAATTATATCTTTTAATAAAATTAATTAGCTCTTAATTAATAATTTATGGGGAATAATTTTTAAATTTTTAATTTCAAATAAATACAAAATATATGCAAAAATTCCCCAAAAATCATGAATAATCCAAAATCCAAATATATACAATATTTGAAAGTCCCATAATTTTGTGGAAATAAAAAAATGATTTTCGTGGGTTTCGGAGCACCCGTAGGGGCCCGGAAAAATCATTTTTTACAAAACGAGACATTTTCTAAATTAACTGGATGTTCGGAAAATCAATATGGTAAACGCCTTGGTATGCAAAATATATCCAATTGCTCTACACGCAATAAAATCTATTAAAACGAACTCTAGATAGCATATCTTTTAGTATAAACCCATTTAACACGTAATAAAATAACCGAAAAAATATCCTGAACCACACTAAACATGTACGACACATAACAGTTAACACTTTATGATTCAACATAGTTTATGATACAATAAAACACATAATACTCATTTAATATATCACCAAACAGTCAAACTTCCCCATTACTTACATAATGTGAGAGTCGTTTGTAATTCAAATAATGTGTTAAGGTAATTGTTAGTTTATAGGCGCAGTAACACACAATTGTCCCTTAGAAGTCGTGCAACATTAACTAGTTTAACACATTATCTGGTCCACTAATAATTCCATCCAATTAAATGCTGCCATGTATAAATTGTGTTCCCGTGTAATTACACCTCTATTAGTTTTTGAAAAAACTACTCATATTCACAATATACACAATACACACAATTTGTTCACCTTCCTTCTCTCAGCAAAACTTTTGAACTCGAATTTTTTTGTAAAACCCTAATTCTTCCAAATGGCAAATACTGATTTAGTTTCAAAGTTTGCTTCCACTAAGTGCATGCTTCATGATCGAACTTTTGCTGCCAATAACTTTAAAGCCCCTTTGAGTCATGCTGACATTCATTTTGATTTTTATATGGTTCAATATTTTCTTGAACAAAGTCACATTGACTATGTTTTAATATCTCCATCCAAAGTATGGTTTAAGCAAATATGCAGATTTGGACTACTGCAGAGACTGCTATTGAAAAGGGGACCATCATCTTCACTTATGATGATAAAGAATACGAGATTACATCTAAAGTGGTGGAGAAGGCTTTGGTCTTCCAGTCTTGGGTGATAAGACTGCAATTATGAATTCTACAAACACACTGTTTGAATTTGTCAGGAGTATTGGACACAATACTGAATTTACAAAGGCTCGAGAAATGTTCAAGACCAAGTTGAGAAAGGAATGTAATTTCTACTTTCATTGTATCAGTTGCGCCTTTCTGAATAAGGTATCAAATTTTGATGTATTACCTCTAATATCTCTATAAATTGGGTATTTCTTGATATATGGTCATGATTTTTATTATGGCAAGACTATTACGTAATTCATGATAGCTAGGAAAAGTGACAAAGAAGGTGTCATAGGCTATACTAGGTTTTTACAATTGATCTTTACTTATCTACTTCCCGATGTTTCTTGTAATGATGATGAGTTAATTTTTATTTTCCAAATAACATCAAAATCCATGCATGATTTGGTCAAAAGAAAATATAAATTTTCAGGCATGGGTGTTTTACCCAAGGAGATGTGGCAATTCCTGACAAGGGTGATGCCACATAGATATTCTATATCAAATCTTGACACTGTGAATAGGGCACATCTAACCTTGTTCCTGACTTAAGTTTTTCTATTACCAAACACCAATCCAAACACATTTCCAACTCTGATTCTTCCCAAAAGATATCAGTTCTAAAAACTAAACAACCAACTGGAACTGATGTATCGGGATGACAATCAGGTTCAAGGGTTATTTCACCTTCACTACAAACAAATGAGGTACAAGGTGGAGAAAAAAAGTTATCTCCCACTAAGAAGCATGTTCCATCAAGAACTAGGGTTAGACAGGCTTTGGCTGAGAAGAAAAAGAAAACTAGAGCTGGAAGGAGAATCGTTGATGAAGCATCAGATACTAATAGTGATGAAGGGCCTATAATATTCAAGCTGAATGTTAAACCAGTAGAGGTTACTGGTACTGTTACAGAGAATGAATAGGCTGAGGTTGGAGATGCTTCTCCAAACAAAAAGAGGAAATTGAAGAAGCTGGCTGACAAGCTTCAAGCCAAGAAAGAATAGGTCAGGATGCATATTACACTTCATGCCCCTCCTGATTAATCAAATCTATATCCTTAAAGTGCTACATCAACCATTCCTGATGAAGTTATCTCAGTTCCTGACCAATCCTCAATTCCTAACTCACCTGCAGCTAAATGTGTTGAAGTCTCAGCTAAGAGGGTGATGGAGATAGCCAGAGAAGTTGGTCTTGATAATGCTGGCAAGAGGAAGGCTGAAGTTAAAGAAGTCTTTATGAGGAAGAAATTTAAGTTGCAATTTCCACAGAAGGAGCATATTACACAAGAACCAATTTCTCAAAGTGAAAGTGCAGTTGTTCAGGCTCCTGTACCATAAGAACCACTCTTTCAAAGTGAAAGTGCAGACATTCCATTTCAAAGGACAATTCCTGACATTGCTCAAGGTGGTCCTGATTCTGTGTAGACTGAAATTCAAGAACATGTTCAACAAAAAGAAACTCATCAGGAGGATTTGGTAAAACTGTATGCTACCATTAATGACCCTGTCTTTGAGGGAAGCCCACAAGAACCTTAAAATCAAAGGGTTGAAGAAACTTGACTGTAATAACCCCAATTTTTGGAAATTTTTGAAACCCGGATAAATAGTAACTTTTGCTGACAATGCTGATTAAAAAAAATTATCAGACCACGATATATAGGAGTACTGTTATGGAAATTCTAAGATCGTATTAGTATTCCATAAAGAAAATAAGTGTATGTAAAAGCTGTCGGATTTTGAAAATGAGCACTTTTATTTTTCCCCGAGATTTCCACCAGACATTAAGGGATTTAAGGAATTAATATTAAGATGAAGGATTTTAAATTCAAGGATTATAAAGGAGAATTAATTTAGGTATTAAAAATACCAAGAAGATTTTATCAATAAAACCATTAAGGTATTAACCAAACGATCAACGAGATTGAGTGATAACCGGACACGAGATTGAGTGATAACCGGACAAAGAAAGGAATAACGACTCTTGTAAATATCTTTGCAAGTGGCAAGGCAAGTGGATGGTTGATCAAACAAGAAACCAAGTGATAGTTAGGAAGGAATGGCTAGTTAATTATATAGTTAAGTAGGGATGATCTCATCTCACCACAAATCACCAACACATGGCAAATGGTGAGATCATCTTCCACTAACTCCTTTGTTTATTATTAACCTAGCAAAATATCAAGACAACCCATCATTATCCACCACATTATTCCACCAACACAAGAAAGCAAAAGCATTTCCTCCCCCATTTCCATTGCTCTCGGCCAAAACAGAACCAGCACACTAAAACTGCTGTATCCACTTCATTTCTCACTCAAATATTGTGTTCTATAGCTCGTTGAAAAGGTAATGAGATGTACTACAAGTCTTGTTCACAAGTCTCGTCCAAATAATCAAGGTAAGACCCTCATTTTTACAGTTCTTTCAATCACACTTTTAGAAACTTCAAAGCCTAACTTTGTGTTCTTGATTTCTTTTGAAAGATCAAGCTTGTAGGAGGCTCCCTAAGGCTTCCTAGCAACTTAACACCTCCCAAGGAAGGTATAAAATTCAAACCCTATCCTTTACTTTATTTGTTAGTAAGTTTAATGGTTGGTTTTGTGAAATGAGAAGCATGGATTATGATTATTAGTAGTTTGGTTTGATTTGGAAGTGTTTTGGTAATTGAAGCTTGATTATAGTTCATAGGTCTTGATTGTGGTTGTTTGAGTTGAAAACCTTGGAGGTTATGGACTGATGTGGTATGGTTTAGGTGACGTATTGTTGTATTGATGGTTATGAGTTGGTTGGTGGTTAATTGGAGTAGTTTAAACATTGGTAATCGCGTAAACATAGTCGTCATAATGCCCATTTTTATTCAACTGCTTGTTCTTAGTTTTCAGGAACGAAAACTCAACAAACAATCTGTAACATTGCCATGTTTAGCTAGAGCGTGTCGTAAGCTTCGTTTTGATATGTGGATCGCTTGGTTCTGATGTACGGTTTAGGAGAAACGATCGTTTTAAGTAACGGCGTTTTGCGAACGAACCTTTACCCCTCGCTTTACTTTGAGACCTTGTTCAAGGCTCCTAAAAGACTAATTGGATTACGAAACAATTATATAAGGTGGATTAGGAAGTTGATAAAGTACTCGTGAAAGAGTCGCCTTAAAATTCATAACGATTAATTTATTAAAATTGGTTGAGTCGAGGGTGTGCGTACGATTAACGCAAATCGTTAAGCGTATAAGCGAACGTTAGGGTCAAGTGGATAAAGTCTAGTTTCTTAAGCGATCATGGTTTAATTCTGGCTTATGTTGTTGTTCATAGGTTACTGGACCCACTCTAAGCTTAAGTCTACCCCGGAGCACTCAGGCAAGTTTTCTACCCGTTATACTGTTGTTGTGATGTATATATTTATATGCATTATCTTGTGATAAGTGCATTATTATTATTAGCAAATCTTGTGATATATTGGAGCATGTTGATATGATATATATGCATGCCTGTTTCGTAATCTTGATATCTAATTGTTGATTCAATTGCTTATAAGTTGCATAATACCTATGCTAGAGATAAGCAGTAATTGCGTATACCCTTAGTATAGGGGACCCGGAGGTGAACATTTTTCTAAACCGGGAGTCGGTGTTCCCGAGTATAATATATGTATATTTTTATATATATATATAAATAGTTTTCAAAACTATTAATCGAATAAGGTTTATTCGATAACTTTATTTATTTAATGAATATTATTTTAAATATTCATTCGAGGACTTATGACTCCGTTTAGTTTATTTAATGAATATTATTTTGAATATTCATTCGAGGACATAAGACTCCGTTTATTTTATTTAATGAATATTATTTTGAATATTTATTTGAGGACTTATGACTCCGCTTATTTATTAAATAATATTCTTTATTTTATTAAAGAATAATATTTCGATAATCAAACTTATTTTCGATTATTCAAATAAAGATCGTACTTTCGTATAAGTATATCTTTGGTTATTTATTATTAATTTCAAGTATGAGTTTTAAAACTTCTACTTCGATTATTTTTATAAGGATTATCCTTATGGGAATATTATTTAGATAATAATATTCAGATATTTTCTAATATATCGGGACTGATTTATTTTATTAAATAAGCATTACTCCAAACATTCTTAAAAATATTTTCGAGTCTTCAAAATGATTTTAAAAGTTAGAGCGGATCCCAAAACTCGTTTTCAAATTTATGATCTTCCTTTCGAAGGGGATTTAAATACTCGCTCAAAAATCTGAGGGATCCGGCTCCGTGATGTATTCTTATATTCGCAACAAGGTTGTTGTTTTGATAAAAGAATTTTTGATTACTTACCCAACACTCGGGAAGTAAAATTCTTGGAACAAGTTAATCCATTAACAGGCATCGCCTGGGAAATATCGGTGAGTTTTCCTTTCCAACTAGATACGACTTCTTGGTGGAGCCGTATCAACAAGTTTCTACTAGGGGAAAGTGGGGACGAGCTTTACGTTTCAGAGACATGGATTTCATCTGAACTAGGAGTGGCGTAAGTGGTCGAGTGGCGCCGGCCCAGCCTTATTATATTGGCCCAAATGGCCTGGAAGTTCCGCTAAGACGGTCCATTCCTTAGGAGTCCAGGGTTCGGTTGACAAGTAAATCCAACTGTTCTCCTCTACATGTAGAAAATGGTGGGGTTGCACTACTGCGACTGATCATAGTGAGTGGTCTTCCTGGCGCGGCAAACTCCCGTAATGAGTTCATCATCCAGTTGGATATTTCTGCAACACTACCCAGAGCACTTCGATAGAAAGGCTACGGCTGGGCGATTGTTGAGTGTTGGCAGGGTCGAGTTTTCAAAATGATGTTTCCATCAAATGAAGTATCTCGTAACTTCATTTCTTTTGAATGATATTTCAAAGATTGATTCTATACAAGTTATGCCTTGTAGTCTCATCTATGTGATGAACTTTTGAAACTAATTATAACTTGAACGGTGGTAGTTCAAGTAGTATTCGGAAAAGATATAAGTATATCGGAGTATCTTGTAACTTCATCTTTTAAACTTATATCTAGTAAATGATTACCTTGTGCATGTCAAAGATTTTCAGAAAAACGTTGAGACAAGGTTAGATATATGAGATCACCTTGCAACGATATTTTTATACAGTTATAAACTGGAACTCTGTGGATGTCATACATGTCAGAGGATTTCAAATATTGTGAAAAGTATATATATATATATACATATATACTGAATATTTTGCGACTTGGTCGCGTTAAGATATCATTTGGTTTATTTCTTCTTAACCAAGACTTTCTTGAGTACTATGAGAATGCTCATATATTGTAAATTATTATACATACTATTTCGGTGGGCTTGTTGCTCACCCTTGCTTTCTTCTTTCATCACACAACATCAGATAGACAAGATGAACAGGACCAAGCTCCCAATTCGCGAGCGGATAGGAAACGTTCCGCAGTTTCCTATAGGCGTTGATGTCGCTGTAGCTGAGGTAGGAACTACCAATAGGCTAGGCTTTCAACTTTTGATGTATTAGACTTATGTATCTTTACGAATTGTAATAATGGCAAAGAAATATAAATTTATTCTGAAACCCTTTTAAGGTGTAATGGCATATAATTGTGGAATAAAATGACTCGTGTTATTTTTGGATATTCATCTCTGAGACTATAACTTGTGGTGTGTGTGTTTATTGTGGGGTCACAATACGGAGTAGTTGATTGTTTATTAAGATTGGGTGTTATTAAGGGAAATGGAACTCGTGACGACCCGAATCCCCGACCCCGGATCTAGGGGTGTTACATTGACAACCTCCAGTCAGACAAGAACCATCAGTTCAAAGTACTAATGCAGACAAATTGACAAATGCTGACAAAGGGTCAAATCCTGATGCAACAGTTTCTGATCCTGATGAAGCTATTCCCTGACACAACAAATATTGATCCTGATGTTGAACTTGTTACTGCCAAGAACAATACTGCAGCTATCTTGGTGACTGCTTTATCTATTAGTATGATTATAAATAGACATTTTCATGAGGATAACCTTACTTATATGATGGCATACCACTCTTTTTTGCCATCTGTTAGGAATATGTTGTGAACTTGATGATAAGTTAAATAAAACACCTTAGTAGATTTAAGTTAGTGTTTTTGTAGCTCTCGGCCGATGTTCTAATATAGTCCCGACGGATGATCTTTATAGTACCGATGGATGACAACAGAACATCCATCGAGAGTGTAGCTTATGTAACAATAAGTATTGCAGCATATTTCTGCAAACACCAATATTTTTAGTCTAGTAGATTCTGTAGAATTCTCTAAGTCATGTTGACTACTAGATTGCTATACAGAATAGGTTGGCTAATTGTTAATATGAGATGTCTTGTAATTCTGTATAAGTGAAATGGAGTCAAGTGACAGAAAGGCTTCCGACGGATGATCTACAAAGACTACCGACGGATAATCAACAAGGCTCCCGATGGATGATTAACAGAGTCCCGTAGAATGATCATTATTCAAAAAGAGCAGTTGACAGTGACAACACAGTCACATGCATCGAGTGTTTGCAAATGGAATGTGGCAGCCTAATTACAGGTTTTAGAGAACAAAGAAGCATTACCATTTCCATGCAATTATGAAGATATTCAAAGATGCTGGAATAGAGTAGTGAAACAGCATGGAGTTAGACTAGATATAGTTTGTCTTATTATCTTGTCTTACTATCATGTAACCTGGTAATATATAAACCAAGTGTAGCAAGTAGAATATAACTGAGTAAGTATTATTTTCAGAGAGATAGATAAAGCTGTATATGTTAAGAATCTCTCTGTAAGTGTGTAAGTTCACTTGTAAGCAGTTGTGTGTTATTCAAGCATCACAGAGTTCTCATACTAATATATATCTCTGGTGGATAAGTTCAAATCCACCAGAAAGTTTTAAAAGCTTTGTGTTTTATTACTTTCTATTTTGATTTCAATTCAAGTTTCATTCCGCACTTTTTGCAAAATCAAACACTATTATATATTAAGTAAGAACAGTCTTAAAATCGAAAAAATAGGTTAAATTACATTCACCCCCCCCCTTCTGTAATTCTTGTTGCATTATTTGGGATTAACAATTGGGATCAGAGCAAGCTCTTGAAGTATAAAGAGTGTAAAGATCACAACAATCAAAAAGATGAACAAAAATGATGTTGGAGTAAAGATTCCATTTCTGGACAAAGACAACTATCACCACTGGAAGGTGAAGATGCACCTACATCTTCTCTCTCAAGATGAAGCTTATGTGGATTGCATTGAAAGAGGTCCTCGTGTCACTATGAGAGCTGCTATAGGGAATGAACCATCAGTTCCAAAGCCTAGACATGAATGGTCTGATCCAGACATTGAGCAAGTCAGGAAAGATAAAAAGGCCATGAATATACTGTTTAATGGTGTTGATGGTGATATGTTTGACAACACCATAAACTGTAAAATAGCTAAAGACGTTTGGGACACAATTTAAATTATTTGTGATGGTACTGAGCAAGTCAGGGAGAACAAGATGCAACTTTTGATTTAGCAATATGAGCATTTTCACTGTGAAGAGAGTGAATCATTCACTGATATATTTAGTAGATTTCAAAATCTATTGAATGCTCTCAAGTTGTATGGAAGGGTCTATCAAACAAAAGACTCAAACCTTAAATTCCTTAGATCTCTGCCAACAGAATGGAAGCCCATGACAGTCTCTTTAAGAAATTCTCAAGATTATAAGGAATTCACTATGGAAAGACTGTATGGAATTCTAAAGACCTATGAGCTTGTAATAGAGCAAGATGAGAGGTTGGAGAAAGGAAGGAAGAAATAAGGATCCATTGCACTAATTGTTGAGCTAGAGAAGGAAAAGGAGATGAAGGTTGAAGCTGCGGAATCTGCATCAAATTCAAAGGTTTGTGAGAGCAAAGATAAAGGGGTGGTAGCTGAAAATGAAGAATAGTTGAGCCAAGATGACATGGATGATATAGATGAGCATCTAGCATTCTTATCCAGGAGATTTTCCAAGCTCAAATTCAAGAAGAATTTTGGAGCAGCTAAGCCAAACAAAAACATGGTTGATAAATCTAAATTTAAGTGTTTCAAGTGTGGCTTGGCAGGTCATTTTGCAAGTAAATGCAGGAAGCTTGATTCTGGTAAAAAGAAGTTTAAGCCTGTTGATTACAAGAAAAAATACTTTGAGTTGCTCAAGCAAAAGTAAAGGGCTTTCATTACACAAGAAAATGACTGGGCTACAGATGGATTGGATGAAGATGAAGAAACAAACTATGTCAACCTTGCACTTATGGCCAAATCAGATGAAATAAAAACCAGTTCATCAAGCAATCAGGTAATCACAATAAACCTAGCTCATTTATCTAAAGCTGAGTGTAATGATGCCATAAATGATATGTCTACTGAACTATATCACCTGCATGTTACACGTAAGTCTCTTACCAAAGAAAACAGTAAGATTAAGGAGAACAGTGTGTTTTTAAGCGAGAGGAATAATGTGCTAGAGACTCAATTTATTGAGTTTGAAAAATTGAAATTAGAATGCAAGGTTGTTAAAGATGAACTAACGGAATCCTTAAAGAAAGAGGAGATTTTAAGAAAGCAACTTGAACGAGAACATGAAGTAATTAAGGCATGAAAATCATCTAGAGATGTCCATGCTCAAATTACTAAAGTTCAAGGTATAGAATCCTTTTGTGATATAGCCTAGAAAAAGAGCAAAGAGAACCTTGATTCCAATCTGGTTGAATGACTTTCAATAGATGTGGATTCGACGGATGATGAAAGTTATCCGTCGAATAATCAAAAAGATTATCCGTCAAAAGACAATGAGCCACATCCGTCGAATGTTAGTAAGCCAGTTAGCAAAGCTAAGTTAGCTAAGTTGAATGATAAATATGGATCATTTTCTAAAAACTTTGTTCCTGGAGAATCAAGTCAAATGAGAAAAGAAAATAGAGTCAATGTTGGTCATCTGTCTATCAAGAAATTGAATGACAGATTAGATAAGATTGAGGTTAAAGCATAATCAAAAAGGAAAAATAACAGAAATGGGAAGATAGGAATTAACAAACATAACAACTACACACCTGATAAATATGCTCTAAGAAAAATCTGTGTTAAGTGTGGTAGTGTTAATCATTTATCTGTTAATTGCAAACTTGATATGCCTACCTCCCTCTTTCCCAAACATTCCTGCCATGTCTGTGAATGCTTTGCCTGCACATAATATGAATGCACAATTTGCTAATATGCCATTTGCACCTAATCCATATTATGATGCATTTAGTATGCCTCAAATGCCATTTAGTATGCCTTACTGGAATAACATGTTTACACATAGCATGCCTTTTCCTGTCAATCAAAATATGCATGATAATTCTGCTTCAATGAATGGATTCAAAGGTCCAACTCAAATGACTAAGGATGAATCTGAAAAAACCAAGTCAAATGAGGTCAAACCTAAGAAACCAAAGAAAAAGGCTAACAAGGAAGGACCCAAGGAAACTTGGGTACCAAAATTAACTTGATTTGATTTTGATGTGTGCAGGGAAACAGAAAGAATCTTTGGTATTTGGATAGTGGGTGCTCAAGGCACATGACTGGAGATTCTACCCTGCTCACTGGGTTTAAGGAAAGAGTTGGCCTAAGTATCACTTTTGGAGATGACAACAAGGGTTATACCGTGGGATATGGCTTAATTTCAAAGGATAATATCATCATTGAAGAGGTTGCTCTAGTGGATGGACTCAAGTATAATTTGTTGAGTATCAGCCAGCTTTGTGATAAGGGCAACTCAGTGACTTTCAATTCTGAAGCATGTGTTGTGACCAACAAGAGAAGCAACAAAGTGGTTCTCACTGGAGTGAGAAAAGGAAATGTATATCTAGCTGACTTCAACTCAACAAATGCAGAATTAGTAACTTGTCTTCTCAGTAAAGCAAGTCAAGATGAAAGTTGGCTATGACACAAGAAGCTGTCCCATCTAAACTTCAAGACCATGAATGAGCTAGTCAAGAAAGATTTGGTTAGAGGTATTCCTCAATTGGAGTTTTCAAAAGATGGATTGTGTGATGCCTTCCAGAAAGGAAAGAAGATTAAAGCATCATTCAGAAAGAAGCTTGAATCATCAATTGAAGAACCTTTACAGTTACTTCACATGGACTTGTTTGGACCATTAAATGTGTTGTATATCTCAAAGAAGAGGTATTTCCTAGTAATTGTGGATAATTTTTCAAAGTTCTCTTGGACATATTTTTTAAAGTCAAAAGATGAGACTAGTGAAATCATCACCAATCACATAAGGCAAGTTAACAATCATCCTGATTTCAGGGTTGGAAGAATCAGGAGTGACAATGGAACTGAGTTCAAGAATTCTGTGATGAGACTATTTTGTGAAGAGAATGGTATCTTGCATGAGTTTTTTGCAGCTAGAACTCCACAACAGAATGGAGTGGTGGAAAGGAAAAATAGATCTCTTATTGAAGCTGCAAGAACAATGCTAGAAGAATCAAAGTTACCAACATATTTTTGGGCTGAAGTTGTGAATATTGCATGCTACACTTAGAATATTTCTTTGGTTAATCAAGAAAAATGCATGACACCCTACCAATTGTTCAAGAATAGAAAGCTAACTCTAAATTTCTTACATGTTTTTGGCTGTAAATGCTATATCTTAAGGAATCAAACTGATCAACATGGAAAGTTTGATTCCAAAGCAGATGAAGGAATTTTTGTTGGATATGCTATTGGAAAAGCATATAGAGTCTACAATATGAGAACCAACATTGTTAGGTCACACAATACTGTAGAAGGGGGTTGAATACAGTGTTTAATACAATCAAATCGATTTCGAACACAAGTACCAATAAACAGATACATTCAATATAATAAACTCTGTTACAATGGAACTGTTCTCTCTCAGTGATGAACGAATATCACGAGATCTGCTAGGTTACAATGTATGATCTTCTCGATAATGATAACACATATAGTGTAAACCTATGTCTGTATTTATATAGTACACAATTACAAGATAACTTCTAATTGATATGGAATATAATTCTGTCTCCTAAAATATATCAATCAGATATCTTATACAAGTCTTCTTATCTTCTAACTCTTTCCATGCATATCTTCTTTTGTATTAGTCTCGATCTTCTTTTCTGTAAATCAGCTTCCTTCCTTAACTGTAAGTCCTCCCGTACTTAAGTTCTGATATCTATCTTCTGATAACCTAAGTTCTGATATCCTTAAGTTTTGACTTCCAGTAAGTACTGATTTCAGTAAGTACTGATATTTCATGTTTGTTAAGATCTGAAAACTAAACATGAAACATATTAGACATGACATCTCAAATATATCTAACAATCTCCCCAACTTGTAAATTGTGCAAAAATATACAAGTTAATAGACTTGATGATGTCAAAAACGTTTAAGTTCAAATGCAATGAGAGTTTAAAAGACTATTAACTACAACTTACAGTCCTTGTAGCTTTAACAACATCACTGGATCAATCTGAATCCATAATGATTCTTAACAAACTCTTTTACCAGCTTATCTTCAACATTTCTCAGAACTTCAACTAACCGTGCTTTGACCTGCATCAATTATTCATCTTTGCTATCACCAATTTGATAAATGGCTGTTCTGAGAGCTTGAATTGATGTTCTTTCAAGTCCATCACCAAGTCTGATAACTCTAGGATGTGACGAGTTTTCATTATAACATAAGCATCTTCCTTTCAGAATAACTTCCACTTTAGCAGAGTTTTTCAGCATAGGAATTTCTCTTCCATCACCTTCATTAATCATTGGTATATACTGAGAAGTCTTTGTACCAGAGATTCTAAGTAGATCTCTTATAGCCTTCAAAATGTATTCTGACAATCTTCTTGTAACATCAGATTTTACTTCCAGAAGATAGTGAATATGTTGAAGCTCTCTGATAGACTTCTTTAGCACATCAGTATCAGCTAGTCTGTAAGTTAGTCCATCATTAAGAAATAAAATCAGTTTCTCCTTTAGATTATCCTTATCATGAGCATCTATCACATTTTGAGTAGACAACACTTTGTCAAGGTGCTTTTATTTGATTTGTTCATATGGTTTGTCTGTCAACATGAAATGATCTCTTAGAGTAACTTCTACTCCTGTTTGTATCTTCTCTTCATCAGAACCTAATCCAGCTTTATCTCTAGGTTACTTGGCTCTCAACCCAAATGTTGCGAGTTGATTAATCATAAGATTGGATTTTGGTTCAACTGGAGTAGCTTTCTTCCATAAAAACTTCTTCTTATCAGCAATTGTCATCTTTTTCAAATCAACTTGATCAGAATTTGTTGTTTCTTTTATAACTTGTTGTTCTGCATACTGAACAACTTGAGCAGTGTCAGAGGTTATTTTACATTCTTCAATTATCTTTCTTCTTTTCATAATTTGGGCAGTTTCATCTTCTATCAAATCATCATCATGCATTGTAGTTTGATAGATCGGAACGGAAGAACTTATCTTTTTCTCAATCTTTAAAGGTTCACCAACCTTTTCTTTTCCTTTTGACTTAGGATCAATCTCAGTTTGTGATCTAGTCTTGGACTTTGAAGTCTCAGAATTTGACTTTTCCCTGATCATAATGCATTTTTCCTTAGGCCTTGGAGGTTTCTTTGCATCAGAAGCTTTAGACTTAAGATTTGTCTTCTCAGCTGCAAATCTAGCTTCTTCCTCCTTGAGAGTTTCCAATCCATTCCTGGATTTTGTTTCAGAAATAATCTTCTAGCTATCTCCTCATCAAGTGTCTGGATTTTAGGATCTTTATAATAAACAGTAGTCAGCTTCCCTTTTAGCTTCAGAGTTTGTAAAAACTTCTGTGAGTCTTTAGATCCTGACTGAATCAGAATATCAGAACTTGACATCAAACTTTGTTTATCAGAACTTGACTTGTTCTATGTAGAAGATTTGCTAACATCAGAAATTACTTTCTGTGAAGATTTTCCTTGAACTTTTCCTTGACCTCTGCTCTTATCAGAGTTTCCATGGTCATCACCTTTATCATCCTTCTTCTTCAGTATTTGAGTAGGTGAGCATATGGGCTTAACTACCTTCTCCCCCTTTTTGGCATCATCGGGAAGTAAGAGAGAGAGAGAGAAGAAGTTCAACCGAATATTGGATTTCATCCATTTGAGCTTTTTGAGAAGCTTGGTTAGCCATGACCTCATCAATTTGGGCATGTTGCTTCTCTTGAATCTTCTCAATGGCTTCAATTTTCTCAAGAGTAGGTCTGACATATCTGTTCTTGTCCAGCTTGATCTGTAGATCTAGATTTTTAGCATGTTCCTTTATTGTATCAGCCTTTTAATGAGTAGAAGAATGTATACCTTGAAGATGTTTGGTAGACAGAGCTGTGATCTTGAGTTGTGTCTTGAAATCAGCATTTGTAAGCAACTCATCAGCTTTAGCAATATGCTCTGTCAGAACGTTAGAGCTTGGAATGAAATCAGTGTTATTCCACTTCTTGGTCCACTCTACACCTCTGTGAGTATCCTCCCAAGGAATAGGTGCTTCCTTTTCAACAAATTTCTTCACCAATGCTTCCTTGCCTAGTATGGGAACTGGAGTCTCAACAGAAACACTGTCTTCAGAACTTGAGGAAGACTCATTATGTTCTGACAGCACAACAATGCGTGAAGCAACTGGAGATTCAGGAATAACATTATCTAAATTCTGAGCATCAGAATTTATCTCCAGAGCTGGTGTAGATGGTCTCTCAGCATCTAAGATTGGAGAGTTTACTGTAGATGGCTGAGCTTCTGTAGATGGAGCTTCCAGATAAAGAACAGTTGGTATTTTCAGATTATGAATATCTATTTCAGAATTTTCAGTTTGTTCTTTAGCATCATCTGTAGCTTTAATAGGAGAGATAGGAGGGGTAACCACTGTATCATTAGCAGTGTCTTTGGCTTGAGCTGGAAGTGCTTCAATGATAATTGGTTCTTGTGAGATCAGAGATTCATGATCCCCTTCCTTAGCTTCTTCAGTATCTTCTGATGGAGCCTTAGCCAAATACCTCCTAGCCTTCATTTTCTTCAATCTCCTTGCCAATGAAGGAGTTGCTTCAGCAGTAACAGAACTTACAGATTTCTTTCTTTTCAAAGTATCAGAACTTTCAGCTGATGTTTCTTTCTGAGAAGTAACATTCTCAGCTCCAACTGTCACATGTTCTGATACATAAACCTGTGCTTCAACTTCAAATATAACTTAAGAGATGTCGATTCAAATTCAACATTTGTTTGTCAAATCAGAACAAATTATTAGTAACCACAACATTAATCAAAACATTCATCAAGAAATACAGTTTAAGTAAATGAAGTAAAGATTATTAGGTTGCACTAAGAACATTCACAATCACATAATATGAGATAAACACATACTAAATCTTGTATTTAAAAGAAATTTCATTAATATATCAAACGATTACATTTCATGAAATTTATAGATTACATGCAAAAATTACAAGATAGTCCTAGTCTAAAATGGTTATCATCAACAGCCTTAGTCCTATAAGAAAACCTATCGACTAGTTCCTCCTACTGCTGAAAAAGAGTACTGCAAGACGGATGATCCGTTCTTCCTGAAGGAGAGCCTCTCTCCTTTCTTCTTCCAATCGATCAAGATGGAGGTGATAGTCCATCGAAAAGAACAAGAGGTCTGTGTGAACCTCTTGTGGAATAGAGTTCCAGATCTCTTCAGGAATGGCGGTGAACAAGTTGAAAAGAACCATTTTTGTTTATGAAGAAGAAAAATGATGAGAATTAAGAGAGAGAGTGAGTTTGTGAGAAAATGAAAGATGATTTGGCTGACATGAATTGTTGGTTTAAATAGCCATCGGAATACCAAGGAACTTGGGACTATTTAACGATTAAGAGTAAAAATAATGATGCCTCATCTCCCTAGATCGATGTGTAATAATAACAGTCAGTAAAAAGCTAAAGCAGGAGTTAATGTGCACTGGAAATAAGTAACAATTACTGTGCACATGTAGTTTTTCAAGACAAACACGTTTACCACTAACCCTTAATGATTATGACTGTTTTTATCTCACCTAAATATTCTGATTAAATATGATTGTTTCAGTTTTTACCACAAATAAGTCAAGTAAAGAATAATGCCATGTCAGCATCAAGGATTCCATCAGGATTTAATATCAGAACTTTAACTTATATCAGATTTTAACAGTCATCAGAATATGGCTTCTGTACTAAAAAAGTGAATATTTTTTTCTGTGATTCTTCATATAAATACTGACTCAATTCTTCAGAGTTTAATCATCAGAACTTTCATCTGAACTTTTCCTCAGAATTTATGCAAATGACACTTAACTGTTTATCAAAAACAACTTAATCACCACAGTAATTTTCATCATTCATATGGAGTGAAAGTGTGTGCATTCAGTAGAATATCATATAAAGATTAAATTCTGATAAACTTCAGTACATCTTAGAAATAAGGCATAACTAAGAAAAGTGCATAAAATCTGTCATCAATCATGAAGTCTACTATAGAACAAATTTATGCAAGAGTCCACCTCAACTGTTTGTGCCCATTTTATGCATCTTTTGAAATTCTTTTTAACAGTGGCTTCTCAGTATAAGTGAGTCACAACTGCTTATCAGAATTTAAGCTATTATCAGAGTATTTTTCCAGTAATCAGAGAATGTAAAAAGTCACCAAGAAAAAATTATTTGCTTTTCTAATGCATATTACTTAATACCAGCAATGCACTTGGGTCTTCCCTTTCACATATTTACTCTAGATCTCAAATGAGTAGCTAACTTTTCTTTTCTTTTTAAAAGTGAGGCTTATCAGCATTTAGTTCATCCTTAAGATTTAATGACATCAGAATTTGACAGATAAGAAGCAAGATTCTAGTTTGTGACTTAGTAATAAGACACACAAAGTAAACTTGACTAAACTCAATATCAGAATTTGCTTGTGTTAATGAGTTTCCACATAAACAACTAATTTATACATGGGATTTCTAGTATGTTAAAGACTACTAGGTTAGCATCTAGCACAGTTATCCTCATTGGATTAAATTGTCACAGAACATTCAAAACACTTTCAGAGTTTAAAGATCCACATCAGATAACAATCAGCATTTAATGAATTTTCAAATTAAGTACAAATTACATGAAGATAAGATAATATGTAAACACTGATCATAAACTCTGATGCATGAGAACAAAAACTAAGCAGATTTAGAGAAAGAACCTGAAACCATTCCAAGTTCATTTACCAATCTTGTAAAAGTAGCTTCACATAGTGCTTTTGTGAAGATATCTGCTAGTTGTTGATCTGTTGGAACAAAATGCAATTCCACTGTACCTTCCATCACATGTTCCCTTATGAAACGGTACCTAATGCTGATGTGCTTTGTCATTGAGTGTTGAACAGGATTACCTGTCATAGCAATAGCACTTTGATTATCACAATAAATAGGGATTTTAGAAAATTCTAACCCATAAACCAGTAACTGATTCTTCATCCAAAGAATCTGTGCACAATAGCTTCCTGCAGCAATATATTCTGCTTCTGTAGTTAATATGGAAATTGACTTCTGTTTCTTGCTAAACCAAGAAACCAATCTACCTCCAAGAAATTGGCAGCTTCCACTAGTGCTTATCCTGTCTATTTTGTATCCTGTAAAATCTGCATCTGAGTAACCTATTAGCTTAAAATCTGATTCTCTAGGATACCACAATCCCAGATCAGCTGTACCCTTAAGGTACTTGAAAATTCTTTTCACATCTATTAAGTGAGGTTCTCTTGGATCAGCCTGAAATCTTGCACAAAGACAGGTAGCATACATGATATCAGGTCTACTTGCAGTTAAATAGAGTAAAGAGCCAATCATACCTCTGTAGTTAGTAATATCTACTGATGAACCAGTATCTTTATCTAACTTGGTTGCAGTGGCCATGGGAGTGGATGCTGTTAAACTTTCTTGTATTCCAAACTTCTTGAGTAAATTTCTGATGTACTTGGATTGACAGATAAAAGTACCTTCTTTATTTTGATTGACTTGAAGGCCCAGAAAATAACTAAGTTCTCCCATCATACTTATTTGATATCTTGACTGCATTAGCTTGGCAAACCTCTCACAGAGTTTGGCATTTATAGAACCAAATATGATATCATCTATATATATCTGTACCAAACGTAAGTCCTTTCCATGGTTGAGGTAGAACAGTGTTTTATCAATTGTACCTCTCTGAAATCCACTTATCAGAAGAAATTGAGCTAAAGTCTCATACCATGCTCTAGGAGCTTGCTTAAGGCCATAAAGTGCTTTGTCAAGCCTGTAGACATAATTTGGAAATTTTGAATCTACAAAGCCTGGAGGTTGTTCAACGTAGACCTCTTCTTCCAATTCTCCATTAAGAAAAGCACTTTTTACATTCACTTGAAAGACTTTAAACTTTTTGTGAGCAGCATAAGCCAAAAAGATTCTTATGGCTTCTAATCTAGCAACTGGTGCAAATGTTTTATCATAATCAATACCCTCATGTTGAGAGTAGCCTTTAGCAACCAGCATTGCTTTATTCCTTGTAATTATGCCATCACTGTCAGTTTTATTTCTCAACACCCATCTTGTGCCAACTACTGATCTATTCTTTGATCTTGGCATTAGGGTCCAAACTTTATTTCTTTCAAATTCATTTAACTCTTCCTGCATTGCTTGCACCCAATCAACATCTTGAAGAGCTTCTTTCATTTTCTTTGGTTCAGTCTAAGATAGAAAAGAATGATAGAGACATTCATTTGATGTTGCAGTTCTAGTTCTGACACCTGCTTCAGGATCTCCAATTATTAAGTCAGGTGTATGTGCTTTGGTCCACTTCCTTGCAGATTGAAGTTGACTTCTAGAACTGGATCCTCCCCTATGATCCAAGTTGTCTCCATCAACATTTTATGATGCTTCCCCTGTAGTTATGCTCTTTAAGAATTCATAATTTGACTTGGATCCTTCAAGATTTGAAGTATCAGAGTTTTCAGAATTATCAGTATTTGGCTCATCAGAACTAGATGAATCAGAACTTGAAGAGCTAGTGACATATTCTAACGCTTCTTAAGAGTCTTGAGATGTGGTAGGATCTTCAGTTTGCTCCCCCTGGACAGGTGCATTTTCCTTTGAAGTTGTTACCACAAATTCAATGACATCAGTATTTACTGTATCAGAGTTTAAGTCATCAGAATTTACAGAATCAGAATTTAAGTCTTCATTTACAAATCTCAGCTTATCGTGATCATTAAAATCTTCAAGTCCAGTAATCTTCTTATCATCAAAAGATACATTGATAGATTCCATGATAATCCTTGTTCTTAAATTGTAGAATCTGAAGGCTTTTGTGGAAAGTGGATATCCAACAAAAATTCCTTTATCAGCTTTTAGATCAAATTTTGACAGCTATTCAGGATGAGTCTTAAGAACAAAACACTTACATCCAAATACATGAAAGTATTTCAGATTTGGCTTCTTTTTCTTCACTATCTCACATGGTGTTTTTCCATGCTTGTTTATGAGTGTAGCATTCTGTGTAAAACAAGCAGTCTGTACAGCTTCAGCCCAAAAGTAGGTTGGCAGCTTTGCTTCATGAAGCATAGTTCATGCAGCTTCAATGAGAGTCCTGATCTTTCTTTCTACAACTCCATTTTTCTGTGGAGTTCCAGGTGCAGAAAATTCCTGTTTGATTCTATGCTCTTTGCAGAACTCTTCCCTGATCGAATTCTTGAACTCAGTGCCATTATCACTTCTTATAATTTTAACAGAATCTTTGACCAACTTATCGAGCTGTCTGACATGATCAGTTAGAGTAGATGTAGTTTCATTCTTCTTTTGCAAAAAGTACACCCAAGTGTACCTTGTGAACTCATCCACTATAACCATAACATATTTCTTCTTTGCAATAAACATGACATTGACTGGACCAAATAGATCAATATGTAGTAGGTGATAAGGCTCAAGAATTGATGACTCAGTTTTGCTCTTGAAAGAAGATTTTCTTTTTTTTGCCTTTTGACATGAATCACAAAGGCCATCCGGAGCAAATACTGATTTTGGCAGTCCTCTCACGAGATCTTTTTTTACAAGCTCATTTATGTTGTTGAAGTTTAAATAAAAGAGTCTTTTGTGCCAATTCCAGCTTTCTTCAAATGATGCTCTACTCAACAGACAGATTGCAGAACCATCGGAACTTGTTGAAAGTCTGGCTTGGTAAATGTTACCATGCCTGTAACCTTTCAAAACCATTTTTCCTGTAGAATTGCTTACAACTTCAAAGTGTTCTTCAAAGAAATCCACATGATAACCTCTATCACAGATTTGACTCACACTTAGAAGATTGTGTTTGAGTCCTGAGACAAGAGCTACTATTTCAATGATGACATTCTCAAGATTAATATTTCCATATCCCAGAGTTTTTCCCATGTTTCCATCTCCATAAGAAACTCCTGGGCCAGCTTTCTCCACAAAGTCTGAGAGTAGGGCTTTATTTCCAGTCATATGTCCTGAACATCCACTATCCAGTACTAAGATGTTTTTCCTGTTGCCCTGCAATCACAAAGACCACTAATGGTTAGTTTTAAGGACCCAGACTTGCTTGGATCCTTTGGCCTTTTAAGTTTATTAGCATTTGCAGCGGATTTAATATCAGAGTTTATGCTAACATGCTGTTTATCAGAACTTATATCAGATTTTGCATCAGACTTTACACTAGAAGGAATTAAAGCAACTTTCTTCAAAGAAGGTTTTATTTGATAATAATCATAGTACAAACTATGATATTCCTTACAAGTATAAATGGAATGCCATAAACTACCACAATGAAAACAAGGATTTTATGGCTTAAATCTAACGGACTGACCCTCAACTCCTGACTTAGGAGGTAAAGAGTTTATATTCTTATTCTTCCTGCAAAAGAAGCAAGATGGTTAGAGTTTCCACAATTATAACATTTCTTTCTAAGAGCATTAGGAACATGCATATAATTATTGCTTTTATTCACACCTTCCTTTCCATTCCTATTTTTCCTAGCTGCCCTTACCTTGTTGACATTCCTTATTTCTTTCAGCTTATGCTTAAGCTGCTTCTTTGTCATTAAGCCTATGTTAACTTCAGCTGGTTTATCCTGTTCTAATTTGTCAGAAGTTGACTTCTCCTTAACTTCTGCTACAGACTCTTTCATCTTTTCAGAATCAGACTTTACACTTTTAGTTACAAACTTAACATGATTTATCTTTGGCTTAGTAGTTTGTTTAAGAACAATTGGCTCAATTTGTTCAGTTCTTTTTTCACTTTTATCATCTCCATAACTTAAGCCCTCTTTCCATAACTTTTATCACTACTTAATAAATTCTGAGTTGTTTTGGCAGAGTTAGTCCAAGTCCTGATAATCTCTTTTTCTTTTTCTAACTCAGTTTTTAGAGATTGGTTCAATTTTAGCACTTCATCTCTAATATAAAAAGCATCATCTCTTTCTTTCTGAGTTTGATGGAACATAACTAACTCTTTTTCTAAATAATCATTCCTTTTCTTATAAGCAAGATTTTCAGAAGTTAATCTTTCACATGTTAAGGTTTGATCTTTGTAGCTAATAAACATGGTTTTAAGATATAATCTCAACTCAGTAATATTATTAGTATGAAAAGCATAAGTTGTTTGAGGTACCTTCAATTCAGCAGTTTCAGGGCTACCATCAGCATTTGCCATTAAAGCATAATTCCCCTAATCTTTAGAATCTGAAGAGTCTGTCCAACCTTTGTCACTCTTTCCTTTCTTGCAGTCAGGAGATATGTGGCCTCTTTCATCACAATTGTAGCATTTGACATTTGAGTTATCTCCTCTTTCAGACTTTGCACTTTTGCCTTCATACTTTCTGAACCCTTCCTTATCATAACTTCCACCTTTCTTGGAAAACTTCTTTCCCCTTCTGAATTTCCTGTAGGCTATCTTTGTGATACCCTTCACCATAAGAGCACACAATTTCATCATCTCTTCATCATCATCTATTTCAGGTAAACTTTCAGTTTCTGAATCATCATCATCAGAACTTGATGATTCTGAATCAGACTTTATGATAGGAGCCTTTCCTTTGCCTTTCTTTGAGACAGCCACTTTGGGGGATTCCTCCTCAGCCTTAAGAGCAGCCGTCCTTGACTTTCTCCCATACCTCTTGCCCTTTTGATCCATCTCAAGTTCATAAGTCTTGAGCATACCATAAATTTCATCAAGAGTAGTTTTATCAAGAACATTGTTGTCTCTTATAGTAGTAAACTTCAAATCTCAACTTTCAGGAAGAGCTAAAAGGAAGTTTAGATTTGAATCTTCAAGATCATATTCCTTGTCCACCAGTGAAAGATCATTCGAGAGTTTGACAAACCTGTCACATAAGTCAGTTAATGACTCATCACCTTTTGAGTCAAAGTGCTCATACTCTTGAGTGAGTATAGTCCTTCTGTTCTTCTTGATTGCATCAGTTCCCTGGCATCTTGTCTCCAGGCATCTTGTCTCCAAAGCATCCCATATCTCCTTTGCAGTCTTGCAATGAATTACTCTGTTTGACATGACATTATCAATGGCACTATGCAAGAAATGTCTTACCTTTGCATCATTGGCAATGGATGAGATATCTTCAGCTGTATACTCACTTTTATCCTTCGGTATGGTCTTTGTTGGCTGATCTGCAACTATAACAGAGAGCTTGGTTAGCTTATGTGGTCCTTCATTAATTCTGTCAAGCTATTCTGGATCTGTAGCTTCTTGAAACATAGCCATCTTCACTTTCCATATAGGGTACTCAGAAGGTCTCAGTATGGGAACCCTAATAGTCTCAAATTGACTGTGGATTTGAGTGTTTTTTGTTTCTTCAGTTTTGGTGGGCTTGGCTGGATTTTCTGCTTTTTCAGACATGATTGTTTGGATATTTACTGTACGTGTGTTAATAGATAAGCTCTGATACCAATTTTTAGGTCACACAACACTGTAGAAGGGGGTTGAATACAGTGTCTAATACAATCACATCAATTTCGAATACAAGTAATAGTAAATAGATATATTCAATATAATAAACTATGTTACAATGGATGTAACACTCCCAAATCCAGGGTCGGGGATCTGGGTCGTCACGAGTTCCATTTCCCTTAATAACACCCAATCTTAATAAACAATCAACTACTCTGTACTGTGACCCCACAATAAACACACACACCACAAGTTATAGTCTCAGAGATGAATATCCAAAAATAACATGAGTCATTTTATTCCAAAATTCTATGCCATTACACCTTAAAGGGTTTCTGAATAGATTTACATTTCTTTGCCATTATTATAATTAATAAAGATACAAAAGTCTGGTACATCAAAAGTTGAAATCCTAGCCTATTGGTAGTTCCTACCTCAGCTACAGCGATATCAACGCCTATAGGAAACTGCGGAACGTTTCCTATCCGCTCACGAATTGGGAGCTTGATCACGTTCATCTTGTCTAACTGTTGTTGTGTGATGGAAGAAAAAAAGCAAGGGTGAGCAACAAGCCCACCAAAATAATATGTATAATGATTAACAATATATGAGCATTCTCATAGTACTCATGAAAGTCTTGGTCAAGAAGAAATGAACCAAGCTGATATCTTAACGCGACCAAGTCGCAAAATATTCAGTATATGTACCTATACACTTTTCACAATCTTTGAAATCCTCTGACATGTATAATATACATAGAATTCCAGTTTATAACTGTATAAAAATATCGTTGTAAGGTGATCTCATATATCCAACCTTGTCTCAACATTTTTCTGAAAATCTTTGTCATGCATAAGATAATCATTAACTAGATATAAGTTTAAAAGATGAAGTTACAAGATACTCCAATATACTTATATCTTTTCCGAATACTACTTGAACTATCACCGTTCAAGTTATAATTAGTTTCAAAAGTTCATCACACTGATGAGACTACAAGATAAGACTTGAATAGATTCAATCTTTGAAATATCAATATAAATAATGAAGTTACGAGATACTTCATTAAGTCCTGATATATATACACACCTGTTAGGAATATATGTGCATTAGTTTGATGATATGTTTAACAAAACACTTAAGTAGAAATCTAGTGTTTGTAGCCTCAACGGATAAGACCATTTTGGCTATCCGTTGATGGTGTAGCTTTACTTAGAAATAAGTCTAGTGTTGTAGCACATTTCAGTCTCTGAATTTGAGATATAAATTCTTAAATATTGAGGGAAATTATAAGTCATGTTGACTACTAGAGGATATGCAGATAGGAAGGCCAATTGTAAGTATTTCATGCCTTGTAATTTTGTATAAATGAAATGGTGTCAACGGATAACTTAAAGACCTTCAATGGATGAGAAACAAAGCTTCAACGGATGTCTCTAAAGCTTCAACGAATAACATCCTTCAACGGATGAGTGCATCAACGGATAGAGCTTCAACTGCTAACACATCAACGGATAAAGCCATCAACGGATGAAGGCTTCAACGGATGTTCTGTTAAATAGCAGTTGACAAGTGGTAGTTGTACCTACAAACAGAGGCACATGGGTTGACAGAGACAACTGAGATGTGGTAGCCTATTTCAAGAACATCAGAAAAAGCAGCCGTTCTACTCTAGTATAAAGAGGCAATAGTCAACAATGCACTGGAGTAAAATGGAGAAGAAACAAGTGGAGAACTTATTTTATTATTGTACTTTTTATCTTTGTCTTCACTTGTAAACTTGGTGATATATAAACCAAGTAGCAGCTAGTAATTAGAAGAGAATTTTTCCAGAGCTGTTTAGAAAAATCTTGAGAGAAAAATTATCTAGTTTGTACTAGGACGCAACTGTGATCAACTTCTTGAATCACAGATTTTCTGAAATACCATCTCTGGTGGAACAACAATCCACCAGAAAAGTTTTTAAGGTCTGTTGTGTTCTTTACATTAGTGTTTGAATATATATCTGTTAGTATTAGCTTAAAGCAATTCATGCACTTGTTTATCTTAAACACATAGCCTTTGAAACTGCTCAAAACTTGAAAAAGTTTTGAGATTTACATTCAACCCCCCTTCTGTAAATCTCATTGTTAGTTCATTAGGAATAACAATTGGTATCAGAGCAGGCTCTTGACAAACAAAGAGTTTAAAGTTCTTGGAAACTAACAAAGATGAGTAAGAAGGATATTGGAGTAAAAATCCCAGTTCTTGACAAAGACAGTTATCACCATTGGAAGGTGAAAATGTACCTTCATCTACTCTCCCAAGATGAAGGTTATGTAAACTGCATTGAGAATGGTCCTCACATTCCCCACAAAGTAGCCACAGTTGCTACGGCCATAATTGCTGTTGGTCAATCCATTCCAAAACCTAGAGCAGAATGGACAATGGAAGACACAGAAGAAGTCCACAAGGATAAGAAGGCTATGAACTTTGTGTTTAATGGTCTTGACAAGGATATGTTTGATAATGTGATAAATTGCACAACTGCCAAAGAGGTTTGGGACAGAGTTCAGCTACTGTGTGAAGGTACAGAACAAGTAAAAGAAAACAAAATGCAGCTTCTCATTCAACAGTATGAGTATTTTCATTTTGAAGAAAATGAATCTTTAAATGACACATTCAATAGATTCCAAAAGCTGTTGAATGGACTGAAGCTGTATGGTAGAGTGTACCAGGTGAAGGATTCAAATCTTAAATTTTTAAGATCCTTGCCAAAGGAATGGAAACCCATGACTGTCTCCTTGAGAAACTCTCAAGATTATAAGGACTTCACTCTTGAAAGATTATATGGAATCTTGAAGACTTATGAACTAGAGCTGGAACAGGATGAGGTATTGGATAAGGGAAGAAAGAAAGGAGGTTCAGTTGCCTTGGTAGCTGAAAATGAGAAAGAATGCAGACAAGAAACTGTGAGATCTACATCAAACTCCAAAGATGGCACAAGCAAATCAGAATCAAGCAAGGGTAAGGAGCAAGTTGCTGAGAATGAAGACAACTCCAGCCAAGATGACTCTGATGGTATTGATGAGCATCTTGCATTTCTGTCCAGGAGATTTGCAAAGATGAAATTTAGGAAAAACACTAGAGCCACTAAACCTCATAAGAACATGGTGGACAAATCCAAGTTCAAGTGTTTCAATTGTGGTATAAGTGGACACTTTGCAAGTGAGTGCAGAAAGCCAACTTCTGAAAAGAAGAAATTTGACCAAGTAGATTACAAAAAGAAATATTTTGATCTGCTCAAGCAAAAGGAGAGGGCTTTCATTACTCAAGAAAAAGACTGGGCAGCTGATGGAGAAGAAGAGGATGAAGATGTGGAATATGTCAACTTGGCTCTCATGGCTGATTCTGAGGAAAATGAAGTTAGTTCATCAAGCAACCAGGTAATCACTACTGATTTAACACAGCTTACTAAAGAAGAGTGCAATGATGCTTTTAATGACATTTCTACTGAATTGTATCATTTGCGTGTGTCTCTTAAATCTCTTGCTAAAGAAAATAGTAGGATTAAAGAGAACAATCTGTTTTTAAGTAATAGAAATGCTGTGTTAGAAGATAAGTTGATTGACCTAGAGAAAACTAAGCTACATTGTATATCTGTTGAAAATGAACTAGCTGAATCTGTTAAGAAAGTAGAAATACTTTCTAATCAATTAGAGAGAGAGCAAGAGGTGATTAAAGCCTGGAAGACATCTAGGGATGTTAGTGCTCAAATTGTCAAGGTCCAAGGAATTGAATCATTCTGTGAGACTGCCTGGGATAAAAACAAAAAGAAAATGGAATTAATTGATGGGCTGTCAACGGATGTGGAATCAACGGATGATGAAAATTATCCGTTGAAGGAAGAAAAGGAGCATCCGTTGAAGGTTCCTCAATTAAAACTGGCAGATGTTTCTAAAAGTGAAAATCTAAAGAAACTCAACAAAAAGTTTGGTTCAACTTCCAAGAACTTTTTCAAAGAAGAAGCAAGCACATCCAAAGATTTCAGTAAGGTGAATATAGGACACATGACCTTAGAACAGTTAAAGAATAGGCTCAAAGTGGTTGAGGATAAAAAGGAAACTAAAAGGAAATCTAATAGAAATGGGAAGGTAGGGGTTAACAAACATAACAATTACACACCTGATAAGTATGCTCCTAGAAAAAGCTGTGTGCATTATAGTAGTGTTAATCATCTATCTGCTAATTGCAAATCTATTAAGAAAACTCCCATACATGTGCCCTCTTCCATGCCTAATATGTCTGCATCACCTCTGCATGCTATGCCTGTTATGTCTCAACAGAATCCTTATGCACATTTTGCAAACATGCCATATTTTAACAATCCTTATCTTGCTGCATTTAGTATGCCTCAAATGCCATACAATATGCCAATATGGAATAACATGCTTGCACAATCCATGCCTTATCAAATTCCTAATGTGCTAAATGATTCTGTGACTAACCCTACACCTCAACCAACTACATCTAAGATCAAGGTTGACTCAAAGTTACCTAAGTCTAAAGATGCAGGAGGAATGAAGTCTAGGAGAAAGGCTAACAAGAATGGACCCAAGGAAACTTGGGTACCAAAATCAACTTGATTGATTTTATGGTGTGCAGGGAAAAAGAAGAAATCTATGGTACTTGGACAGTGGCTGTTCAAGACACATGACAGGAGATTTCTCCCTGCTCACAGAGTTTAAGGAGAGAGCTGGCCCTAGCATAACCTTTGGAGATGACAGCAAAGGGTTTACTATGGGATATGGCTTGATTTCAACAAGGAATGTCATAATTGATGAAGTTGCATTAGTTGATGGTCTCAAGCACAACTTACTGAGCATCAGTCAACTATGTGATAGAGGGAATACAATTTCCTTCAATTCAGAAGCCTGTGTTGTCACCAGTAAGAAAGACAACAAAGTGGTTCTAACTGGAGTTAGAAAAGGAAATGTGTACTTAGCTGACTTCAACTCTACAGATGCAGAATCTATTACTTGTCTCTTCAGCAAAGCAAGTTCAACTGAAAGTTGGCTATGGCACAAGAAGCTATCCCATTTGAATTTTAAGACAATGAATGATCTAGTCAAAAAGGACTTAGTTAGAGGAATTCCTCTTGTTGAATTCTCAAGGGATGGTTTGTGTGATGCTTGTCAGAAAGGAAAACAAAGGAAAGCATCATTCAAAAAGAAGCTTGAAACAACAATTGATGAACCATTACAGCTGCTACATATGGATTTGTTTGGACCAGTCAATGTATTGTCAATTACAAGAAAAAGATATTGCTTGGTGATTGTAGATGATTTCTCAAAGTTTTCATGGGTCTATTTTCTTGGATCAAAGGATGAAGCAAGTGAAATCATTATCAATCACATCAGGCAAGTCAATAATCATCCTGACTTGAAGGTTAGGAATATCAGGAGTGACAATGGAACTGAGTTCAAGAATTTGACAATGAGGCTGTTCTGTGAAGAAAATGGAATCATGCATGAGTTCTCAGCTCCAAGAACACCTCAGCAAAATGGGGTAGTTGAAAGAAAGAACAGATCTTTAATTGAGGCTGCTAGAACAATGTTTGAAGAATCAAAGTTACCAACATATTTCTGGGCTGAAGCTGTTAATTGTGCCTGCTACACTCAGAATATTTCTTTGATCAATCAAGCTAAAGGCATGACTCCTTATCAGTTGTTCAAGAGAAGAAAACCAACTCTAAACTTTCTTCATGTCTTTGGATGTAAATGTTTTATACTGAGAAATCAATCTGACCATAAAGGAAAGTTTGATGCAAAGGCTGATGAAGGGATATTTGTTGGTTACTCAGCTGGAAAATCTTATAGGGTCTACAATCTAAGAACCAACATTGTTATGGAATCTGTGCATGTTGTGTTTGATGATAAAAAGATTGATGGACTAACAGATGAGGGACACCATGAAAGACTCAAATTTGACAACATTGAGATATATTATGATGATAGTGAAGAGGAGATTGATGGAGATGAAACTTCAAAAGGGATTCAAGATATGCCCTTGGATAATGCACAGAATTTTGCATCCGTTGAAAGAGGCAATGCAGTATCCGTTGAAAGACATAGTGCATCATCCGTTGAAGTACATAATGAAGCATCCGTTGATCATAGTTCATCAACGGATAATCGATTTACATCATCAGTTGATAGAACTCCAAGTTTCCTGCAAAGGACCAACAACTCAGGGGGAGTTTCAACTGATCAACACTCTGTCTCACATCACGACAATACTGAGGCCACCTCATCTAGAGCACATCTTCCACCTCAAAGGAAATGGACCAAGAATCATCCCTTTGAACTGATCATTGGTGATGCATCATCTAAAGTGCAAACAAAAAAAGCTACTCAAAATGAATGTCTGTATAGTAGTTTTCTATCTCAGGAGGAACCTAAGAAAGTGGAAGAAGCCTTAATGGATCCAGATTGGATATTAGCTATACAGGAAGAGCTGAACCAATTTGAGAGAAACAAAGCTTGGAAGCTGGTACCCAAGCCAAAGAACAAGAGTTCCATTGACACAAAATGGGTATTCAGAAACAAGATGGATGAAAATGGCATTGTCATAAGGAATAAAGCCAGATTGGTTGCTAAAGGCTATTCTCAACAAGAGGGAATAGATTTTGATGAAACATTTGCTCCAGTTGCAAGACTTGAAGCCATCAGAATCTTTCTAGCCTATGCAGCTAATGCCAATTTCAAAGTCTATCAGATGGATGTCAAGAGTGCATTTCTAAATGGGGAATTGGAGGAAGAAGTTTATGTAAGCCAACCTCCAGGTTTTGAAGATCAAAATTTTCCAGACCATGTGTATTATCTGTTGAAAGCACTCTATGGACTAAAGCAAGCACCTAGAGCCTGGTATGAGACTTTGTCAAAGTTCCTTCTAGATAATCATTTCTCAAGAGGTACTGTTGATAAAACTCTCTTCTTTAGAAATGTTAATGGCTCTAAGATACTTGTACAAATTTATGTAGATGATATTATATTTGGATCTACAGATGATAAGCTTTGTAAAAAGTTTGCTATATTAATGCAAAGTAAATATGAAATGAGCATGATGGGAGAGCTAACTTACTTTCTTGGGTTACAAGTAAAACAAGTTAGTAGTGGAATTTTCATTAGTCAAACTAAATATATTTATGATCTTTTAAAGAAGTTTGACTTAATGGATTGTTCACCTGCAAAAACTCCCATGGCCACTGCCACTAAGCTTGAATTAAACAAGGCTGAAAAGTTTGTGGATATTACAAGTTATAGAGGCATGGTTGGCTCACTTTTATATTTAACTGCTAGTAGACCTGATATAATGTTTTCTACATGTCTCTGTGCTAGATTTCAAGCTGACCCTAAAGAATCTCACTTAGTGGCCATTAAAAGAATTTTCAGATATCTCAAGGGGACTCCAAATCTAGGAATTTGGTACCCTAGAGAGTCTGGTTTTGATCTAATTGGCTACTCAGATGCAGATTATGCAGGTTGCAAAATAGACAGGAAAAGCACAACAGGCACCTGTCAATTTCTAGGGAACAAGCTCGTATCATGGTTCAGCAAGAAGCAGAATTCTGTTTCCACATCAACAGTTGAAGCTGAGTACATTGCAGCTGGTAGTTGTTGTGCACAAATACTATGGATGAGGAACCAGTTATTTGACTATGGTATGACTGTTGACAAAATTCCAATATTTTGTGACAACACAAGTGCCATTGCCATTACTGAAAATCCAGTGCATCACTCAAGAACCAAGCACATTGATATCAAGTACCACTTCATTAGGGAACATGTGATGAAAGGTACAGTGGAACTTCATTTTGTTCCAAGTGAACAACAAATTGCAGACATATTTACCAAGCCACTTGATGAATCAACATTCACAAGATTGGTAAGTGAGCTAGGTATGCTTAATTACTCTTAAAATTCATGTCCTTATTGCAATTTGAATTGAAGCCTGAAATGTATTAGCTGTAAGAACAAATTTGATTTTTAACACAGATTATTCCATAAACGGATATTCCCTATCCGTTGAAAGTCAAAATTATTCTGTCAACGGATGTTCATTATCCATTGAAAGTCATATACATTTCTGGAATTTTTATCCGTCAACGGATAAAACTGAAGTGCTCTTCAACGGATGACAGTTTACCTTATCCATTGAAATATCACATCAGTCGATTCAGGTGTTTCACAGCCGTTGATTCTATTGTCTTAACCGTTGATACTCATACATACAGCTGTATGTATTTGTTTTAAAGGTAGTTTTTAGAATACTTACAGTTTATTCTTAAACGGCTGAAATTCACTTACATATATTTATTGTTTAATCTCTTATTTATGCTTTTTAATTTGAGAAAGTATATAAGCCCTTCTAATTTTTCATTTTTTTTACTTTACGCTGTCTTGAAATTCAAAGCTTTTACCATTTTCTCTCTGCAAAACCTTCAAGTTATTCTCTGCAAATTCTACTCACAACAATGGCACCAGTAGTAAAGATTATGTCTCAATCTGGGTTCATCTAGGAGAAAAACAATTTCATAGCTTTGGTAGCAAAGAATGAAGCCCACTCAGATTATCACAAAATGATGGACTTCATCAAAAACTGTAAACTTAGCTATGCAATGCTGGAAGCCCCAACGATTTACTGTGAGGTAGTTAAGGAGATTTGGACAACTGCTGAGTTCAACTCCATAGATATGACCATCTATTTCACTCTCAAAGGTAAAAATCAATGTGTTAACTGTGATGATTTACTAGCATGTTTTAAATTACCTGAGAACAATGCCATGACACCACACACTGATAATGATGTATCCAGCATGTTAGATTCCATAGGTTATTCTCTTAACTCTGCTAGTTTAGGGAGTATTAAAAGAAAAGGCCTTAGGAAAGAATGGAGTTTTCTTGGGGATGCCTTTATCAAGGTTTTCTCTGGGAAAATTAGCAATTTTGATGCCATAACTTCATCTCTTGTTAATATGCTCTATATGCTTGTTTCTGATAGGTATTTTAATTTTAGCAACTATGTTATGCTAGAATTGGGTACTAGATTAGGTAACAAAGCTAATAGATCTAATAACATCTATTATGCTAGATTCTTTATGTTATTGGCTAACCATGTTGCTGAAGGTTTGGTCATAACCAATGAGAATAATAAACTCAAGTGTTGGGCACAAGAGAAAATAGTTCTTGCAGATTTATTGAGAATGGATCTCAACAGCAGTGTGCCATTGGTATATTTACCAATCATGAATGCACCTCAGGTAAGTGAGGTAATTGCTTCTACAACTCCTACTTCTTCCAACCCCTCTATTTCTTTATCTTCTAGTGTGGCCATGGAATCTGTGACAATGCCCCAACAGATTCCTACCAAGGTCACCAAAACTAAACCTTCAAAATCAAAGACAAAGAAAACCACCTCTGTTGTTTCTCAAAAGACAATAGTTGTAACACCTACCCTTAACCCTGAGGGGAGTGAACAGGGTGTGAGTGGTGAGGGGAGGGGTGAACATCAAAGAAACCCCCAGGATAAGGAAGGAGAGATAAGTGTTTCCCAAGCTAGCCAAACCACAGTTTCTCAAAAAGCTGTGGTGGTTGAAAAGGTTACTAGCACATCCCTAGCTGCATCCTCCCAAAAGGATGTAACTATTGAAAATAGTTCCCAACCAGGAACACAAAACAAACGAGGGAGGGACACTAAAGCCAAACACTCACCAACAAAAGCCTTTATTAGAAGAAAGAGAGCAAGAACCCAATCTTCCACACAGGGTGCACACACTGCACAGATACATCCATCTGTATCTATGCCTTCTCAAACTCAGTTTGATGTGGCTCCAACAAATGTGGAGTCACAGCCCCATTCTCTCACAATTAACACACATCAATCACCACACACTTCTTCACCATCTCTAGATGTGGATATGTTATTCCTATCAATTCCTGATTCTCCCTCTTTACAACTCAGGGAGGAGCCCCACTCAAATACAGGTGATCATCATCTTTTAGATGATTTGTTGGATCACCCGCAAATTCTTTCAGATGTAATTGAAGGATCTGTGTCACCAAAACTCATATCAATCTACACAGATTCAACAGTTATATCACTTTCAATTTCTACTTCTTTTCCTTCTTCAACGGATATCACTCATCCGTTGACAAGTGGTTGTTCTTCAACGGATAAGCTTAACAGCAGTTATCCGTTGATACCATCAATTTCACCTTCAACGGCTATTCCTCATCCGTTGATAGTCTCTACACACACAACTGAAACAATTCCAAGTGTAGAAGACTTGATTACTGTACAATCACTTCTAGGACTGAGGGAAGGGAGTGACAATTTGAGTGAGAGGCTGGGTTGCTCCCAGGCAAAAGGAGAGATTGAGAGCTCAAACATGCATGCTATTTTTTCCAGCATTGCAAAAGTAAGTGAGAGGAGTACCACCTTAGTAGGTGAAGGTGAGGGAGTGAGTTGTGTGAGCCAGGGGGAGCCCCTGATGCAAGAACATAGAGAAAATGAGAGAAAGGCAGGTACAGCAGAAATAAGGATGGATCCAGCCATTGCTAGTGAGTCAATGATTGTGAATGATGCTGAAAAGGAAAGACAATTTCAGCAACATTACAAAGCTGTTATTGATAACATTTCCTTGGATGCTGACACTTTTACTCATCCTGTTTCAGCCTATCAATTATTGGCTGCACAGGGCAATGTGGAGGCAGAAAAGACACTACATCTAGTACATACAACAGCATCTCTTCAAAGGGACAAAGCTGCTATTAACAAGATGCCTTCAACAGCTGGTGAGTCATTTGAAGAATTTGGAGTAAATTCTGATGATGATGACTTTGTTTCTTCTGATGGAAGCATGAACTTAGGGGGAGATGAAGGCCCTAGTTCTATTCCAAATCTACCTGAATGGGCCTTCACAAAGGAGTCTACAACAGGGCAATTCAATGTCTCCTTAGTCAAACAAATCAGTACTATCAAACAGGCCATTCAGAAAACTTCTCATGCTGGTACAGAGGCTATCCTTACAGCTCACTTGGACTCCCTGCATCTCATGAAGTTGCAGCAAGTAAGACAGAATCTGAGTGTGGATGAACTCATAAAGGATATTGCTGACTTGAAATCCTACAATTCTGAAAAATTGGATTCAGTCATGCCCTATGGTACAATGCAGGACATTTTGTTGAGATTGAAAAAGGAATCACATACTGAAAAGAGGCTGGCCAAATTGGAAGACAGAGTTCAAGTTATTGAAGATTCTGTGGCCACCATTCTTCACAACCAACAATCTCAAACAAATCTACTTATGCAGCTGGCAAAAGCATAGGGCTTGACCCCTCTCCTTGATGATAACAAAAAGGGGGAGAGTAAAAGGGAAGGGGAAGGAGAGCCATCTATAAAAATCCAAATATCTAAAGTGCTAGTTCCTGCCATCACTACTTCTCCAATCATTCAAATCAAAGGAAAGCCTGATGGAATTGATTTAATCCAGCTAGCAGCAGCTGAAATTCAAGTGAAAGAGCAAAGGAGGATAATTGATGAAAGGATGCAACAACTGTTTGGCTCTACACAAGATAAATCAATATCTGTGAAATATAGCACAAAGGTTGAACCAATCAATATGGAGCACAAGCCAGAAAGGAGAAATAAGGTTGGAGAGACTTCTTTCAAGAATCTAAAACCTATGGTTCTCAAGCCCAACACTAGATCCAGCAAGGACTCCACAAAGAACCCTCTAGACTTTGCTCAGATGAAAAAAGTGGACTTTCCTCTTCCAAAGCCTGATGAAGACAAAGTTTTGGGTACTAGCATCATAAAACACAAGGAGACCATGGATGAGGCAGTAAGGAGAAACATGGCTATTATCTTTAGAGAGGGAAAGAGCATATGTGTGATGCAAGGACATCCCAAATTCTCAATAGCCAAGAGGGAAGAAACCAAAAGGTTAAAGAAAGAAGCTGAAAAACTCAAGGCTGACAAAAGAGCACAAGCAAAGCTTGAACAAAAGCTAAAGTCAAGTCTAGTTGAAAATGAGAAAGGAATTGAAGTCAGGGGTGAAGACAAGATTGCAAACTTAGATGAGGTTTTTGGGAGTATATTTGGTGAAAGTACGGAGGAAAAAGAGGAATGGCAGAAGGGAAACAGAAGAAAGGCCAAGGCACATAGAAGGAGTGAAGGCAACACTGAAGAAACTAAATCTCTACCTTCCATACCTGAACCCTTTGTTGCTGATCCCACTATAAACATCCATGGTGAACCAATCATCCCAAAAGAGGAACCTATTGATTGGGACACCATCAATTTGCCTACCTTTTTAACCACTCTTCCACTACCAAAGAAACATAAAAGAAAATCCAAATCTACACCTCCCCTAAACTCTAAGAAATTCACTCAAAAATATAAACCTAACCCTAAGCCACCCATTTCTAAAGATGATTATGTTCACATCTGTGACATAAAAGAAATTTCAGACACTGAACTCTATCTGGATGAGCTGGAGGATGTAAGGGGAATTGCTGCTTACAGACAGCTACCAGAGAGATTGGTGTTTAGATACAAAGGAGCTGGGGAAAGAACATGGCCTCTCTACAGGATTCTGAATGAAGGCTACTCTACCTTGATCAGAGTCTTTTCAGCCATACAAAAGGATTCTGGCTTTACCAGGACTGCCAAGACTGAAATTCTCAACAAGATTGCCAATATAAGGAAAACTTGGAGGGAGCCCAATGCCTTGCCCAGAACCTTACTCATTCAAGAAAGGGGAACTACAATTCACAAATCACCTCATTGGTTGATGGAATTCAGAGATGATAAAGGAGTCAGAAGATTTTTCAGACTTGAAGACCAACTCAAGATTGCTAACAATGAAACTCTCAAAGAAATGCAATCTAAGTTGGATATCAGTGATGAAGATGAAGCTGAATTCTTCAGACAACTCCAACTCCAAATTGAGGAAAATGACAAAGGGCTAAGAAAGAAAACCAGGGATCAAAGAAGAAAAAGATGATTTGCTCAGGCTAGAGGAGCATCCTTGGAAATACTGTAAATCTTCAATTACCTTCTAGTACATACACTTTTGCAGCACTTTTGAATTTCTACTTAGTTTCAGTTCATATATTTGTTAAGTGTTTTGTTATCATCAAGTTAACCTTGAATTTATGTCTACAATTCTTATAGACATAAATAGGGGGAGATTGTTAGGAATATATGTGCATTAGTTTGATGATATGTTTAACAAAACACTTAAGTAGAAATCTAGTGTTTGTAGCCTCAACGGATAAGACCATTTTGGCTATCCGTTGATGGTGTAGCTTTACTTAGAAATAAGTCTAGTGTTGTAGCACATTTCAGTCTCTGAATTTGAGATATAAATTCTTAAATGTTGAGGGAAATTATAAGTCATGTTGACTACTAGAGGATATGCAGATAGGAAGGCCAATTGTAAGTATTTCATGCCTTGTAATTTTGTATAAATGAAATGGTGTCAACGGATAACTTAAAGACCTTCAACGGATGAGAAACAAAGCTTCAACGGATGTCTCTAAAGCTTCAACGGATAACATCCTTCAACGGATGAGTGCATCAACGGATAGAGCTTCAACTGCTAACACATCAACGGATAAAGCCATCAACGGATGAAGGCTTCAACGGATGTTCTGTTAAATAGCAGTTGACAAGTGGTAGTTGTACCTACAAACAGAGGCACATGGGTTGACAGAGACAACTGAGATGTGGTAGCCTATTTCAGGAACATCAGAAAAATCAGCCGTTCTACTCTAGTATAAAGAGGCAATAGTCAACAATGCACTGGAGTAAAATGGAGAAGAAACAAGTGGAGAACTTATTTTATTATTGTATTTTTTATCTTTGTCTTCACTTGTAAACTTGGTGATATATAAACCAAGTAGCAGCTAGTAATTAGAAGAGAATTTTTCCAGAGCTGTTTAGAAAAATCTTGAGAGAAAAATTATCTAGTTTGTACTAGGACGCAGCTGTGATCAACTTCTTGAATCACAGATTTTCTGAAATACCATCTCTGGTGGAACAACAATCCACCAGAAAAGTTTTTAAGGCCTGTTGTGTTCTTTACATTAGTGTTTGAATATATATCTGTCAGTATTAGCTTAAAGCAATTCATACACTTGTTTATCTTAAACACGTAGCCTTTGAAACTGCTCAAAACTTGAAAAAGTTTTGAGATTTACATTCAACCCCCCTTCTGTAAATCTCATTATTAGTTCATTAGGAATAACAACACCTATATATATATACATTTCATACACTCCTTGAAAACCTCTGTTATGAAAATTATAAACAGAGTTGCAATATCCAAAGAATTTGGAAAGGAGAAAACCTTGGCATAAACCTGATATCTTGCTGATCAGGCAAAGATACCAATAAGTAACCTTTTCTACTAGTAGATGGATGAATCCCCCACCGGTCATCACCCTGGCCACATAAGGACCTTGTGTTGGACCGCCACCCGGCCTCTTACGCGTTGATGGACTACCACCCAGCCACTTACACTTTCATAGACCGTACCCCGGCCTGTCACTTATGCCGACTCAATTAGAGAGACTTACTTCCCGAACGTTGGGAAAGTAATCAAATTGTTTTCTCAAAACAGCAACCACGTTGCGAATGTAAAATACACCACAGAGTCGGATCCCCCAGGTTTTGAGCGAGTATTTAAATCCCCTTCGAAAGGAGGATCTTAAATTTAAAAGAATGAGTTTTGGGATCCGCCCTATCTTTTAGAAATCATTTTGAAGACTCGAAAACATTTTTAAGAATGTTTGGAGTACTGCTGATTTATTAAAATAAATCAGTCCTGATATATTAGAAATATCTGAATATTATTCTTTAAATAATATTCTCATAAAGATAATCCTTATAAAAATAATCGAAGTAGAAGTTTTAAAACTCATACTTGAAATGTATATTAAATAACCCAAGATATACTTATACGAAAGTACTATCTTTATTTTAATAATCGAAAATAAGTTTAATTATCGAAACATTATTCTTTAATAAAATAAAGAATATTATTAAATAATAAGCGGATTCATAAGTCCTCGAATGAATATTATAAATAATATTCTTTAAATAAAATAAACGGAGTCATACATCCTCAAATGAATATCCAATTAATAACCATTAAATAGAATAAACAGAGTCATAAGTCATCGAATGAATATTCAAATAATATTCATTCAATAAAATAAATTTATCAAATAAACCTTATTCAATCAATAGTTTTGAAAACTATATCCATATATATATAAATATATATATATAATATACTCGGGAACATCGACTCCCGGTTTAGAAATATGTTCACCTTTGGGTCCCCTATACTAAGGGTATACGCAACTACTGCTTATCTCTCGCATAGGTATTATGCAACTATAAGCATTGAAATCAACAGATAGATAACCAGATTAGGAAACAGACATGCATATATACCATATCAGCATGCTCCAATATATCGCAAAATTTGCTAATAACAATCATGCACTTATCACAAGATAATGCATATACATATATATATCACAACAACAGTATAACGGGTAGAAAACTTGCCTGAGCGAATGGGGATTATAAATTGCTTGGGGCGAGTCTGGTAACCTATAAACAACATATAAGTTGGAATTAAACCAAAGTCACTTGTAAATCTATACTTTAACCAAATTAGACTCTAACGCTCGCTTTGCACTTACTGATTCTCTTAAGTCGCTCGAGTACCCTCAGCTCCACCATTTTTAATAAATTAACCATTAAGGATTTTAAGGCGATTCTTTCGCAAGTACCTTACCAACTGCCTAATACACTTTACATAAATGTTTCATACCCCAATTAGTCATTTAAGTTCCTTAACCAAGGTTTCAAAGTAAGGCGAGGGGTAATAGTTCGGTCGCGAAACGCCGTTACTTAAAATGGTCGTTTCTCCTAAACCGTACATCAGATTCAAATGAACCACATATCAAAACGAAGCTCGTAACATGAACTATATAATCATGGCAATGGTCAAAACCTAGAGGGGAGTTCTCGGGTCCTAATGTTAAGAACAAAACAGCCTAAAGTAAATCGGACATTACGACGGTTATGTTTACGCGATTTCCCAAATTTAAAAATTTCAAATCAACCACCAATCAATCCCAATTCATTCATACAACCAAAATCCATCCCTATCACACTACAACAGCCCCAACATCTCAAGTTCTCCAATTTATGTTATTCTCAACATGAATTTAAAACTATACTTAAGTCCTTTACTAATCAACAAGATTCAACATTCAATTCACTACCACTCCAACCCAAACTCTAAACCTACAAGCATCAAGCTACTCTTTTACCAAAACAATCAAAATCATCCTAATATACAAATTAAAGCTAGGGTTTGGAGATGTTATACCTTCCTTGAAGTGATTGGAATAGCTAGGAAGCCTTAAGAAGCCTTGAGATGTCTTAGGGATGCTTGGATCTTAAAGGAAAAACAAGAAAAATCAAGTTAAAAATCTTGAAATCACTATTCATTATCTTCTTCATTGATTTCTTGGAGAAGATTGTGAATGATTTGGAGGCTTAAACTTATAGGATAGCTATATCTATGCATAAATTGTAATAGATAATTATCTTACCAATTAAGGAAGCTTGGAACTTGAATTTTGAAATTCTTGCTTTGGAAAAGAAGAAGAAGCCGAGAGCAAGGTGAAGAAAATGAAATAATCTTTGTATTTTGGGTGAAATGATTGTTGGTTGGTTGTTTTTAGCTTGATTTTGGTTAATTACCCTTTTAACCTTGAACTTTGTGTGGCTTTAAATCAACCACACCTCCTTCCCCCTATGTCATGCTTATATCACCTTATGATGTCATCATCCCTTACTTGCCCTATTCTTATTGGTTGGATGACCTCATCATCCCTAACCTCCTTGATTAACTTCCTAATTGTTTGCCTAATGACCGCTGATCTGTTATACGGTTCGCTTAACTTTCATTTTCGTTTATCGTTTGAGGGATCATACCCGGGATCTTATTACTTAGGTTCCCTTAACCTTTATCAATACATTATATTCCTTTTTATGATCCTCTCTTATAATCCTTGAATTTAAATCCTTTTTATTCTGTTACCTTATACTCAATTCTTTCTGTATCTAGTAGATTTCTGGGAAAAATCAAAGTGTTCGGATTTGGATTATTACGATCTTTATATACACTTATATACCACATAGAGTACTAATAATATCCCAGAAGATCAATAAAAGAACCCCTACATAGTGTGGCATGAAAAGTTTTCTTATTCAGCAAAACACTATTCATAAGGGTTTCAAAAATTTCCAAAAATTGGGGTTATTACAGTCTCCCCTCCTTAAAAGGATTCCGTCCCGGAATCAGATTGAAAATGAATAGGGATACTCTCTTAGCATTGCACTTTCTAACTCTCGAGTAAATTTTCCCACATTGTGGTCCTACCACTAAACTCTGCCTAGTTTGATAACCCTTCTCCTAAGCACTTGCTCCTTTTCACTCTATAACCCTTCTTGGTTGCTCCATATAGGTTACGTCTGGTTGCATGTCTAGGTGCTCATATGCCCCTATTTATCTGGCATCCGAATTACACTTCCTTAATATTCATACGTGAAACACGTTATGACTTGCTACATGTTTGGGGGTAGGGCTAGCTCATATGCTATCCTTCCCAATACGTCTTAATATATCCAAGGGTCCAACAATTCGTGGACTTAAACTTTCCTTTCTTTCCAACCCTCATCAATTCCTTTTTAAGGGAATACTTTTAACAATAACAGGTTCCCTCCTTCATACTCTTTATCCTTTCATTTGTCAAATCAGCATACTTCTTATGTCCATCTTGAGCTACTCCCAGTCGTCCTCTGATTAGATCTATTATATCCTTGGTCCTTTGGACTACTGCGGGTCCGAGCATCTTGCGCTTTACAACTTCATCCTAACATAAGAGAGATCGACATTGTCTTCCTTCAAGGATCTCATAAGGCGACATCTCGATAATGACATGATCTATTGTCGTGAGAAAACTTAATTCGCGTTAAGTGATCATTCCAAATTCTTTCAAGTCTATTGCACAGACTCTCATTATAGCTTTTAGCATTAGAGTTTTTGCTTCTCAATACCCATTCTTTTCCAGTTCGTAATCGCTACTACCTTCCGTTCCTAATATTATACTGGTTATACTTTTGCTCGTTAGCGTTCTATAACCTTTTAATAACCACGTCAACCTTAGTATCACGAATGTGTTTCCATTCCGGATACCACCATAACTTTACTACTCCTTTTTCAGCTATTTCTATTTTCCAAAGTTTGATCAATCATATAGAAGTAAAGGAATTTGTTGAGAGATCACTATGATCATGAACACTTGTTATATCGCATAGTTAGTATAGAAGGTGGCCAGCCTTTAGTACTTGACAAGCAATTAAACAATAGATGGTATCCTACTAGGCTTCTATCACACAGATAGATAGTCATTCGGCAATACCTCCCCTTCTGGAAGGGTTGTTCTTCTCAGCTTATACAAAATGAAAAGAATAGAAAAGAACGAATTGAAGAGAATTGTGTATATGAAAAAAATATACTGCCACAAAACATCTGGCTTGGAACCTACCTCTGAACTATAGAGGTTTGTCATAGGAGAACAAAACATATGTGTATATATATCAAGTATTATCACATCGCATTTCACATGCCTAAATATTTTTGCTATTTCGTCCATCATTCTATGGACCCATGCTCTTGCACGAGCTTATACACAATCACCTTTGAAACTCCCTCGTCATCGAAAATCGAATCTGGGATTTCATTCTTGACATCACCGTTACTAGAATTCTATGCTTGCACTGCAACCTTCCTCGTATAGTAATACGACTCTTTATTGATAAGAAGGAATAAATATTCAATAGGTAGATAATCTACTTAATTAGTCTATCAATGATAACTTATACACCACCACGACCCGATTAGTGGTACTCAATCTCAACATCCATTCCAATACAACTCTCATGGTTGTAATCGACTCATTACTCGCAGAATCATTGCTGCATTACTATGGTCCACCACTGACCTACTGTCGTAATTCACTTTCCATGAAATCTTAATATCTAACCATACGGAGTCCATACATGTCGTATAGAATTCTCCTAAGGAGTTAACATAATCACCAATCATAATTCATGAAGAACACTCCAAACTCTAACGTACTTTCATGACATGAAGTAGATAAAATTGTAGAAGAATTTCAGTCAAAGCAACGATAGCAGGTTAATACCATTCTTAATCGTATGCCTTAAATAGAAGACTTAACTCAAGGGTTCGTCTAGTCCTTTTTGAAACATGGTCCTGGCTTATCTCAAGATAGTATCTTCTGAGATAGATAGCCCGCTCATGGCGATTACACGAATTAAACCTTTACCAACTACTATTACGGTTGGGTATTGCACAGTCATCAGAAGGAATGTCAATCTTCCAAACCATAATACAACCTTTATAGCTTTAACCATCATCACTGTATTCCTTTGGCACAAGCGCCTATAATTATCCTCTTACCTTTAAAGTGTCGGCCACCTCTTTGGCCTTTCCTGATAGTAAAATTTCCTTACAGTCAATGTCATTTTAACCACCTCCAAAAAAAATTTCTACCTCATTTCAATCATAGCTTATGTGAAGATGCTTTTCTTAAGTCCTGGTGAGAAGAAAAAAAATCACCATTTTTTTTCATAAGTCATTGCCTTAGTCTTTAGATGTGAACATTGCCACGACTGACTCTCGATCATACTTAGGACGTCTCTTATCTTGGGTCCTTCTTGTTTTCACCAATCTCGACCCTCATTGGGTCGATCTATACTTTCTTATGGTTCAACACGTGCCCCACCTGGCATTATTATAATTATGTCACATTTCCTTTATCAAAATTTCTATTCTTGAGAACTTTGAATATTACCTTTTTCCTTGTAAAACCTCTAAGGTTATCCTTAAATCGTTCCTCCTGTATTCCCTAGATACCGGGCATATCAAATTACCATTTATTAATACCAGAATCATTGTCTATATACTTGTGAAAAATTTCTCCACTGATTCTTACAGGTTGTTATTACCTTAATCCTTTCCAATTCATACTGTTAAAACTCATACTATCCCTATTAAGGGTGAAATGCCAACCTTTATGCATTCCCCTAGGATTCATTTTAAGTTACCGATGTTCTATCCTTAATTCCACCTTTAAAAAGGTACTTGCATCCTTCCATGGATAAATCAAGTCTTATATCCTTTATAGATTATCTTATTCAATCATTCCCACCTTGATAGTTTATACCAATTTCACGATAGCATCCTTATTCAAACTGAGGTCAACCCATATGGCCTTCAAAAGATAACAATGGTTACCCACTTTTCTTTCCTAATTTGGTAATGACAACAGGGATGTTCTGGAAGATATTGGTCGTGTTCAACTTGAACTTCTTCTTAATAATTCCTCATTTACTTTTGTTGTTTATCTCAACAGTCATCTCAATGTTGGGATGTCTTTCATGCCTGGCGTCTCCCTTTCTGTGTATCATGCCACCGGTCTTACACTTCACATTCCTGAAGGTCACTCCCTTCATCCAATTTTCCTAATTTCCTACTTTCTTGTCTCCTCAGTCTATCCGTGTCTCATTATTTATCCTTCGAACTATCTCAAGGTTCCCTCGAATCCTCCCAACTTAAAGGGGATAAAATATACATAACTCTTATGCCTTCAACCATCAACTTTGACTCATGGTGAATCACCCTCATCCCAACGATTACATACTTTTCAATTTCTATTGCTACGAGTCTTTAGGGTTTCCTTATACCCGACTCCCTTATCATTCCTCAAACTCTATTGCCTTTATATTCCTTTCCACTTCAGTTTCTTTTTATTTTCCTTTCTCTTATCATTATTTCATGAACCAACATAACATAAGCATTGATTTCATACATCCCGTCATTCTGGATTCGTGTCCTCAGAACGAATCTTGACAACTTTTACAACTTAAATTCATAATTTATCTTACTCTTCTGCCTTTGTGCTGGCTCTAAAGCTTTTACACTATCTCCATAACCTTGGGAAGTACTTTCCTGAAAACAATTGACTAACTTTTAATCAGTTTATTCTAACCTCTGGCTCCGTGCCTTTCTTGGTCTTTCACCAGCGGGTGGCCTCTCTTTTAGAAAGGTAAGTGACAAAAACAGTCTTTTTCGCTTCATCAATCATTTAGAATCTCAAATGGTTCCTATATTTCCTTTATCCAGGCTCTTGCCTCGACTGGGTCACCTTGTTCCTTGGAACTCTGAAAGCTTAGCTAATTAAAGGTCATGAAAGAATTTCTCATCGTATTGATTCCTCAGGGTGGTGGTTGGGGTAAAAGTATAAGTTCTATTTAGACAGGTCCATGAATTGTCGTATAGGAGTACCGTCTCGGGTCCCCTTTCCTTACTCAACTCCCGTTTCCATAGTCTGAACGTTCCCTCATTCTCCCCATAATCGGGGTCATCCTATATGTTTTAAATCCTCATTTTCCACTCCATTATGTTATGGGTTCCTTCTATCTTGATGGCGACCTCCCTGACTATCACGTTCAGGGTTTGCTCTAAATCTTATTCCTCAAACTAGCTTTCATCTAAGATTTCATCTTTAAGCTCTTGAACATTTGGAACCCAAATTCTGTAGGAATACCTCATTATTCCCTTATCATCTTTCTCGGTATTAATCTCTTATCTATTTGTTGGCTCTCTGCCTTCATTCATCACTTTTTCTGGCATAATATGTTCTTTTCCAATAATTCGGGCTGTATTGCAATCTCAAACAGCTTTTCGGTACCGGCTCCGATTACCTTCATATCTATTTCCATTTTCTCAAAATCTCTTATCAACTTTCCCAAAGACATTATCATCTTGAGTCTCTCCTTTACACTAAGGGCATTAGTCACCATTTTGGCTTTCCCTGGATGATAAAGAATCTCATAATCGTAATCCTTGATTAGCTCTAATCACCTCCTCTGGCGCATACTGAGCTCTTCCTGCGTGAAAATGCACTAGAGCACTTATGGCTTGTGTAAATCTCCCACTTCTCTCCATACAAGTAGTGCCTCCAATCTTTAGGGAAAAACTATTGCCACGAGCCCAAGCTCATGGGTGGGGATATCGAATTTTATATTCCCTTAGATGTCTTGACGCGTACGCGATTACCTTGTTGTGCTGTATAAGAAGCACCTTAATTCCTTATGTGAAGCGTCACTACAGATCACAAAATCTTCTTTTCCATCCGGCAATGCCATCATAGGGGCCGTCACCAATCTTTGCTTCAGTTCTTAAAGGCTGTTCATTTCTCTGTCCATTCGAACTTCTCAGTCTTATGAGTAAGCCGCGTTAAAGGGGCTACTATCTTTACAAACTTGAACGAACCTCCGGTAGTGACCGGCCAATCCTACCTCTGGTAGTTTCCCTAACCATGGAAATTAATTCCTCAATGGTCCTTTATTCATTCTTGTTAGGATCCTCCACGAGATCCTCCTCAGCAACAATCCCATCTAGGACAACATCCTCAACCACTACATACTTAATATGAACATCATCCGGTCCTGCGTTAGGACGCTCTATCGGATCCACAATCCGATCTCCAATTAGTAATAAAACATCATCACACTGTTGCTCCTCAACCTCAGGGTTCGGAGTCCCGCTACCATCTACGATAACGAACTACGCTTCTATCACGATATTTATAAGGGTTCCCATAAGGGTTTTAACTGTCAGTACTACGTTAGGTAGCCCGACTATGAACTTGGCAAGAGTTCTTATTATCTTAATGAACTTATTATCTTAACATCACATCATCTCTGAGGTTTATAACGCTTAGATCTGATACCATTTCTGTAACACCCCCAAATCCGGGGTCGGGGATCCGGGTCATCACGAGTTCCATTTCCCTTAATAACACCCAGTCTTAATAAACAATCAACTACTCTGTACTGTGACCCCATAATAAACACACACACACCACAAGTTATAGTCTCAAAGATGAATATCCAAAAATAACACGAGTCATTTTATTCCAAAATTCTATGCCATTACACCTTAAAAGGGTTTCTGAATAGATTTACATTTCTTTGCCATTATTACAATCAATAAAGATACATAAGTCTGGTACATCAAAAGTTGAAATCCTAGCCTATTGGTAGTTCCTACCTCAGCTACAGCGACATCAACGCCTATAGGAAACTGCGGAACGTTTCATATCCGCTCGCAAATTGGGAGCTTGATCCTGTTCATCTTGTCTAACTGTTGTTGTGTGATGAAAGAAGAAAGCAAGGGTGAGCAACAAGCCCACCAAAATAATATGTATAATGATTAACAATATATGAGCATTCTCAAAGTACTCATGAAAGTCTTGGTCAAAAAGAAATGAACCAAGCTGATATCTTAACGCGACCAGGTCGCAAAATATTCAGTATATGTACATATATACTTTTCACAATCTTTGAAATCCTCTGACATGTATAATATACACAGAGTTCTAGTTTATAACTGTATAAAAATATCGTTGCAAGGTGATCTCATATATCCAACCTTGTCTCAACGTTTTTCTGAAAATCTTTGTCATGCATAAGTTAATCATTAACTAGATATAAGTTTAAAAGATGAAGTTACAAGATACTCCAATATACTTATATCTTTTCCGAATACTACTTAAACTACCACCATTCAAGTTATAATTAGTTTCAAAAGTTCATCACACTGATGAGACTACAAGATAAGACTTGAATAGATTGAATATTTGAAATATCATTATAAATAATGAAGTTACGAGATACTTCATTAAGTCCTGATATATATATACACACCTATATATATATACATTTCATACACTCCTTGAAAACCTCTGTTATGAAAATTATAAACAGAGTTGCAATATCCAATGAATTTGGAAAGGAGAAAACCTTGGCATAAACCTGATATCTTGCTGATCAGGCAAATATACCAATAAGTAACCTTTTCTACTAGTAGATGGATGAATCCCCCACCGGTCATCACCCTGGCCACATAAGGACCTTGTGTTGGACCGCCACCCGGCCTCTTACGCGTTGATGGACTGCTACCCAGCCACTTACACTTTGATAGACCGTACCCCGGCCTGTCGCTTATGCCGACTCAATTAGAGGGACTTACTTCCCGAACGTTGGGCAAGTAATCAAATTGTTTTCTCAAAACAGCAACCACGTTGCGAATGTAAAATACACCACAGAGCCGGATCCCCCAGGTTTTGAGCGAGTATTTAAATCCCCTTCGAAAGGAGGATCTTAAATATAAAAGAATGAGTTTTGGGATCCGCCCTATCTTTTAGAAATCATTTTGAAGACTCGAAAACATTTTTAAGAATGTTTGGAGTACTGCTGATTTATTAAAATAAATCAGTCCCGATATATTAGAAATATATGAATATTATTATTTAAATAATATTCTCATAAAGATAATCCTTATAAAAATAATCGAAGTAGAAGTTTTAAAACTCATACTTGAAATGGATATTAAATAACCCAAGATATACTTATACGAAAGTACTATCTTTATTTTAATAATCAAAAATAAGTTTAATTATCGAAACATTATTCTTTAATAAAATAAAGAATATTATTAAATAATAAACGGAGTCATAAGTCCTCGAATAAATATTATAAATAATATTCATTAAATAAAATAAACGGAGTCATACATCCTCAAATGAATATCCAATTAATAATCATTAAATAGAATAAACAGAGTCATAAGTCCTCGAATGAATATTCAAATAATATTCATTCAATAAAATAAAGTTATCGAATAAACCTTATTCGATCAATAGTTTTGAAAACTATATCCATACATATATAAATATATATATATATAATATATTCGGGAACATCGACTCCCGGTTTAGAAATATGTTCACCTTTGGGTCCCCTATACTAAGGGTATACGCAACTACTGCTTATCTCTAGCATAGGTATTATGCAACTATAAGCATTGAAATCAACAGATAGATAACCAGATTATGAAACAGACATGCACATATACCATATCAGCATGCTCCAATATATCGCAAAATTTGCTAATAACAAGCATGCACTTATCACAAGATAATGCATATACATATATACATCACAACAACAGTATAACGGGTAGAAAACTTGCCTGAGCGACTGGGGGTTATATATGGCTTGGGGCGAGTTTGGTAACCTATAAACAACATATAAGTTGGAATTAAACCAAAGTCACTTGTAAATCTATACTTTAACCAAATTAGACTCTAACGCTCGCTTTGCGCTTACTGATTCTCTTAAGTCGCTCGAGTACCCTCGGCTCCACCATTTTTAATAAATTAACCATTAAGGGTTTTAAGGCAATTCTTTCGCGAGTACCTTACCAACTGCCTAATCCACTTTACATAAATGTTTCATACCCCAATTAGTCATTTAAGGTCCTTAACAAAGGTTTCAAAGTAAGGCGAGGGGTAATGGTTCGGTCGCGAAACGCCGTTACTTAAAACGGTCGTTTCTCCTAAACCGTACATCAGATTCAAACGAACCACATATCAAAACGAAGCTCGTAACATGAACTATCTAACCATGGCAATGGTAAAAACCTAGCAGGGAGTTCTCGGGTCCGAATGTTAAGAACAAAACAGCCTAAAGTAAATGGGACATTACGACGGCTATGTTTACGCGATTTCCCAAATTTAAAACATTCCAAATCAACCACTAATCAATCCCAATTCATTCATACAACCAAAATCCATCCCTATCACACTATAACAGCACCAACACCTCAAGTTCTCGAATTTATGTTATTCTCAACATGAATTTAAAACTATACTTAAGTCCTTTACTAATCAACAAGATTCAACATTCAATTCACTACCACTCCAACCCAAACTCTAAACCTACAAGCATCAAGCTACTCTTTTACCATAACATCAAAATCATCCTAATATAAAAAGTAAAGCTAGGGTTTGGAGATGTTATACCTTCCTTGAAGTGATTGGAATAGCTAGGAAGCCTTAAGAAGCCTTGAGATGTCTTAGGGATGCTTGGATCTTAAAGGAAAAACAAGAAAAATCAAGTTAAAAATCTTGAAATCACTATTCATTATCTTCTTCATTGATTTCTTGGAGAAAATTGTGAATGATTTGGAGGCTTAAACTTATAGGATAGCTATATCTATGCATAAGGAGTACTAGATAATTATCTTACCAATTAAGGAAGCTTGGAACTTGAATTTTGAAATTCTTGCTTTGGAAAAGAAGAAGAAGCCGAGAGCAAGGTGAAGAAATGAAATAATCTTTGTGTTTTGGGTGAAATGATTGTTGGTTGGTTGTTTTTAGCTTGATTTTGGTTAATTACCCTTTTAACCATGAACTTTGTGTGGTTTTAAATCAACCACACCTCATTCCCCCCTATGTCATGCTTATGTCACCTTGTGATGCCATCATCCCTTACTTGCCATCTTCTCATTGGTTTGATGACATCATCCCCACTAATCTCTTTGATTAGCTTCTAATTACTTGGCTAATGACCGCTGATCTGTTATACGGTTCGGTTAAATTTCGTTTTCGTTTATCGTTTGAGGGATCATACCCGGGATCTTATTACTTAGGTTCCCTTAACCTTTCTCAATACATTATATTCCTTTTTATGATCCTCTCTTATAATCCTTGAATTTAAATCCTTTTTATTCTATTACCTTATACTCAATTCTTTCTGTATCTGGTAGATTTCTGGGAAAAATCAAAGTGTTCGGATTTGGATTCTGACGATCTTTACATACACTTATATACCAGATAGAGTACTAATAATATCCCAGAAGATAAATAAAAGAACCCCTACATAGTGTGGCATGAAAAGTTTTCTTATTCAGCAAAACACTATTCATAGGGGTTTCAAAAATTTCCAAAAATTGGGGTTATTACAATGGAACTGTTCTCTCTCAGTGATGAACAAATATCACGAGAGCTGCTAGGTTACAATGTATGATCTTCTCGATAATGATAACACATATAGTGTAAATATATGTCTATGTTTATATAGTACACAGTTACAAGATAACTTCTAATTGATATGGAATATAATTTTGTCTCCTAAAATATATCAATCAGATATCTTATACAAGTCTTCTTATCTTCTAGCTCTTTCCATGCATATCTTCTTTTGTATTAGTGTCGATCTTCTTTCCTGTAAATTAGCTTCCTTCATAACTGTAAGTCCTCCCGTACTTAAGTTCTGATATCTATCTTCTGATAACCTAATTTCTGATATCCTTAAGTTCTGACTTCCAGTAAGTACTGATTTCAGTAAGTACTGATATTTCCTGTTTATTAAGATCTGAAAACTAAACATAAAACATATTAGACATGACATCTCAAATATATCTAACAAACATTGTTATGGAATCAGTACATGTTGTGTTTGATGATAAAAAGATTGAAGGACTGCAAGATGGATATTTCCATGAGAGCCTCAAATTTGATAACGTGGAGATGATTTATGAAGATAGTGATGATAATAGTGATCAATAACCAATATCCAAGGACAATGCAGAGAAATCTACAACTAATGAAGCACATAATTCAACATCCGTCGAAATACCTAGTGCATCATCCGTCGAGAGAAAATCTGCATCATCTGTCGACAGGGAAAGATCAACATCCGCCGATCCTTCTACAGGAGTTGGAAGTCAAATAAGATCTTAGTCAGAAAGAACCCCATCTTCAAGTCAAAGATCCATAAACTCAGGGGGAGTTTCTGATCATCAAAACTCTACTAATCATCAAGACATCAATGAGGCCTCTTCATTTAGAGCTAATCTACCACAACAGCGAAAATGGACTAGAGATGACCCTTTTGAGCTCATTATTGGTGATGCATCTTCTAGAGTTCAAACAAGGAAAACAACTCAAGAAGAATGTCTGTATGGAAGCTTTCTCTCAAAGGAAGAACCAAAGAAGGTAGAAGAAGCTCTATTGGATCCTAATTGGGTTTTAGCTATACAGGAGGAACTAAACCAATTTGAAAGGAACAAGGTATGGAAGCTGGTACCCAAGCCTAAAGGAAAGAATCCAATTGACACCAAGTGGGTATTCAGAAAGAAGATGGATGAAAATGGCATAGTTGTCAGGAATAAAGCTAGATTGGTTGCTAAGGGCTACTGTCAACAAGAAGGAATAGATTTTGATGAAACTTTTGCTCCTGTTGCAAGACTTGAAGACATCAGAATTTTCTTAGCCTATGCAGCCCATGCCAATTTCAAAGTCTGTCAAATGGATGTCAAAAGTGCCTTTCTGAATGGAGATTTGGAGGAGGAAGTCTATGTCAGTCAGCCTCCTGGTTTTGATGATCAAAATTTTCTAGAATATGTTTACAATCTTTTGAAAGCACTTTATGGATTGAAGCAAGCACCTAGAGCCTGGTATATATGATACTTTGTCAAAGTTTCTCTTAGAAAATCACTTCACAAGAGGTACTGTTAACAAAAATTTATTCTTTAGAAATGTTAATGGCTTTAGTATACTTGTTCAAATTTATGTAGATGATATTATATTTGGCTCTACAGATGAAAAAATCTGTAAAAAGTTTGTCAAACTGATGCAAAGTAAGTATGAAATGAGCATGATGGGAGAACTAACTTACTTTTTTGGTTTACAAGTTAAGAAAGTTAGTGATGGAATATTCATTGGTCAAACCAAATATATTTATGATCTTTTAAAGAAGTTTGATCTAATGGATTGCACATCTACAAAAACTCCCATGGCCACTGCAACTAAACTTGAATTAAACACTACTGAAAAGTCTATGGATATTTCAAGCTATAGAAGCATGGTTGGCTTACTTCTGTACTTAACATCTAGTAGGTCACATATAATGTTTGCTACTTGTAACATTCGGGAAATATCGTGTAATTATTTGTATCAATATATGATTATTATGTGAATATTATATGAATTTTTGGTGAATTATCTGGTGTTTGATAATAATATTTGGATGTTTGTATGTAATAAAATGTGAGTATGTTAATTTTAATATGTCCAGAATAAAATATAGATAATTAAGGTATTTTTCTGATAATTTTTGGAGTGTTAGATGATTTTATAATGATTTATAAATTATTAATTATTTTATGAATAATTACAAAATTATTTTATAAAGCCGGGAATCGTCTGACTTCAACCGTTTTTACATTTTTACAACCCGAAACTCTTCCGAAAACTCCTTCCTAACCTAATCTGGTAATTCCGGACATTTTTCGTGTTTCGACTTTTTCGATCCGGATTACGGTTTGACCCATACGAGGCCCGGCGCAAAATTTTCGATACGATAATCATTTCGGTAAATCAACAAAACCCATATTTTCAAAAGACGGGATATTATTACATTATTTCCGTATAAAGTATTTTATAAAAAGACCGGTTGGGATAATTATCCAGAATTGATATGAAACCGGATCGTTATTGCAGTTACTTAGCGGCTAAGCAACTAATTTAATGATCCAAAATGATCCAGAACGAACCAATATTCCGTAAATATAAATAGCCTATTTATCATTTTATTTTATCCGTTTATTCATTTACAACCAGTAAAAATACAGTAAATACAGAGAAAAACCCTAGAAACCGATACGTTCCTGAGAATCAAACGCATGAACGAGGACTTCACCGAACTTTGATTCAAGCGTACAATATATCAAAACGAAGCTCTCGAAATATAGAATTATAATCAATCATCAAATCAAACCCAGAAACATCAGGTAATCTTCTGTCTAATTGTTTTAATTCGAATTTATTATGAATTTAAATATGAAAATTTGTTCTTTATGTTGTTGATGTGATTTGATGTTATAATCGTGTAGATAATATTTTTCTGGTCAATTTGGTATATAATATGTCAGATTTTGAGCTCTACATCATGTAGAAAAGTGGCTTTGATTCTCGGGTATAAAAATTAGGGTTTATACTCAAGAAAAGTTTCACTTGAAATTGGGAACTCTTGATTTATTGATTCTGGGCTTGATTAAGTTATACCAGCTTATAGATCGTCTAAAAATGGTTCGATTCATGTAAATAATTGCTATGTTGGACGCCTGGATCGAGTGGCCGGAGTTGATGTTGAGGTCGCCGGCGTTAATGGCGGTTCTCGCCGGAAACAGAGTCGCGGGGATGATTCTGATATGTTGAATCGTTGTTGTTGTTGCTGTAGTTAGTCTGGAATCGAATAGTAGTAAGAACTGTACCAGACGATTCGTAAATCACCTGGGTTAGGGTCGCCGGAGTTCGTTCCCAGCCGCTGGAATCTGCACCGGCCGGCCTGTTCTTGAACGACCCAGTCGGGTCAGTTTCGACCCGGGTTATAACCCGGTTTTAATCCATATTTTCCCTAAATCAAAAATCGGAAACTGTTTCTGATTTCTTTTATTTTAAAAATTATTTTAAAATTCTATTTTAATCTTAAAAATCTATATTTAATTTCGAAAAATTATTTTAAAAATCCAGAAAATTATTTTTAATTATTTAAAAATAAATCTGATTTATTTTAATTTATTTTAGTTAGTTTTTAATTATTTTAATTAATTGATTATTTATGATTAATTGATTAATTAATTTAATTAATTATTAATTAATTTTAATTGATTTAATAATTAGATTTAATTATTTAAAATTGATTTAAAAATTCTGAAAAATAGTTTCGAGCTTTAAAATATTATTTTAAATTATTTTCGAAGCTCGATAATTATTATAAAATTATTTTAAAGTCATATTTATTTATTCAAACCCTATTATTTAATTATTAAATGATTCGGAGACCGTTTTAATTCCGAAAAAATGTTCAAAAATTCATAATAAATCAACCATTCATCTGTTTAATACGAAACGAATGCCTCTAGACTCAGAAAAATATTTTGCTTCTATTAAAAATATTTTCGAGACCTAAATTCCTTTGTATCTAAAGGACGTTTGTTTTATGGATCATTCCGAGTTAATAATTGATCGATAAAATTCTTTTTGACCTAATTTCGATTCTAAACGTATTAAGACCTATCTTTTGTCGATCCAACTTATGTGCTATATGAATTACGTGATTATGTATTTTATGATTACATGCCCTATGTGTACGTGTTATGTTGATAATAAGTCAGCGTGTCTTTTAAACATTATCTGATTGAGATGTGATCTTTATCTGTTATTATCGGGCGGGTAGACGATAGGGATAAGTGTATAGACTAGTAAATTATATGCTATCAGTTCATTAAATAGTGTTATTTGTGATAGATCCGCATAGTGTGAGACGTTCAAAGCTAGATAGAGATTGTAGAATTGAAGCCTGATTGGGTGTAATAATGAAACAAGTGGATTCAGAATAAAGATAAACCTAAGAGGGTAGATGATAAGAAAGGCCAAGTAGCCTGTCAAGGGAAATACAAATACAACAGGACTGAGTGATATAGCAGCTAGTTAAAAATCAGATGATCAATTGAGGCAAGTATTCTTGACATTTCCTTTAAATACTGCAAGTATTCCTAACCTTTCTCCTTAAATACTACAAATATTTATTCGCTCCTATTCTACGTTCAGAATAGTTAACTATTTTATATTTCACTGCAATTACTCTTATTATGCCAGTTCTTTTCATTATTGTTCCTATAATTCAATTGCTCTCTTGAGCAAATACCCATTCGTTCGGGTTGTTTGCGAACCCCGATTTGGGCTGTTTTGAAATCAAAATGATTTGATATCAAAATACTCTACGGGATGGACGGTTACTATTAAGGCCAATGATAAGCTGGATCCTATGGGTCAGGGATGAACCGGACCCTTAGGGCATAGTTGCGTGGGTACCCCATATGTTGGTTGGGTCTATGCAGTTGGGTATAGATCTGCACTATCTCCTGACTGATCAGCAGGTTATAGTGCATACGTTAGTTCCTAGTGTCCAGTCTAATTTATTGTTGATCTCCATTAACGACATTCCTTTCCGAATAGTTTATACTTGCAAATTTCAAGAGGATGAAATATTGAAACTATCACTGTTCCCTTTTACGGAAAAATGTGATTTATGATTAAAGGCCAACGAGAACCAATGTTTTGTTCGCTCAACTATTTAAATATGTAAAGACGTTTTTAATATCATTCAATAATCATTTCCAGGAATTTTCTTATGATATCTGGAAACCATTTATGATACTTGCTAAGCATTTTTGGCTCACTCTTTCTTTGTGAACTCTTATTTCTTTCAGTATCAAATGAGGGCAAGGTGAATAGCTTTTAGTAGACAGCAAAAGTGGTGAGATTCCAGTTGAAGAAATTTGGAGGCGTCAGAATGATCAATACAAGGAAAGTAGTAATAAGGTAATGAAATTGTGTTTATATAGTGTAAATTTTAGAAGGTTAGATTCTTGTTTCATACTATAACCTGTAAGCGATCCTGATTATAAGGGGTTATCTGTATATTTATTTTAATATACAGGTTTTTATTATTATTTAAATTTATGTAGTGACACTCAATCCTGACCCCGGATTTGGGGGCGTCACAGTTGGTATCAGAGTTACTGGTTATTGGTCACTGAAATAAGAATATGTGAGGGTAAGATAGGAGTAATAGGTCATATGAGATAGGAAAGATCCTAGGAATACTCATTTTAAGTTCGAAATTGAGTGTGAATGAGGATTAGCAGGTCTGATACAAAATTGGTTAGCCAGAATTGTTAAGGGAAGCGTAAGGCGAATATCGCAATGCTATAGGTATATTGAGTTCTCCGATCCTACAGTAATGAGGAATCGATAGATCAGTGGAGACTGGATATGCTACCCTACGTTTTATGCAATTTTGAAGAAGATGCGAATGAGTCTTGTGAGAATTTCGCGTAAGAGAGGCTAGGTGAGTTTTGGGTACGATATAACTTAGGACTAGGTAGTAGGACGAGCATCACGCTCGAGGCAACAAGTTGATGGAAGCTGATGAAGAACCAACGTTGCAAATTTTGAAGGCACCACTGCTACGAGAAGATTCCTATCACTTATCGGGGGTTGCGCAAGGAATAATATCTACCTTACTAGGTATAGGCAAGACTAGCAAGAAGATGCGACCCTATCCATAAACCGAACATCGAATAGCCTGCATGGTTGTAAGCATAGCATCAAAAATGATGGCAAGAATATCAGAGATAGTACTAAATGGCAGCATTGTGGTGGAATTGCGAATAAAAGATATACGACGGTAAATGAAGTTTCATCGACTAATAAGTATGAGCAGAATCCAAGGAAGAGTAGAAGATGTACCAAAAATGGAGGGACCCTTATATGGGCATTTCTTTAACTAGATATTTCATTAATGGATCAATAGAATAGCAAGTAACTTATCTAGTAATGATGACCAAATAATTGATTTTCAAAATTTTAAAATTAGATTTCGGAGAAGATTTTTTTTAATCAACTTTCAGAAGATTTTTGTATGAAATGAGTTTTATAATTTGGTTATCGAATTACTATTTATGTTCTTGTTATTATAAACAGAAAATGACCTAAAAAGAAGAATGGTTATAGACTCAGTATTGTTAATCCGAAGGACCAAGTAGATCCACTAGTAAGAAGAAAGTTTAAAGTTTTTGTAAAAAACGAAAGTAATCTTTGTTTAAATAATACCAACAATTGAATGAACATGTTAAAACATTATTTACCCAGTTCATGAAATTACTAATATTTAACGAGATTCGTAATTTGAACGGACAGCGGATAACTGAAGGAAATGGAAGAATCTTCCAGATAATTGGAGAATAATAGAATTTCTATCGACGGAGTTGAGACATTGTGGGATCGACTGTTACCTTACGTGGCATAAAGGAAATTGGAGGTAATAATTATAAATTTCGTAGGAACGCGATTACGATCAAATCATTAAAGCATTTAATGTGGAGGCACTTCCCGACGACATTTTGAAGATATAATGTGAACTAAATTATGAATCTCTCATTCGACTGGTTTCTGAAGGCATACGTAGGTAAAGCGTGGAAGGTGATCAACATCAAAATTCCTCTACGATAGCATATGTTCTTCTTGATTCTTGGATACGTATAAGTCTCTCCTGTGAATAAATCATATGAGGTGAAGACAAAAGAAAATTTATTGTATTCATTCTAAATTGTTTCTCTTCTCAAATTACTGATTCCTGATTGAGACGAACAGTGTTGTGGTATGACGCTTTGTCGAAATGATGAAGAGTCGGGTGGGACTCCACCTAATCATGTGATGTATGCCATATAGTATGAAAGACTGGCCATCTTAAGTACGAATATGGTTGTCTCATTCATATCTAAATCTTCACTCATTTTTCTTCCTTCTATTTACTGAATTACAAATTCTTCAAATTGTTTGCGGCATTGTTATTCCTTATTCAGTTTTCAATCAAAGTCTTATTCGCAAACTCTCCTCTTGCGTAGACTCTGTCCTTTGACGATTTCAAAAGAAATAAAATAGTGTGGCACGTGGAATCTTACAACAAACATAGATACGACTACAAACCGATTAAGGATGAACATCTGCGGGTAAGGAAGAAGGAATTTATCGATAACATGGACATGGCGAAGACATCAAGTCAGGCAGTGGTTTGTGTTACGAGGATCTCATCAGTATGATAGATTGCGGTAATATGACGCACATCAAATCAGAGGATTTCGAAGTGAAATGAATGGTTAGCGAACCGTAACGAATAAATTAGTTATAAACTAAGGAAGTAAGGTTGTATGCAAAGTGAACGAGTGTCGGGATAACAATCGGAGCTCAAGGGAATTCTGAACACTGACTCAAACAGGCAATTCATACGTAAAGCATTCCTTCACCGCGGAAAGATATTTGTCGTAAAGATTCAAGTCCAAAGAAATCTTAATTGCAAACAAATTTTGAACGTGTTCTTTAAGAATTTGTGAAGTTCCCTACCTTGAGTAAATAAGTTATGGTGAATTTAATACCCATAAGCGGGCCAGAGATGAAGACTCGATACGGGAACATAAATAGAGATGAGTCATTGGTGACTTGATGGTGGCGATAATAATGAAAACCATGCGTAATTATTAAAAGATAAATGGATCCGTTAATGAAATTAAGTGTGTATCGTCAACAATAGATGCTTGGTGTGACCAATTGAAAGATGCAGTATAATTTTTAAGAGTAACTATACACAGTTAGTAACGATAATAAATAAGAAATAAAATTTTGAGACACGAGATAAATTGTAAAGCTTACTGATAAAATTTTGTAATATTATGAAAGAACTGGGAAGAGAGTGGTTATATTAATCCTTGTTGATTTAAGACCTTAAGTCTCATTTCAAAAAAATATATGTTATGCCAGTTAGTCATACCTATACTAATCAAAATGATATAGTCCGAACTATGGTGGATGGATGAATTTGGTTGATGGAAATGAATGGATGTGATTGTAGATGATTTGGTATATTGATGGTGTCGGTTTAAGTCCGATTGGTAGTTGATGGTATAGGGGAGATGCTGCCCAAATTTTCAAAAATTACTCGACATATAAGGATAAAGAAGTATATTCTCCCTCCTAGTTGTACTCCAAATGGTTGTGATTTCGGTTCTTGAGAAAGAATGTTATGATCGAGCTGACTTTATGTAATTTTTCTTTGATTCTAGTTATCTAGTCTTTACTTGGTTTAAGTGATCGGTTAAAAGAGTTAATTGATCAACTTTACCAACTAATGGTTAGCTAAATGGAGATCGATTCCAGTTAGATTGAGTCAAGCTCTAACATGGTTTTCAGATCCAAAATCAAAGCGGTTAGCAAGTTGAAGGAAGTAATGGTATTAGAAGGAGTCGAAAGTTTAGTAGAATTAGCATGATTTTACCACAGACATATGCGAGACTTTATCTAGATGAATACATTCTTTTCGATAAACAGGAGGAACATAAAGTAATTGGTACATGCTAGTAAAATGAAAATTTTCAAGAACTGAAGGTTCAAGATAAAGCAAAGAGATTATATCATCTGTAATGCCATTCTAGGAAGGACTTGAAAGTATACCCATATCAAATGGCGATTGAATAAAATTTTTCGAAAGCTCATAAATCCAAGTATCTGATGTAAGACGAAGACTAACGAAGTACACATGTGAACTTGGGAAGAAGAAATGTTGATAAATTGGAAAAAGCCAAATATGCGATCAATGATGATTTAAGTAAGGCTAAAAAGTAACTATCGGTGAATTTTTGAAAATTCTGTCAGTAAGAATTTAAATATTATAAATAGAAGCCTTTTATTTCAAAGATGGCTTAGCTAATAAGTCATATATTAATATTATCAAGAAAAGGACATTCTTATGTTAGATGAGTTATTGAGTAATGAAAATGAAGAACTAAATAAGAAAAGAAGTGGAATCAAAAGGATGATAAAGAAATGTTATAAAATAATCCAGGATATATGTTATGTTCATCGGATATGCCAGAACTAATAGGGGAATGAAGTAAAACACCGATAATTGAAGACAAGAATTTCATTCAAAGGATGCGCGTAAGCAGGGAAGATCAAACAACAGTATTCATGGCAAACTACTAGAGAAGAACGATATAATAAATCTCATATCGGAATTCTCCCTAATTAAAGTGAAGTCCCGAAGATTCTAACGAATGATTTACCAAGGTTACCTTGGGAAATGAGGTAAGAATATTCATCAGTTACTATACAACTCGAGCTGGTGCCAAAAGCACTGTATAATATAACTCAGTAGAAATGAGATATTGAGTAAAGGAAAACTTTAGTAATGTGGAATACAAGAATAATGAAATAAAGGGTACTTCACACTATACACAAAAGTGATCATGGAAAAAAAGAAGAAGAAGGGAGGTATGAAGTCACACATCGGTTATCAGAAATTGTAAGTCTGAAGAATTGAATGAACATAGTGTATAAGGAGTAATTGGATAGTGTAATTGTATTTATTAATAACATCCTCGCCCATTCAAGAACTAAGGAAGACCAAGCTGAACACCTGAAGATATGCAGGCGAAGGGTGAGAGATTAGCAACTGCGTTCGAAGCTTCAAAGGTATGAACTTTGGTTATAATTAATTATGAGCTACGAAAATATGGTTAATTACCAACCAAGCAAGATCTATTCAGAGACAGATGTCTTGAGAAGAAAAGAAGGAGTGAATAACACTAAGATTGATGGGAAGTGGATAAAGGAATTGGAAAAGTTAGAAATTAAAGAACAGGTTTTGATCCGGGTTCTAGGGATGCTGATACTCACTTTGTTGCTAGATATCAAAGGTGGTATTAATATAGATGATTGATGTTGACTTCAGTATGGAATGTTGTAAGCATCAAAGTTCATATTGATATCTAATTTGATATGACAACAAAATTAGTATTAGTACCAAGAGTTCGGTTTTGAATATACGTGTTAGTGATTGAATAAACGTAAAAATGGTTAAAGCCGGGAATCGTCCGACTTCAACCATTTTTACGTTTATACAACCCGAAACTCTTCCGAAAACTCCTTCATAACCTAATCCAGACTGTACCAGACGATTCTTTTCAATCACTAACACTAATACTAATTTTGTATTGAAAAGAAGGAGTTTCTTTTCAATCACTAACACGTATATTCAAAACCGAACTCTTGGTACTAATACTAATTTTGTTGTCATATCAAATTAGATATCAATATGAACTTTGTTGCTTACAAAATTCCATACTGAAGTCAACATCAATCATCTATATTAATACCACATTTGACATCTAGCAACAAAGTGAGTATCAGCATCCCTAGAACCGGGATCAAAACCTGTTCTTTAATTTCTAACTTTTCCAATTCCTTTATCCACTTCCCATCAATATTAGTGTTATTCACTCCTTCTTTTCTTCTCAAGACATCTGTCTCTGAATAGATCTTGCTTGGTTGGTAATTAACCATACTTTCGTAGCTCATAATTAATTATAACCAAAGTTCATACCTTTGAAGCTTCGAACGCAGTTGCTAATCTCTCACCCTTCGCCTGCATATCTTCAGGTGTTCAACTTGGTCTTGCTTAGTTCTTGAATGGGCGAGGATGTTATTAATAAATACAATTACACTATCCAATTACTCCTTATACACTATGTTTATTTAATTCTTCAGACTTACAATTTCTAATAACCGATGCGTGACTTCATACCTCCCTTCTTCTTCTTTTTTTCCCATGATCACTTTTGTGTATAGTGTGAAGTACCCTTTATTTCATTATTCTTGCATTCCACATTACTGAAGTTTTCCTTTACTCAATATCTCATTTCTACTTGGTTATACGATATAGTGCTTTTGGCACCAGCTCGACTCGTACAGTAACTGATGTAAATTCTTACCTCATTTCCCGAGGTAACCTTGGTAAATCATTCGTTAGAATATTCGGGACTTCACTTTAATTAGGGAGAATTCCGATATGAGATTTATAATATCGTTCTTCTCTAGTAGTTTTCCACGAATACTGTTGTTCGATCTTCCCTGCTTACGCGCATCCTTTGAATGGAATTCTTGTCTTCAATTGCCGGTATTTTACTTCATTCCCATATTAGTTCTGACATATCTGATGTACATAACATATATCCTGGATTATTTTATAACATTTCTTTATCATCCTTTTGATTCCACTTCTTTTCTTATTTAGTTCTTCATTGTCATTACTCATTAACTCTTCTAACATAAGAATGTCTTTTTCTTGATAATATTAATATATGCATTATTAGCTAAGCCATCTTTGAAATAAAAGGCTTCTACTTATAATATTTAAATTCTTACTGACAGAATTATCAAAATTCACCGATAGTTACTTTCTTAGCCTTACTTAAATCATCATTGATCACATATTTGGCTTTTCCAATTGATCAACATTTCTTCTTCCCAAGTTCACATGTGTACTTCGTTAGTCTTCGTCTTACATCGGATACTTGGATTTGAGAGCTTTCGAAAACTTTTATTCAATCGCCATTTGATATGGGTATACTTTCAAGTCCTTCCTGGAATGCCATTACGGATGATAGAATCTCTTTGCTTTATCTTGAACCTTCAGTTCTTGAAAATTTTCTTCTTACTAGCATGTACCAATTACTTTATGTTCCTCCTGTTTATCGAAAAGAATGTATTCATCTAGATAAAGTCTCGCACATGTCTATGGTAAAATCACGCTAATTCTACTAAACTTTCGACTCCTGCTAATACCATTACTTCCTTCAACTTTCTAACCGCTTTGATTTTGGATCTGAAAATCATGTTAGAGCTTGACTCAATCTAACTGGAATCGATCTCCATTTAGCTAACCATTAGTTGGTAAAGTTGATCAATTAACTCTTTTAACCGATCACTTAAACCAAGTAAAGACTAGATAACTAGAATCAAAGACCAATTACATAAAGTCAGCTCGATCATAACATTCTTTCTCAAGAACCGAAATCACAACCATTTGAAGTACAACTGGGAGGGAGAATATACTTCTTTATCCTTATATGTCGAGTAATTTCTGAAAATTTGGGCAGCATCTCCCCTGTACCATCGATTACCAGTCGGACTTAAACCGACACCATCAATATACCAAATCATCTACAATCACATCCATCCATTTCCATCAACCAAATTCATCCATCCACCATAGTTCGTACTATATCATTCTGATTAGTATAGGTATGATTAACTGACATAACATATATCTTTTGAAATGAGACTTAAGGTCTTAAATCAACAAGGCTTAATATAACCACTCTCTTCCCAGTTCTTTCAGAATATTACAAAATTTTATCAGTAAGCTTTACAATTTATCTCGTGTCTCAAAATTTTATTCTTATTTATTATCATTACTAATTGTGTATAGTTACTCTTAAAATTATACCGCATCTTTCAATTGGTCACACCAATCATCTATTGTTGACGATACACACTTAATTTCATTAACTGATCCATTTATCTTTTAATAATTACGCATGGTTTTCATTATTTTCGCCACAATCAAGTCACCATTGATTCATCTCTACTTATGTTCCCATATCGAGTCTTCGTCTCTGGCCCGCTTATGGGTATTAAATTCACCATAACGTATTTACTCAAGGTAGGGAACATCACAAATTCTTAAAGAACACGTTCAAAATTTGTTTGCAATTAAGATTTCTTTGAATTTGAATCTTTACGACAAATATCTTTTCGCGACGAAGGAATGCTTTACGTCTGAATTGCCTGTTTGTGTCAGTGTTCAGAATTCCCTTGAGCTCCGATTGTTATCTCGACACTCGTTCGCTTTGCATACAACCTTACTTCCTTAGTTTATAACTAATTTATTCGTTACGGTTCGCTAACCATTCATTTCACGTCGAAATCCTCTGATTTGATGTGCGTCATATTACCGCAATCTATCATACTGATGAGATCCTCGTAACACGAACCACTGTCTGACTTGATGTCTTCGCCACGTCCATGTTATCGATAAATTCCTTCTTCATTACCCGCAGATGTCCATCCTTAATCGGTTTGTAGCCGTATCTATGTTTGTTGTAAGATTCTACGTGAGAACTGTACCAGACAATTCTTAAATCATCTGGATTAGGGTCGCCGGAGTTCGTTCCCGACCGCCGGAACCTGCACCGGCCGACCTGTTCTTGAACGACCCGGTCGGGTCAGTTTCGACCCGGGTCATAACCCGGTTTTAATCCATATTTTCCCTAAATCAAAATCAGAAACTGTTTCTGATTTCTTTTAAATTTCTGTTTTAATCCTAAAAAACTATATTTAATTTTGAAAAATTATTTTAAAAATCCAGAAAATTATTCTTTAATTATTTAAAAATAAATCTGATTTATTTTAATTAATTTTAATTAGTTTTTATTTATCTTAATTAATTAATTTATAATTAATTGATTAATTAATTTAATTAATTATTAATTAATTTTAATTGATTTAATAATTAGATTTAATTATTTAAAATTGATTTAAAAATTCCGAAAAATAGTTTCGAGCTTTAAAATATTATTTTAAATTATTTTCGAAGCTCGATAATTATTATAAAATTATTTTAAAGTCATATTTAGGTATTCGAACCCTTTTATTTAATAATTAAATGATTCGGAGACTGTTTTAATTCAAAAAAATGTTCAAAAATTCATAATAAATCAACCGTTCGTCCGTTTAATACGAAACAAGCGCCTCTAGACTCAGAAAAATATTTTGCTTCTATTAAAAATATTTTCGAGACCTAAATTCCTTTGTACCTAATGGACGTTTGTTTTATGGATCATTCCGAGTTAATAATTGATCGATAAAATATTCTTTTTGACCTAATTTCGATTCTAAACGTATTAAGACCTATCTTTTATCGATTCAACTTATATGCTATATGAATTACGTGATTATGTGTTTTATGATTACATGCCCTATGTGTACGTGTTATGTGGATAATAAGTCAGCGTGTCTTTTAAGCATTATCTGATTGAGATGTGATCTTTATCTGTTATTATCGGGCGGGTAGACGATAGGGATAAGTGTATAGACTGGTCAATTATATGTTTTCAGTTCATTAAATAGTGTTATTTGTGATAGATCCGCATAGTGTGAGACGTTCAAAGCCAGATAGAGATTGTAGAAATGAAGCCTGATTGCGTGTAGTAATGAAACAAGTGGATTCAGAATAAAGATAAACCTAAGAGGGTAGATGATAAGAAAGGCCAAGTAGCCTGTCAAGGGAAATACAAATGCAACAGGACTGAGTGATATAGCAGCTAGTTAAAGATCAGATGATTATCAATTGAGGCAAGTATTCTTGACTTTTCCTTTAAATACTGCAAGTATTCCTAAGCTTTCTCCTTAAATACTGCAAATATTTATTCGCTCCTATTCTAAGTTCAGAATAGTTAACTGTTTTATATTTCGCTGTAATTACTCTTATTATGCCAGTTCTTGTCATTATTGTTCTTATAATTTGATTGCTCTCTTAAGCAAATACCCATTCGTTCGGGTTATTTGCGAACCTTGATTTGGGCTGTTTTGAAATCAAAATGATTTGATATCAAAATACTCTACGGGCTGGACGGTTACTATTAGGGCCAGTGATAAGCTGGATCCTATGGGTCAGGGATGAACCGGACCCTTAGGCCATAGTTGCCTGGGTACTCCATATGTTGGTTGGGTCTATGCAGTTGGGTATAGATCCGCACTATCTCCTGACTGATCAGCAGGTTATAGTGCATACGTTAGTTCCTAGTGTCCAGTCTAATTTATTGTTGATCGCCATTAACGGGATTCCTTTCCGAATAGTTCATACTTGCAAATTTCAAGAGGACGAAATATTGAAACTATCACTGTTCCCTTTTACGAAAAAATGTGATTTATGATTAAAGGCCAACGAGGACCAATGTTTTGTTCGCTCAACTATTTAAATATGTAAAGACGTTTTTAATATCATTCAATAATTGTTTCCAGGAATTTTCTGATCTGATATCTGGAAACCATTTATGATACTTGCTGGGCATTTTTGGCTCACTCTTTCTTGGTGAACTCTTATTTCTTTCAGTATCAAATGAGGGCAAGGTGAATAGCTTTTAGTAGATAGCAAAATTGGTGAGATTCCAGTTGAAGAAATTTGGAGGCGTCAGAATGATCAATACAAGGAAAGTAGTAATAAGGTAATGAAATTATGTTTAGATAGTGTAAATTTTAGAAGGTAAGATTCTTGTTTCATACTATAACCTGTAAGCGATCCTGATTATAAGGGGTTATCTGTATATTTATTTTAATATACAGGTTTTTATTATTATTTAAAGTTGTGTAGTGACACCCAATCCTGACCCCGGATTTGGGGGCGTCACACTACTTGTCTTTGTGCTAGATTTCAGGCTGATCCTAGAGAATCTCATTTAGTAGTTATTAAGTGAATTTTCAAAAATCTCAAGGGCACACCAAAACTTGGCATTTGGTACCCTAGTGATTCTGGTTTTGATCTAACTGGTTATTCAGATGCAGATTATGCAGGTTGTAAAATTGATAGAAAAAGTACAACAGGAACCTGTCAATTTCTAGGAAACAAGCTAGTATCCTGGTTCAGTAAAAAGAAAAATTATGTTTCTACTTCTATAGCTGAAGCTGAATATATTGTTGTTGGTAGTTGTTGTGCACATATTCTATGGATGAAAAACCAACTGTTGGACTATGGTCTGCAAGTGGATAGAATTCCTATTTTTTGTGATAACACAAGTGCAATTTCCATCACTAAAAATCCAGTACAGCATTCAAGAACAAAGCACATAGACATCAAGTACCACTTCATTAGGGAACATGTGAAGAATGGTATTGTGGAACTTTATTTTGATCCAAGTGTAAAGCAGCTTGCAGATATCATTACCGAGCCACTTGATGAATTCACCTTTTCTAGGTTGGTAAGTGAGTTAGGTATGCTTAATTATTCTTAAATTATTTCTGATAATTTTGAAAGTTGTAATGCAGCCAGAAACTTAATTAATTTTTTCTATTTTAGATGAAATTTTGGCTAAGTCAAAATTTACATCTCGACGGATGTTCATTATCCATCGAGTTTGATCATCCGTCCAAATAGAATAGCTTGGTAAAAATCAATTACTTTTCTAAATTATTTTAAACCCAACGGATAATTGCTTTATTCTCATCCGTCGAATTGTCTACATCTTAGCCGTAAAAGTACTGAACATTATCCATCGGATATACTTATAGTCTGTAAGTATATCACGACGGATAATTGACAGAATTTTGACAGTTTATTTTATTTTTAAACGGCTATTTTGGGCAATTCTCATTGGGTCTTTAATTTTTATCTTTAATTTTTATCTTTAATTTTTATCCCATTTTATTTGAGAGTACATAAAAGCCTAACTTCAATTTATTTTTGCTTTTATCTCTCCCTACTGCAATTAACTGTTCTCTTCTCTCTCAAAGAAAACCCCTTTCTTTCTGCAATTTTCTTGCTTTAAAATGGCACCAGTAGTAAAGGTCATGTCTCATTCAGGATTCATATATGAGAAGAACAACTTTGTGGCTCTAGTGAACAAAGAGATTCCAGCATCTGAGGATTGTCACAAAATGATGGATTTTGTGATAGGATGCACGCTCAGTTATGCCATGCTGGAATCACCCACAATCTACTGTGAAGTTGTGGAGGAGATGTGCACTACTGCTGTTTACCAAGCAACTGACAAAACCATCACTCTCTCCATTAAAGGTAAAGAACATTACATTAACAGTGATATTATCAAAGCATGCTTTAAAATTCCTGATAACACTACTACTAAGCCACACACAGATGCTGATATAGTTAATTTACTTAATTCTATGGGCTATGCACTTCCTACCACTAAGTTAAGTGAGATTATGAGACTAGGTCTTACAAAAGAGTGAAGTTATCTGTGTGATATCGTTACCAAGGTATTTTCTGGTAAAATAAGTAACTTTGATTCTGTCAATACTATAATGCTTAACATGCTTTACATGCTTCTTACTGATAAGTACTACAATTTCAGTGATGCCATCATGTTTGAGTTAGGATACAAGTTAGGGAAAATCAAAAAGAGATCTAAAAATGTTTATTTTGCTAGATTCTTCATGATTATTGCTAACCATATTTGTGAGAATCTTGTGATTGAGAACCCAACCAACAAACTGAATTATTGGGTTCAAGAAAGAAGAGTGATTGCAGATTTAAACTGGGTCGATCACCACAAAGAGGTGCCTATTGTCTATTTGCCTATTATGGAATTGCCTCAGGTAAGTGAGGTCAATATTTCTGTCTCTGCCACTACTTTTCAACCACCTATATCTTTGTCTTCAACTGTGGCAATGGTATCTGTGAATGTGACAAAACAGATGCCTACCCAAGCCACTAAACCAAAGGTTTCTAAATCTAACTCAAAGAAAGCCCCATCTGGTTTCTCTCAAAAGAAACCCGTTGCAAAATCCATCAAACACCAAGAGGGGAGTGTGAAGGAGAGTGAGGTAGGTGAGGGACAGGGTGAACATCAAAGAAGCCCTAAGAATAAGGTTGGAGAGGTGAGTGAATCCCACCTAGCCACACTACAGTTTCCCAACAAACTACAATGATTAATAAGGACAATAGCTCATTGCTAGTTGCATCCTCCCAAAAGGATGTGACTACTGAACAAAGCTCTCAGCCAAGAGCACAGACCAAGAGCGTAAGGGACACAAGCTCACCCCAAACTTATGCCAGAAAGAAGAAATCTAAACACACTGGGGATGCACAGGGATCACACACAGTGCAAACTGCAGCTAAAGACTCAGTCACTGCACCATCTCAAATTCAGTTTTATGCGGCTCCAATAAATGTGGAGTCACAGCCAAAATCTTTAATAATAGAAGCACCACACATAAAAAACTCTCCCACCAACTCTCTAGATATGGATATGATCAACACATCAATCCCTGATTCTCTTTCTTTAACTCTGTTGGAGAAGCCAAAATTCAATGCAAGTGAGCATCATCTTTTAGATGATTTGTTGGCTCACTTGCCAATTCTTTCAGGAACTGTTGAGACTTCTGTTCCAAAATTTTCATCAATCTGCACAGAGTCCACAACAGTTTCCACTCCAAACTCTATCATTTCTTCTATACCGGTGGATATTGTTTATCCGTCGGTTAGTGATTGTATCCCGATGGATATGCCTAACAGCAGTCATCCGTCGGCTATTCTAACTACTACCCCGATGGATGTTCCTCATCCGTTGGTACTCACTACACAAGCTGAATTTTCAAAAATTATTTCAAATGTAGATGAGTTAGTGGTTGTAGAATCACTCCTAGGTTTGAGGGAAGGGAGTGAACAGAGTGAGAGCCTGAGTTGCTCTCAGGAAAAAGGAGAGGAAATGAGAGAAATAATGCAGACTATTTCTTCCAGTCTGGCAAAAGTGAGTGAAGGGAATTCCACCTTTGTAGGTGATGGTGAGGGTGGTGAGCCAAGGGGAGCCCTTGATGCAAGAACAGAGAAAAATTGAGAGAAAAGCAGGTACAACAGAATGGGAAGAGCCCATTGTAAGTGAGTTAATGGATGTCAATGAGGCTGAAAAGAAATAACTAATTCAGCAAGAATATCAAGCTGTCTTAGATTCTGTTTCTTATAAAGCTGAGGCATTTACTCACCCTGTCTCAACTTATCAAGTTCTAGTTGAGCAGGACAATGTGGCTGCAGAGAGAATGCTAAATCTGGTGCATACAACAGCCTCCATGCAAAGAGCCAAAGATGTCATATCAGTCATGCCTCCCACAACTGGTGATGATGTTGATTATGGAACTGGTGGTTCTGAAGAGTTCTTTGGAGATGAAGATGATAATGAAGAAGATCCAATAGACATAGGGGGAAAATAAGGCCTTAGCTCAAGATCTAGCATGTCATCTTGGGCATTTTCCAAAGATTATGATGAGCACCATTTCAAGTCAACTCTCTTCCACATCATTAAACAAACACAGATAGCTCTTCAAGCCACCACCAATACTCACACCAAGAAGCTTCTTCAAGCACATCTCAACTCTCTCTAACTACACCAAATTCAATCTCTTCAACATAATCTGGATGTCACTGCAATAAAAATAGAGGTTGATCAGGTCAAGAAGGATGTTTCTGAGAGGTTGGATACTAAATTTCCAAACACAACCATGTTTGACATCAACAGACAACTGAGGAAAAAAATCTAATCTTGCAACCAAAGTAGACTCCCTGGATACAAGACTAAAAGCAGTGGAAGCCTCTCTCACTGTAATATATTTACATCAAGCTCAACAAACACAATTACTTCAAAAGCTAGTGGCTGCACAAACTTCTACCTCCACTCAACTTGATGCTAACAAAAAGGGGGAGAAAGATCCAATAGTCCCAGTTAGTCAAGGAGAGCCAACAAGTGAGGGGGAGAGTGTGCTCAATATACAAGTCAGTCAAGTAATTGTTCCAGAAATTACTTATTCTAAGCCACCAGTTTTGGACAGTATTGATCCGATCCAGATAGCAGCTGCTAAGTTGAATTCAAAGTCAGATTTCAAAAAGCTTGATGTTACAGCAGCTGAAAAGGAATTAGATGATAAATGGAAGAATGTTGATGAAGAAATTCAGAAGAAATTTGATCAGATAAAGAAACCAGACAAGATCTTTCATCACTACTCTCAAATCAAGCAAATTTCTGTGAATGAAATGAGTCTGAGTTATTTGGAAAAGGGCCAAACTTCATGCATCAAGTCTCCAAAAGCCAACTGGTTTTGAAGCCTAAAAGGAATTATCCAAAGTCATCAGAGAAAAATCCCTTGGATCTCATGTTTGAGACACCAAAACCAGATGAAAAGAAGCTGTTTGCAAGGTCCATTGCATTCTTCAAAGATCCAACTGATTCAGTACAAAAGAAGAGAATTGCCAAAATCTATAGGAATGGGAAAGAGATATGTGTGGTGGCTGGACACCTTCAGTTTGCAGCAGCTAAAAAAGGAGGAAAAAGAAAGAATCAAGCAAGAAAAAAGGCAAGCTGCTTTAGATGCAAAGAAGCTCAAACAGAAGAAATAGCAAGCTGCTATAGTAGCCAAGCTTCAAGTTATGAAAGCTGCAACTTAAATCTCTGAAAAGTAACCCGTAGTAGCTGAAGATCAGGATGAGAAAATGCACAAGGAACCTCAATAGAAAAGGAAGTTCAGATACAAGCTCCATTCCAAAAGAAAATTGGACTTCAGTGATGAGGAAATGGAAGACTACATTCCCAAACAGTCTACAACTTCAACTCAAACATCCAAGCCCTCAGTAGTACATGAGGAATTTAAGGTGGATCCAATAAAGAATTTTCATGGTGAGCCTATAGTTCCCAAGGATGAGCCAATAGACTGGGAAAGTGTTCCTATACCTAAGCTTAATTTACCAATTTTCAACAAAGCAAAGAAGACAAAGATAAGATCAATCAAGAAGATCAAGCCTGTGACTCTCAGAACCAAAACCTTAGCCACAGCTCAACCAACTATCAATAAGGGAGATCTTCTATATATATATGACATCAAGGAATTTTTAGATATAAATCTCTACTTGGATGAATTGGAAGAAGTAAGAGGGATTGATGCTCACAGACATCTCCCTGAAAGACTGGTATTCAAATACAAAGGTGGTAGAGAGATCATATGGCCCCTTCACAGAATTCTCCAAGAAAGTTGTAATGTTTTGATAAATATCTTCTCATCCTTCAAGAAGAATTTTGAAGTCAATGTGATAGCCAAGAAATTGGTTCTAAAGAAGATAGAAGAACTGAGGAGCAGAAAAGCCTCAAATGCACTTCAAAGAACTCTAACAATTCCCTTCACAGGAAGTACAATGCACTTGAGGCCTTACTGGCTGATGGAATTCATGGATGAAAAAGGTGTGAGAAGATCCTTCAGATTGGATGACCAATTGAGCATCTCAAGCAATGAGACTCTACTGGAAATTCCAGAAAAGCTAGATCTGTCAAATGCTGAAGAATTTGAATTCCACAGGCAGCTCCAAAATTAAATAGAAGAAAACAACTGGAAACTTGGGAAGAAATCAAGACCATCAAGGAAATAGAAAACATCTGCTCAGACTAAAGGAGCACCTTGATAATGATTGTGAGAACTCTTTGTACACTTTACTTTGTCCAATTTTCAATAAAGTGTAGCACTTACTAGCTTTATCTACTATTATTCAATCTGTACATTTAGGGTGTTTTGTTATCATCAAGTTTCTCTTAATTTATCGCTACAATACGAGTAGACATAAATTGGGGGAGATTGTTAGGAATATGTTATGAACTTGATGATAAGTTAAATAAAATACCTTAGTAGATTTAACTTATTATTTTTGTAGCTCTCGATGGATGTTCTAATATAGTCCCGACGGATGATCTTTATAGTCCCAATGGATGACAATTGAACATCCATCGAGAGTGTATCTTATGTAACAATAAGTATTGCAGCATATTTCTATAAACAACAATGTTTTTAGTTTAGTAGATTCTGTAGGATTCTCTAAGTCATGTTGACTACTAGATTGATATACAGAATAGGTTGGCTAATTATAAATATGAGATATCTTGTAATTCTGTATAAGTGAAATGGAGTCAATTGATAGAAAGGCTTCCAACGAATGATATACAAAGACTACCGACGGATAATCAGTAAGGCTCCCGACGGATGATTAACATAGTCCCGACGGATGATCATAATTCAAACAGAGCAGTTGACAGTGACAACACAGTCACATGCATAGGGTGTTTGCAAATGGAATGTGGCAGCCTAATTACAGGTTTTGGAGAACAAAGAAGCATAACCATTTCCATGCAATTATGAAGATATTCAAAGATGATGGAATAGAGTAGTGAAACAACATGGAGTTAGACTAGATATAGTTTGTCTTATTATCTCGTCTAACTGTCATGTAACCTGGTAATATATAAAGCAAGTGTAACAAATAGAACATAACTGAGTAAGCATTATTTTTAGAGAGATATATAAAGTTGTATCTGTTAAGAATTTCTCTGTAAGTTTGTAAGTTCACTTGTAAGCAGTTGTGTGATATTCAAGCATAACAGAGTTCTCATACAAATATATATCTCTGGTGGATAAGTTCAAATCCACTGGAAAGTTTTAAAAGCTTTGTGTTTTATTACTTTATGTTTTGATTTCAATTCAAGTTTCATTCCATACTTTTTGCAAAATCAAACACTGTTATATATTAAGTAAGAACAGTCTTAAAATCAAAAAAGTAGCCAGAATTACATTTAACCCCCGCTTCTGTAATTCTTGTTGCATTGTTTTGGATTAACACCATCTCCTATTTCTTCATTTGTGAGTGAACTGAGCTTTTCAAGTGAGAATGAGAGAGAAAATTTTAGTGAAAAAAAGAATTGCTGAGAGGCACTCTCCTGTACTAGTAAAGGAGATGTAGCATTGAGTGACAAAAGTAAGAAAAATATTACTCTTAATAGTAATATATGTGTGAGAAGTGATATGATCACTTCAAAAGAACAGAGAGATTTAGGTGTTACTTTTTCTCTTATTTCAGGTTCATCGCAGGGTACTGGGCTTTCTGAGTCAATTCATGATCTTAAACTCAAAGGCAAGATTCAAGAGCCAGTTCCTAATATTCCTGATGTTCCTGACAACTTTAGTAGTGATTCTGATGATGCTGAGCTTAAAGCTGCCTTGGAGGCTTCTAAACATTCAAATTTTGGATCTTCATCTGGTCATACTGCTCTGAATGCTCACAGGGCTCGTGAATGGAATCATTCTTGGAGGCTTTCTAGTGAAAGAATCTCATTTGATGTTGTTCATACACTGGTAGATCTTGCTGTCTATTCTACTGCTAATCCTGAGCTGAAAAATGTTATAAAGGCTATTACTGTGTTGGTTAAAGGATGCATTCTTCTATTTCTGCCTTAAAAGACTATAATGTTGATTTTAAATAAGAAGTTGCTAATCTTTCTATGACCGTCAAGGGTAACAACAAACATAATGGCTTAGTCAAGAGAATGATGGCTGTGAAATCTAATCAGGAGTTGATAAATGAAAGATTGCCAGCTATTGAAGCCAATCAACAAGCCACAAATCAAAAACTGGATGCCATTTTCTCTTTATTACAGAGTCTTGATGCCAAAAAGGGGGAGATGGTAGCTCAGAAAAAATGTACACCTGGATCAGTATTAAGGAAAGATGATGCCAATCCTGACAATGATGGTGGAAATCAAGGAACATGGACCTCTGATGCTGTGGTGGTACAATCTAGAGCTAGAGTTCAAACTTAAACACAAACATAGTCAACTCATATCTCCAAATATGGTGCAAGGATTGTAAGAACTCAAACAGTGATTTACTCTCAGATCCTGATGGAAAGGCAAATTGTATCTACAGTTCCCGATGAGCATGAAGTGATCATTGATGATCCTGATGATGCTCAGAGATTCTACAGTACCTTTAAAACCAAAATAGGTGATGTTGTAACTTTTTACCATAAAGATAAAATAGTTGAGGAGCTGTTTGACAGGAAAGCTCTCACTCATTTGGCTGAGGAATTTCCTGAGATATCTCATGAAGAAATGCTGAAACATCAAGAAAAAATTCTCAGTCAATTATAAACTACAAATCAAGGTTCATCCAGAGGAAGGGGAAGAACTAGAGGACCAAGAAGTGGTAGAAGATTAAGAGGAATGACTCACTGGAATGATCAACAATCTTTTATTTCTTTTCAAAGAAGAACAAGATCTAGTGGTGTCAGGATTGAGTAAATTCCTGAGTCATATAAGTCTTAGGCTCCAAGAATTTCTATTGATCCAATTTTTCTCAATCCTGTTCCAAGGACAATAGAAGTACCAAATCTCAATCTGTATAGAGAAGAAGGTCATAAAGACATTAAAATTCAGCTATCTAGAAGACCAAGGCAACTGCAAATTGACGCATCTCCTGATAACAAAAGGTCAAATCCTGACACAAGAAGTCATGACAATGTTCATCCTGACAGTTCAGTTCCTGATCCTAATAAATGGTCATTCCCAATGTTTTTGAAGATGGAGAAGAAGCTGTCTTTGAGCATTTGAACATTCAAATCTTATCTGCTTATGTGGATTCTCAGGATAGCAGTTAATATAGCAAATCAAGAATTCAGAAATATATTATGGAGGTCTAGTTTTGAGAGATGAAGAGTTACAGATCCTGAAGAACTTGTAAAGAGGGAAAAGAAAAGAACTTACTTTCCTAAAAGAATAGACTACAAGTGGAAGAAGATTGAAGAGTTGAAGTGTGTTGGAGGAATGAACTTTGTTCCTGGAAGGAATAAGGGAGGAAGGATTACTTGATTTCGGAAATATGAACAATAGTACACCTTTTTGGTCAAGGCAAGCTGAAGCTCTAAGGCTATCAGAACTACACACAAGAGCTGGTATAGGGCATCATGAGGCTGAATTTATGAACTCAAGAATGGTAAATTTTATATTAGCTGATAGACCTGGTCAGGAAATTACTGTTGATCATCAAGACAGGCTTGAAGCTGTGAAAATTATCATTGACAAGAATGATGGCTCACAACCAAAGCAAAAGGTACTGTTGATGCTGCAAGGAGATCAAGTACAAGTCCTTTCTTATGATGAGCTGATGATGATGATGTCAACTAAAGAACTTAAGTATATTTACTATCTGTTAATAGTTAAGAATCAAGCATCCAAATAATGGCCAAATTTAATTTTCTATGCCATCAGAAGAAGGATACTAGACAAAGGCTATCGGTATTTTGGACAATATGTTCCTATGTACAAGAACTACAGACATCAGCAAGTAAAAATAAGGAGGGGAGCAACTGTGATTGAAACTATGCTCACTTCAAGGAAACTAACTCTTAATCTTGATGGTCTTTGAACATGCTATGTGATGCTGGATAAAATGATGATTAAAAGTACTTCAATTGAAAATCTGAGAGCTGCCATATATTAGTTGTCTGAGGAAACTGAATATGAAAGAAACTTGAAGAAAAGGCTAAAACAGTTGCTCACAAAGAAGATTGATAAAAGGGTAAATGCATTTATTCAGAGATATTTCAGAGTTTATCAAGAACCATAAAATCAACATCAGTAACTGAGTATGCTCTACAAACTTTTAACTTTACATTTTATCTTCCCATTTTTGGCATCAGACATAACTACAGAATTTATGCTTATTTTATAGAGCATAAAATGGGGGAGATTGTTAGGAAAATGTCTATCAGAAATTAGGATTTGCTGGGAAGTCAGGATCTGTCAACTAGTCAAGATCTGCATCAGAATTTGTCAAGCTGTCAGGATGTGATTTGGTGTCACAGTCCCAGCATTTGTGGAGTGGTTTATTGTCGGTTCCTGATTTATAGGATCAAAACTGTTGATTAGATATGTATAGAAATAAGATAAATCATATTATATCATATCTTGTAACTGATAGAGGTTGATAGAGTAGTTGTGTAATATATAAACACTGAATAAGTTATCTTTCAATGTGTGCATTACTCGAGTATTATCATAACCTAGCAGCTCTCAAGAACATTATTTTTCTTGAGAGAGTTTTGTAACAGTTTATAAGAGAATTAATAAAGTGTTATTTGATTCTATTATTCTTACTTTAATTTTTTGATATCGAATTGTTTGATAATTGTATCCAACCTTCTAAACAACTATCATTTACTGAGTAACACTAGGATGCCACAATTCAAGATTCATGGTGCCTCTGAGATATTTAAAAAAAAATTCCACGTCTAACAGATGTGGTTCCCTTGGATCAGCTTGGAACCTTACACACAGACAGGTAACATACATGATATCAGGTCTACTAGTAGTCAAATATAGGAGTGAGACAATCATACCTCTGTAGTTAATTATATCTATTGATGAACCAGTATTTAAATCAAAATTGGTTGTAGTGGCCATGGGAGTTGTTGCAGTTGAACTGTCTTGTATTCCAAATCTTTTAAGTAAATTCCTGGTATATTTTTCTTGATTGATGAAGATCCCTTCTTCAGTCTGCTTAACTTGTAATCCCAGAAAAAAAACTCAATTCTACCATCATACTCATTTGATATCCAGACTGCATTAGCTTGGCAAACCTCTCACAGAGTTTATCATTGGTAGAGTCAAAAATGATATGATCAACATATATATGTACTAATAAAATAGAGTTTTATCAATTGTAACTCTTTTAAAACCACTTTCTAATAAGAATTGAGCAAGTGTTTCATACCAGGCTCTTGGAGCTTGCTTTAGTCTATATAGCGCTTTATCCAATTTGTAGATATGATTTTGATATTTTGGATCAATGAACCCTAGAGGTTGTTCAACATAAACTTCATCATCAAGTTCACTATTGAGAAATGCACTATTTACATCCATTTGGAACACCTTGAACTTCAAGTGAGCAGTATAGACTAGAAAAATTCTAATTTCCTTAAGCCTTGTAACTGGTGCAAAAGTCTCATCATAATCAATGTCTTCTTTCTGTGAATAACCATTTGCAACCATCCTTACTTTATTCCTTGTAATAATTCCCTCACTGTCACTCTTGTTTCTGAACACCCACTTGGTACCAACTATTCATCTATTCTTTGGTCTTGGTACCAATGTCTAGACTTTGTTCCTTTCAAATTCATCGAGCTCCTCTTACATTATTATGATCCAATTAACATCTTGAAGAGCTTCTTCCACTTTCTTAGGTTCAGTTTGAGATAGAAAAGAATGGTAGAAACATTCATTTTAAGTGGCTTTTTGGCCTTTACACCACAATCAGGATTTCCAATGATTAAGTCAGGTGTGTGTGATTTAGTCCATATTCTTGTAGAAGGAAGTTCAATTATTGAAATAGAACCTCTCCTTGATCCATGAAGTCTCTAGTCTTACTTTTTTGTTTACCATCAGTATTTCCTGAAGCTCCCCTTTAATCAGTGCTTTCAGTGTTATCAGTATTTATTTCATCAGTATTTAAGGAATCAGAGTCTGATGGAGTATTTACTGATGTTTCCTAATTTGAATCACTTGTACTTGAAACTTGATATGAATAATGTTGCTCCCCATCAACATGTGCTTGGTGTTTCCACTAACATGTGGCTCATTAGAGTTTATAATGATATTAGGATTTACAGTATTAGAATTTATCAGATTATCAGGATTTAACTGTTCAACATATGGTACTTCATTTTCAAATCTTAATCCTTCATGGTCATCAACATCTTCTAGACCTGTTATCTTCGCGTCATCAAAAGACACATGAATAGATTCCATGACCACTCTTATTCTCAGATTATAAACTCTTAAATCTTTTGTTGACAGTGGATATCCAACAAAAATTCTTTCATCAAATTTTAGATCAAAATTTATAAACCGTTCAACATGAGTTTTGAGAACAAAATATTTGTAGCCAAAGATGTGAAAGTACTATAACCAACGGGGTGGAAGTTGTGTGTTTACAGTCTTCAAATTTGGCTTCCTTCCATTCACTATCTCAAATGGTGTTTTGCCATGCTTGTTTATCAGTGTTGTATTTTGTGTGAAGCATGCAGTTTGCATAGCCTTAGCTCGGAAATAGGCTGGCAATTTTGCTTCTTCATGCATGGTCCTTGTAGCTTCTATGAGAATTATGTTTTTTCTTTCAACAGATCCATTTTGATGTGGAGTTCCAGGGGCAGAAATTCTTGTTTTATCCCCGTGTTGTTCCATAGTGTGTTGGACCTTCTATAGTGTTGTTCCATAGTGTTGTTCTTGAATTCAGTTCCATTGCCACTTCCATAGTGTTGTTCTTGAATTCAGTTCCATTTTCACTTCTAATGATCTTCACTTTGTGTGTTGGACCTTTTTCCAGTTCCCTTACATGATCAAGAAGAATGGTTGGAATCTCATCCTTGGTGTGCAAAAAATACACCTATGTGTATCTTGTGTACTCATCAACAATCACAAGTGCATACCTTTTCTTTGCAATAGACATCACATTCACTGGACCAAAAATATCAGTATGAAATAAGTAATATAATTCAAGAATTGAGGATTTAGTTGTACTCTTGAAAGATGATTTCCTTAATTTGGCTTTCTGGCATGAGTCACATAAGCCATCAGGAGTAAATACTGCAATGGGCAATCCTCTAACAAGATCTTTCTTCACAAGTTCATTGATGTTGTTGAAATTGAGATGAGAAAGTTTTTTATGCCAGTTCTAGTAGTCTTCCACAATTGCTCTACTTAGAAGACATATTTCGGAACCATCAGAATTTGTGGAGACCCTGGCTTCATATAAGTTACCATGTCTGTAACCAGTCATTGCAACATTGTAATCTGATTTACTGACAATTTCAAAATGTTCTTCATAAAAACTTATATGGTAACCTCTATCACGGATTTGACTCACGCTGATTATATTATGTTTGGGTCTTACAACTAGAGCTACATCTTTAATGATGACATTTCTAAGTTTGATTTTTCCATATCTCAAAGTCTTTCCTAAGTTGCCATCTCCATAAGAAACACTTGGGCCAGCCTCCACCTTAAAATCTGATAGCATGGATTTATTTGCAGTCATGTGTCCTGAACATCCACTTTCCAAAACTAGAGAATTTTTCTTGTTACCCTGCAATCAGATAAGCAAATAATTACTATTTTTAAGGACCCAGACTTGCTTGGATCCTTTGCTTCTTAAGTTTGTTAATATTTGCAGCAGAAGACTTTATATCAGAGTTTATGCTAACATTCTTAATATCAGGGTTTACACATGCAGAAACAACTTTTGTTTTATTTTAAGAGGGTTTCAGTTCATGATAATCATAATACACACTGTGATACTCTTTATATGTGTAAATTGCATGCCAAACATACCACAATGAAAACATGAATTCTATGGTTTATATATAACTGATCTATTCCTAAGCTCTAATTTAGGAGGAACAGTGTTTATTCCTTTATTCTTCCTGCAACCAACAACAAGATAATTAGTACTACCACAATTTAAACATTCCTTTCTAGGTGCATTAGGAATGAGTTTATATTTATTCTCCTTATTAATACCTACCTTTCCATTTCTGTTCTTTCTAGGCTCTTTTCCCTTGTTTTTTATTTTGACTTCAGCTTTTGCTTAAATTGTTTCTGGGTCATTAGACCAACATTTACTAACTTGGTATGAACTTGTTAGCACTTATCAGTTTTTAAGTTTGATACCTTTTCATTTATTGACTAAATAATATCAACACTTAAATTAAACTTAATAGGTCTTAACTAAGACTTGTTTAGTTTTACCTTTATATTAGTATTTATTGGTTTAATCTTCTCAGACTCCTTTTTATTTATATCATCAGAATTAGATTTATTAGCATAACCTAATCCTGATCCCCAATAACCACTTTCTATTACACCCTGAGTTTTTTTTCCTGAACTAGTCCAAAGCTTGATTACTTCTCTTTCTTTAGCTAATTCTCTTTTAAGGTATGCATGCTTTTCTAATAGTTTTTCTTTAACATACAAAGAATCATCTCTTTCTTTTTGAGTTTTTAACATGAAAATCAACTCTAGTACCGGATGATCATTCTTTTTTTAAGTCCGAATTTAGTTCTGATCCTAGCATTTTCAAGTATTTGATCCCTATAACTAAAATGCAGTGTTTTAAGAAATAACCTTAATTCACATATATCATCAGTATCAAAAGCAAGTGTAGTTTGAGGTACCTTTATCTCAATAGTCTCAACATCACTTTCAGCATTTTCCATGAGAGCATAGTTGACACCCTTATCTGATTCTGATGTGTCATCCCAATTCTTCTTCTTGGTGATCAAAGCTTGTTTCTTCTGAGCTCTTAGTTACCTGCAGTCAGCTGTAAAGTGTCCAACTCCATCACAGTTTACACTTTATATTTGACTTGTCAATATTCCCAGATTTTGACTTCTTCTTATCAAAGTTTATTCATTAGTTCCTCCTATCAAAGTTTGAGGAACTAGATTCTTTCCTGGAAAACCTTGTTCTTTTCTTGAAGTCTTTGTAGACCATCCTCTTGAAGATTTTCACCAATAAAGCAACCATATGTTGAATTTCATCATCATTACCATGATCACTTTTAATGTCTAAGTCACTTTCAGAGTTTGAGTCATCATCAAAGTTCGATGACTCAGTATCAGACTTTGCAATCATAGCCTTCCCTTTGGAAAAGCTTTTTCTCCCAGCTTACTCTCTTGGTTTTTCTTCAACCTTGAGTACAACATGTCTTGCTCTAGGCCCTTTCCTCTTGCCTATTTGCTCCATCTCTAATTCATGAGTCTTCAACATAACATAAAACTCATCTAGAGATGTTTTATCAAGATCATAGTTGTCCCTTATTAATGTGACTTTCAAGTCCCACTTTCCTGGGAGTGCAAGAAGAAACTTCAAGTTAGAATCTTCTGGATCATATTCTTTATCAACCAGTGACAAATCATTCATAAACTTTTGAAACCCGTCATAGATCTCGATCAAGGACTCATCAGCCTTTGAGTCAAATTGTTCATACTCTTGACTCAGTATTGTCCTTCTGTTCTTCTTAATTGCAGTAGTTCCTTGACACTTCACCTCAAAAGTGTCCCAGATTTCCTTGGCGGTTTTGCATCCAATAACTCTATTGGACATGACACTGTCAAGTCTGCTATGCAAAAGATGTCTAACTTTTGCATCTTTCATAATGGATGAAAGATCCTCATGAGTATAGTCCTTCTTTTCTTTGTCAACCATCTTTTCCTCTTGACCAACAAAAGCAACAACCGGCTTCATAGGCCTGTGAGGACCATCATAAATCCTCTTCAGATATTCGAGATCTATTGCTTTCAGATATATGACCATCTTCACTTTCCAGATTGGATATTCATGAACCTTCAGAATTAGAACCTTGATAGCCTCATATTTGGTTAGGTTATGGCTGATTTTATTTATGGCTGGTGGGTGTGGGGGATTTTTTTAAGCTTCTTTGTCTGCCATTAATGATTGTTTTGTGGATCTTAAACTGTTTGTGTATCAAAAGCAAGCTCTGATACCAATTGTTAGGACTTTAATCAACTGTAGAGGGGGGTGAATACAGTTTGTACAATAAAATCGAATTAACAAACTCGACAGAAAGAACAGTTTATATATTAATGAATAAAAATTGATTATAATACTCTCTCAAATGATGAACAAATATTATTGAAAGCTACTAGGTTATGTGAATGATATATCAATTTGAATACATACAATATAAACCTAACATGTGCTTATATACTGCACAACTACATACTCAATCTAGAAGATATGTGACAATTGAATAAGGAATCCTAATATATTTACATCTATTGATTGCTCCAATAAGTAAAGTCCTATACCGAGATATCTCTGCCTATATATTCTCCTTTGATATCTCCTGATTTCCAGTTGAAAAATACTGATGTGAGTAAATACTGATGAGAAATACTAATCAGCAAATACTGACGATAAATGCTGACGATGTCATCTTTCATAAACTCTAATATCAAATACTGATTGGAAAAATCTGATAGCTAAACACTAATATCATCAATTTCTTCTAACATCTTAGATAATGTTGGTGTATACTTCGTGGATCAACCTCAATAGCGTGTATACCCAAAAATATTTATAGACTAAGTTAACTTTCGAGTGAAACTCTGAGAGGAAGACTGGCCTATTTGGTGACTTTCGCGGTCGCCCTCAGTAAATTTTTATTTTTCCAATATTAAAGCGATAAATCAATTTGTTGAAAAGCCTTATAATTCCCTTCTGTCTGAGCATTAGACTTTAGTAAGATATCCTCTAAACCATACTCCTTGGCGAGTTTCTTGTTAGAAAGAGCGCATAGTTCCTGAAGATTAACAGATCCATGGGTAGGAGAAGCCGTAGTAAAAGGACCAGACTCAGTAAAAGTTGGAGTATGAAGACCCAAAACCAAATCCTTCCAAAACTTGTTCTCATCTGCCATCTCATCTAATTTCTTCACTGAACTCTTGTCATGCTCCCTCATCTCAAGCATAAATGCATTAAGCCTTGACACAAGACTATCTTCAACAATATCCACACCAGCTTTGGAAGCAAGAGGTGAAATAAGTTGAGGAGAATCAATGATAACCAGAGTACCATCTTTTTCAACTTTTAAATTTGATTGAGTTAAACATTTCAAATCAAAGAATCAATTGATCAATAGTAGAAAAATCATCTAAATCTTTAAAACCCCTTTTGTTATGAATAGACAGTGTTGAAGGAGTGGCGATTTCCAATATTGAATTCAAGAAAACAGATGTCAAAGTAAATTTAACACCGTAAACAAACAAAACAAATTGAGCATATTTAGTAACATGAAAATTTGCATAAAACTCACTAACCAGGTTAGGATAATAAACCTTAGCCAACTCTCTCAAGAAATCCCTTAAACCTAAATCAACAAACTACATAATGGCTCGACAAAGATAAAAAGTCTTTTAGGAATCAAGTCTGAATCCCGATGATAAACAAATCACTTTGCACAATTAACGGCTACCCATCCTAAGGGATAGCCATTGAAGGAGTTGTCCATCGATTGATGTGGATTTTGCAACATTTTCTTATGAGATTCTTTGTGATAGATAGTAATGATGTTATTCATTCAGAAGTCATGTTGACTCAATGGATAATATAGAGTAGGGTGGCTAAATGTAAATACTCGATGCCATGTAATTCTGATTAAGTGAAAGTGAGCTATCAACTGCTAAATGAAGATACAACATTAATGGCTAGCAAAATATCAGTCCACCAATGGCTATTCAAGTGACTATCAACGATTAAGAAAAATCACATAGTTGGTGATAAAGACTAGACAGTGGTCAAGTCTCGAGTCTGAAAAAGCACATGGGCTGATGGGAATCTCAGTAAAGAAAATGGAAGCCAAGATAATATTTATATGTGATCTTGGATTCTGAAGAACAAGAAGAAACATTCCATTTTCATGCATGACAAATTAGAGGGATATTCAAAGAAATATATTAAGATACAATCTAACCTCATTTGTCAATCCTCACGGGAAAAAGAATGAAGAAGCAATCTTGCTGGACCTTAAAGACTGTGTTATGTATTGGTTAATAAGCATTATAACTTTGTGATTTATAAACCAAGTAGTAGGAGATGTTTCACTCAAGAAATAGGTTTTACATTTTCAGAGAGAAAAAGAGAGAGAAATCTTACGACCGGTATTTCTAAATCTTATATATATAATTGCGTGTTTATAGTTGAGATTTAAATTGTGTGGAATTATAAATATGGGTGATTATTGTGTTAAGTGCCTATAAATTAAGTATTTAATGTATTAGTATATATATATTATTTGAAAGGAGAATCTTATTATTTAGTATTTTTAAATGATAATCAAAAGTACTTCATTTCATATAAAAAATTGATTTTAAAAATCTTTTAACAACAAATTTTCAAATCTTATATCATTAAATTTCTAAAATCATAAGTTATTTTATGATATATATTTTATGATTTATAGAAGTGCATTAATATTTATATAAATTATTTTACATAAATTAGTTGAATTTTAATTTGCAATTTACTTAGTTTCCCAAGCATGCAATTTGATCCCAATACAAGTTAAGGGCAAACTTGGAAATTCCAACCCCACTAACTCCCACTTTATTAGCCAAATTACTTATATATCCTTGCATGCAAAATGGCACAAGCTTGCTAGAAGGTTATTTTTGTCAATTTCCAACTCCGCTCACATTTTAGTCAAATTAAACCATAAAAATAAATACAAGTTGTCATAATCACTCCACTCCACACTCTACCCTCACCTCTCTTCTCCCTCCTCCCTCTCCTCTCTCTCTCGGCCATCCCTCTCTCTCGGCTCCTTCCTTAGCCGAAGCCCCCACCCCCCTTTCTTCTTCATTTTCATTCAAACATTCATCTTCTATCAAAGTAATCTTACTTCCTATATCTTGTTCATATATAATTCAAAGAGTTTTGGGTGAAAATTTTATGTTTTGATTTTGCATGGTAGTGTTTTGTTAAACTCAAAGTGAACACCCTTGATTCTTGCGAATCTAAGGCCTTCACCATGAGATATATTATTATAGCGTTGAGAATGGCTAGATATGGGTGTGTTACACTTATGCAAATATTGTTTTCACCCTAATCCATTCAGCCATGACTTGTTAGGAGCCGAATTGATGGTGTTTTGTTGCCTTGTTTGATTTTTGAATGTTTATGTGATAATAGCATGAATTTGGAAATAAAAACTTGATAAAACTCTTTGCATTCTAAGTGATCATATAGTATGGTCAATTCTAGGCTTGCATGTTGATGCTATGATGAAATTTATATGGAAACCCTATTGTTTTTGGCTTGTAAGTTTGAAAGCATGCATGCATAGGTTCAACTCATGATTTTTGGAAATTCTTGATCATTTGGATTGATTTTTGTTAATAATCTTTAATTTCAGTTAAGTTAGGATATTAATTATGATTTGTACTCCTTGTTATGTGATTTTAATTCGTATATATATGGAGGATTTGAGATGTTATTTTCAAAATGTTATGACTTGTAATTAGTGTATTGTGTTAACTCTTGTTTTGCTATATTGCACCTTAGGTAAGGATGATCTCCGATAAGCCAATATTTTGTATGGGAGTGTTAGTTCAGTATGTTTCCTTGGTTAAGGATTAGTTTGGGTTTTGGTTGATGTTTGATTTGGTTTGTCAAGTGGGAAACATGGTGGAAAGGGGTACAATAGATTTTGCAGATTTTCAGTTTGGTATCATGATGGTTAGAGTGAGATTTGACCATGTCATTGTAATGCACTTTGAGGCCCAAGTCACCAGAAGCTAGTACAAGGGTATACTTTAGATTTCAGGTGTTTGTTAGAAGTTTGTAGGTTGTTTGGTTAGATGCACGAGTGAAAACACCAAATCTGTCCAGCAGGGGACAGTTTTACTACAACTTAGAAATGAGTAGTTTTGACCATGTCATGGGTAGGCCCTCATTTAGCCTTGGTTGACCTTAGCTAGAGGGAATTACCGAGGTGTTTTTCCAGCCATATTTCATAGGAATTGAGTTAGAATCATGTGTCACAAGTTAGGGCAAAACAGGACACTTTTTTGTCTAGAAAACAGGGGAACCATGGACTTTACGCTTAGGCCTAGGGAGGCCCAAGCTAGGCCCTTGAGCCACACCGAGTTTGGGAGTTGCCTTATGATCATAAGAGTCTAGTGTAAAAGTTTGGGAGGTAAAATTGAAGTGTAAGGGTGTTAATTGTACTTAAGAATCCATTGGTGTCATCCTGAAATCACTATAGTGAGCCCATTCACTTCACATTTAGTTTTAGAGCACTTACGGGTGAGGCCTAGGTTGATCATCATAGTTGTACAATATTTTAAGGTCAGTAGAGTGTAAGGCCTAATTCAGGGTCAATAAGAACTTGATGGTTTAGAAAAGGCACTTCGAGTTATGAGGTCAATATTAAGAGTTTTGGCTAGTTTAGCATAACTAAGTGACTTGAGTAAGTGGATTGAGATCATCTAAGCTTAGTGATGCAATATAGTCTATTGATATATTATTATGTACTTAAATGTGTTATGTGAGCATATGTGGCTATGTGAACTATTATACTTTTAAGATAATTGCAAGCATATATGTGTATATAGGCCTAAGTGCCAAAGTGGTTAATTTCGGTTCGTAAATTGGTTGGGTTGGTGAGAATATATTATAATGAGGTTACTATTATTTTGTGTAGGCTCGCGAGACGAGGGTAAACTTGCCATTAAATTCGAGTAAAGCTCCCAGTTGCTCCCACCTGCCAGTCAAGTCAAGCCTTTCTCAAGGTAAGTGTTTCAACCTACCTTTTTTGTTTACACTGCAAGTGTGTGTTAGCCCAACTTTTATATATAATGCGAGAATTCTAATTCACCTTGATATACATGTACACATCTATCTTTTGTATTATATGCAAGTTCCATGAACCCTCAAGTATGTAATATCCTGGATATCGCATGTAAAAATTTTAATCAGTAAATAATTTTTATATGATTATTATATGATTTTAGTGAATTATCTGATGATTGGTGTGGATATGTGGATGCTTATATGGGGTAAAGTATAAGTATGCTAATTTTATTATGACCAGAATAAAATATAGATAATTACGGTATTTTTCTGGTAATTTTCGGACTGTTATATGATTCCATATTGATTTATGAATTTATTAATTATTTTCTGAATAATTTCAAAATTATTTTATAAAGCCGGGAATCGTCCGACTTCAACTGTTTTTACGATTTTACCACCCGAAACTCTTCCGAAAACTCATTTCTAACCTAATCTGGTAATTCCAGACATTTTTCGTGTTTTGACTTTTTCAATCCGGATTACGGTTTGACCCGTGCGCGGCCCAGCGCATAATTTTTGATACGATAATCATTTCGGTGAATCAACAAAACCCGTATTCTCGAAAGACGGGATATTATTATATTATTTTCGTATAAAGTGTTTTATAAAAAGCCCGGTTTGGATAATTATCCAATATGGGTACCAAATCGGATCATTTTTATAGTTACTTAGTGGCTAAGTAACTAATTTAACGATCCAAAACGAACCAATATTCTATAAATATATATAGCCCTTTTATTATTTCATTTTACTTGTATAATCATAATAGATTAGTAAAAATATCGAAAATACAGAGAAAACATCGAATTAACGTCGTGTTCTTCATAATCAAACGGACAAATGAAGACGTTATCGAACTCCGATTTGGGCGTGCAATATATCAAATCGAAGCTCTCGAAAATACCTCTCTGAATCAACCATCTATTTTTGTGCAGAAATCAAGGTATTTTCCTTATTTAATTATTTTATTTTGAATTATTTATGGATTAAATAGAAAGTTTTGCTCTTGATGTTGTTTGTGTGATTTGATGCTTGAATCATGTAGATCTTTTCTTCATGATCATTTTCATATATTATATGATGAATTTGGAGTTCAATAACATGTTTAATTTTGAGTTTGATTTTCGAATTTAAAAGATTAGGGTTGAATGTTCTTAAATGTTCTTAATCAAGATTTGGGAATTTTTAAATCATTGATTCCGGAGAGATTCTGAAGCCAGGAATGAATCATACGTAGTCTAAGCATCGTTTTGATGTATAATTCGTGAAGATTGGTTTGATATCGAAGCAGCTCGGCCTATGGCCGGAAAAGCTCGAGCTTCGTCGATATTAATGGCCATTTTGGCCGGAATCATTAAAACGACGTCCGTTTTTAGATGTTGTTGTCTGGTTGTGCTTCTGAGATGCTATTGAATGTTTAGGGACTGAAAACCAGTAAAAACCGAGCCGATTTGGGGCTCGATTGGGTTCGCCGGGAAACGGAACCTCTCCGGGGTTCTGCATTTTTTCCGGTGGGTTCTCCAGTTTCTTGGTGACCCGTTTGGGTCGGTTTTTGACCTGGGTTTCGACCCTGTTTTAATCCTATAAAACCCAATTACAAATCCTAAAATCTTTTTATGCATCCTTTATTTAAAAATTATTTTAAAATCATATTTTTATTTCTAAAAATTCAATTTAAATTCTAAAAATCTATATTTAATTCTAAAAAATTATTTTTAATTATAAAATAAATCATAATTATTTAATTAATTAATTTTAGTTGATAATTAATTATTTAATTAGTCAATTAATTTAAATACTAATTGATTAATTAATTTAATTAGTTATTAATTAATTTTAATTGATTATTTAATTAGATTTAATTATTTATATGGATTTAAAAATTCCGAAAAATAATTTCGAACTTTAAAATATTATTTAAAATTATTTTCAAGGCTCGATAATTATTATAAAATTATTTTAAAGCCAGATTCGGGTGTTCGAACTCTATTATTTAATTATAAAACAATTCAGAGTCCCGTTTAAATTCTGAAAAATATTCAAAAATTCGTATTAAATACCTAGAAAATCATTTTGACCCCGAATCTTCTTCAAAAAATTATTTTGATTGAATATCTTGCGTTCTATGTGCTACGTGTTATCTACTTGATGTGTATTATATGCATATGTGGGTATTGTTTGAGTATTTTAGTCATAACTTTCAATCCGTAAATCGGGTTTGGGTAAAACGAAGGGTAGATAAAAGCTTATGACGTCTATGTGACGATTAGAGTGATATGAGATTGAGTATTGATAGATACTTGTGATGCCTAGCAGAGTAAGCGAGGTATAGAAAAGAAAGCCAGTGATCAGTAAATAGAACTGAAGTGTAAAAAAAGAAAGCAAGTAATCGATGAATAGAAGCAAAGCATAGAAAAAGAAGGAAAGTGATGGAAAAGTAAAACTATTAGATGGATACAAGTAAAGTTGGAAATCATCGGTGATAAGGCAAGTACTTCTGAACATTTCTTCAAGATATATTGCAAATATTTTCGAACTTGCTTAAAATATGTTGCTATTATTCAAAATAACTCTGGTTTTATATTACAAGAGCTTTACACTATTCAACCTTGGACCCTGATTATTTTTTATCTTGAGCCATAAGCCTTATTCTTCATAAACCACTGATTGTTGTATTCCCAGATACGAGCCAGACACATACGATACTACTCCACAAATACATATCTATCACATACTGAGTTTTGATATTGAATTGCTTGACATACCAACCCCTATTCCTTGTTTAACAGAAGACCAATCCTTGGAACCCTTGAACCCTTGGTCTTCTGCTTTCAGATTCTTTCCTTGATTGAAAGTCAATCTTTTTGAATTCATTGTTATACCTTCATGGTATTACGAATCACCCTATGTTTCAAAATAAATGTTGTTTATGATTCAGCTTATAGAATTACATTGATTATCATATTGAATTGTTTTAGAATTAGATGGTTTTATAAATGTGGACCAGATTCGTGGTCGGACCAGATTCGTGGTCATAATAGGCCAATGCGTGCCTTGGATCCAGTATATAGAGGAAAGCTGAGAGCCTTGCTCGGGGTTGGTGCGTGACTGATCAACAGCCTAACCTTGGTTTTGAAAATGAAAAGTGAATATCCAATTATATTCATTGCTTATTCAGAAACTTGATTCTTCTGAATCATTTCAATTGGTTATTGTTTAACCTCATCTATTGCTATTATGACTTGTTGAGCTAGTTAGCTCACTCTTGCAAACCTTTTTATGTTTTCAACAGTTAAAAAGTAAATTGTTGGTAACAAGGATTCCCAATCCAGTGTGCAAGCTAGGATTCCAAGTTAAGTTGGATCGAGCTAGCAAGAGCCTTATATTATAGATGAGTTATGCAAGATTGTAAGAACGATAGCATTATCAGGTGTAAGTTGAACTAGTTGGGATTTGGTACGATGTAATAAAAGATAATGTTGTGGCTTGTTTTCATACTTTAACCTGTTGCGATCCGTGGTTGTGTAAAGAAGGGTCAATGCATATTATATTATATATATACAAGTTTATATATTATGTGTGTGTGTTGTGAGCCCCAAACTTCTAACCCGGGTTTGGAGGGCGTTACAGTTTGGTATCAGAGCCACAGGTTATAAGTCACTGAAACAAGCTTAGAATGTCGGGAATGGATAGAGGGTTAGGATTAGGATTAGGAAATAGAAAAATATGACGTCGAGAGGTTGAGTGCGACTGAATAATAGGTTTTGGTATGATTCATGATGAGATTCGAGATTCTTATCTAGCGGCGTGATTCTCTAATAGCAGCAATGGCATATTCTTTTATTCCGGTATCGTCTGATCATTCAGAGCATTTAATCGGAGGACCATCATCTGATTCACGCATGTTCGTCCATCGGTGTTAGCCATGTCACATCCTGTTGCGGAGATTGTACCTTTTCAAGTTATTATTCCATCCCCTGATGCGAGACTACTTATTCGAGAATTCCCCACATGCTGATTCGGGTTCTGCCGGATGTTCAGCTATGCGCGCATCTTTTCTATCTACTCTACGCCTTGTTCTATACCATCAGTTTAAAACCCGTCTGATGAAGTAATAGCACCTATGAGAATAGATTTGAGAGCTACAACATATGGTGAGTACACGAGGTATTAAGAAATGTGAGAAAGAACCTAGAGTGAGGATGCGTGTGTTCTGGAAGATAGCTAATACCAAGTTATATGGAGCTACTAGTAAGTATGCCGCCTGTGATTATCTTGTGAAGTGAGCTAAATGGATTTTAAAGAAGTTTGAAAAGATTGGAAATCGAAAATTTTCTTGGAATTAGATGATAATGATGTGGCTAAATAGGATGCATATAGTAGTAATATGATGTGATATTAGTCAGTCTTGTTTTATAAAATATATTTAATGATTATTGGATAAACCAGTTATATTTAGTAATCGTAAGAGATGATGATAATGTTACCAGTATGGAGGACTAGAAGTGAAGTCACGAAAAAGATAATATGTAGCGGTAATTGAAATTTTTGTCCACCAAGGAAGGTAAAATGGACCCTATGAGGGATAGAGGATAAACAAAATTAAATGAGCTTTTACCTGATTGTGTTTCCAATTTGATACTTTATAGTGGCTGAAAAGAACGACAACCAACTCATATAGTAATGACGACCAGGTGTATGATTTTCAAAATTTTAAACCAGTTTTCAAAAGAGATTTTCAAAAATTTTCCTAAATGTCCTTAAATAAAACAAGTTTTAAAAACTTGGTTGTCCAATTACTCCTTGAGTTTCTCGATTGGTATAAGATTTGAATTATTCAGAAAAATACTTGTTCTAGAAGTAGTATGGTTAATTTAGAAGGCTAAGTGGACCCCTATTATGAAGAAGATTGGATTGTTCTTAACTGAAGACTGCAAATCTTGTTTGATAAGTTTAACGACAGAACCACTGTAAGGAGAAACTAATCATCAAATTTCTAAGATGATTAGAGTTCAAAGAATACGTCGATTCACGAGAAGCGGAGTATGAGCAAAGAAGATTGAGAAAATTTCCAGAGGAAGAATGTCATTAGCAAAGGAGTCGATATGTTGAATGGTTAGTAGCGTAAGCGAAATTTGAAGTTATGATTGTAAATTGCGTAAGACTGTAAATAAAGTCGAATTATAAATATGGGAACGCGACGCTAAGGATACAAGAATTAATAAATGGGAAATTATTCTAATGATCGAGTTAAGAAGACTTTTCAGGGAACTTTCTAAAGTTAATGACTCGGAATGAGATATATTAATCGGACAAGCGTTGAAACTGTAAACAGATGAAATGTGGATGGCGACCAATGATGTCATTCTTTCCTATAATTCTATATATTTTTATGAATCTCAAGTAAAGTATGAACTTCTTTCATGATCAACTCTATAAGGTGATAAGAAAATTGTTGAATCTCTTCCAAATCATTCCTCCTTCAAAATATTGCTTTCTGATTGAGACAAGCAGTGTTATGGTGTGACGCTTTGTTGAAATGACAAAGAATCTGGTGGGATGGCACTTAATCATGTGCTGTATACCATATAGTATGAAAGACTGGCCATCTTGAATACAAATATGGTTGTCTCACTCAGATCCAAATCATCATTCATTCTTTCCTCTTCAATTATGGTTTCTTGATTCATGGATCTTTTCGATTGTTTCCTTGTACTCTTAATTCCTTACAAAAGGTTTTCAAACAGAATCATATATACAAATTCCTTCTTGTGCAAGGTCTGTCCTTTGAATATTTTAAAAAGGACGGGAGATGAACCCGTGTAGCAGATGAAGTTATATGATGAGTATAGATAATTTCAAGCCAACAAATGGTGGACATTTACATGCAGGGAAGAACCATTATGCCAATAACAGGATGGCTGCAAGGACATCAAATTAGAGGCGGAAATCTGTATACATGATACATTCTAAGTCTGAGATTTTGGCGTAAATTGAAGTAGTTAGCAAACCGTATGAGGTGAATTAACTAGAAAAAAATATACAAAAACAAAGTTGCGTATATCGGATAAGGCAAATGATTGATTGTACAACAGAAGCAAATGAAGAAATTCTTAATAATAACCAGATAATCGATTAATACTTTATGAAGATAAAGCATACCCCAATCATGTGGGAGATATTTGTCATGAAGATTCAAGATCAAAGAAATGCTAGTTACGAACAAACTCTGAATGTGTTCATCAAGGAATGGTTGGGCTTTCCCCACTTAAGTAAGTGAGTTATGGTAAATTTGATGCTTATAACTGGGTTATCAAAGAAGGCTCAGTATGGAAAGACATAATGGGAGATGAAGGTATGGTGGTTTGACTGCGGCAATTTTTAAGAAGTGATGCTTTAAAACCAAAGTAATTCTTTCACAAGATTATAATAGTGTTGGTTAAGACCACGTGCCGATTATCAGAAGTTGAACAAGTTGACTAATAAGAATAAGTGTGTGTTTACAAGGATGGATAAACTAATACTGAGAAAGCTTGAATTGAAACATGAACTAGAAGAATTTTAGAATAATTTGTAATTATACTCAGTAGTGATATTTTGTTATAATCAGGAAATATGAGAAAAATTTATGGTATAATAAGAAATGTTCGCTATAATCTTAAGTTGAACTAAAGATATGATTTATACTGATTAGTATTATGTATGGTGGAGAAATGGTGAGTTTAGAAGGCGGAAGTTGATTGGTCTACTTCTAGGTTAATTGTTAGTTGTGCGATTGATTATTGGTGTCGACTTGAGTCCGACTGGTAGTCAATAATATAAAGGAGATGCTGCCCAAATTTTCGGAGAATACCCTACCATTGAAAATAGAAAGTATACTTCCGTATGTTATAGATATTCTTGTTGATAGTCCAAATAATTGTGATCTCGGTTCTTGAAAGAAGTTGTTACATCCAATCCGACTATATATAATTGGTCTTTGATTTCATTTAGCTAGTCTTCATTTGGTGCAATTTATCAATTAAGTGAGTTAATTAGCTAATTTTTTTACCAACTAATGGTCAGTTAGATGGAGATCGATTCCAATTAGATAAGTCAAATTTTGATGTAATTTTCAAATCTGAAATCAAAACAATGAGGAATTGGGGAAAAAGTAAGGACGCCGGTAGAATTCAGAAATTGCTGCAAATGTGTGAGTTTTTACTTGGATGAATATGCCCTTCGTAATGGACAAAAGAAATAAAAAGTTATTTGTATGGACAAGTGGGAAAAATGTTTTCAAGAACTAAAGATTGAAGATAGAGTAGAGAGAAGGAAGGAAGGAAAGGAAGAAGGGAGGTGGAATAAAGAAGAGGTTAATAACTACACCAATACAGATTTTATTAGACAACCAAAGAGATTTTATCATCTGCAACAAAGTTTTATCAAAGGAAGTCTTGTTTCTAAGTTGTTTTGATAATCATACAATAAATGATTTGTCAAGTATTTCTGTTTTGGATAAAATATGAGATACAGTTTTAATTCAGTTTCCGGTTGATGCTGATACTTAGGTTGTTAAATATCGAAAGTGGTATTAATATAGATGATTGATATTTACTTCAAAATGGGATGTTGTGAGCATCAAAAATTGTATTAATATCTAATTTGATATGACAGCAAAATGAGTATTAATATCAAGAGTTCGGTTTTGAATAAGCTATGAGAATGAAGAATGGAGAAGAGTAATCAAAAGGGTGATAAAGAAACTTTATAAGATGCCAGGATATAGGTAATATATTGTAATATGAAAGAAGAAGTAAGGTGAAAAAAAACTTTGGAAACATTTGTATATTGAGATAGGGAATGCATCCCAGGAGTACGATCAAGTACCAAAGGCTAAAAGAAAATATTTAGTGACCATATGTGAAGAGGAATTGGGAGAAATGTGTAAGTAAGTGTTATACCTACCCAAGAATCACGACGAAGCATAAAAGGCCAGATGGATTATTATAACCATTGACTTTCAAAAATAAAGATAGATATATTTCGCCAAGAGATGCCGTAATGAAATCACCTGATAAACCAAAGGTGAGGAAAACGTAAATTAAATTATTATTGATAGGTTATCCAAACCCAATCTTGGTCTTTTATTAGTAAGCAGTTTGTCCAACAAGTGGGTTAGTTGTTGTCTGAAGAGTGGTGATACGTCATCAGATTAAGAAATTGATTGTAAATAATCAATACTGTTTGATTTGAGATTTGACAGGAGTATTCAGAATACGATGAATTATGTCGAACTAGAATAGTATATACCACTCCTAGATGAATGGGGCATTAAATAAGGCGGAACTAAAAGATAGAAATTTGGCTAAACATCGATAACTCAAGGGATTCAGGCTACTCCGAAAATATAATACAAGACCGAGATGGCAAAGAAGACTTTCTGATAATATGGCACAAAGAAAGAATAAACATTATATGTGATTAGACGTCAAGGAAAGCATTGTAGTCAATTTCGTATGAGAACTCCTTAGAACCAAAATAAATGATAATATGGGTTAAGAATATGCCGGTGATGCCTCCAGGTTACTGTATTTTCTTCAAAATGGTAAGAGATCTTCGCTCGATGAATATACTCGATGGTGATTCAAGGAATATAAGATAGGGTGATAAGTTTGTGCGTCAGTCATATTCAGTCGAGATTTTCTCGTTAATTCTTAACTCTGCAGTAATTTCGAGAATGTTAGAAATTGAGTACGCCATGGTTTCAGTATATCATTCGCAGATGGATGAGAGGATTAAAAAATGATTAAAGAACCTGGAATGCGATTGGAAGCGATTATGAACTAAGTTAATTGAATATAGAAACATGTGGGAATGAGGTTCAATAACCAGTAGCTATTCAAACATTTAAGCACGAATTACTAGAATTATAAAGAAAATATAATTAGTAAGCATTATGCTGGTCCTTTTGAGACAATAAAATAGCCAGGATAAGTATAAGTAAGTTGGCTTCACCGCCACACATTTAGCAGATTCATAGGATATTTATATGTGTATATTCGGGAAGAGTAAGTTAACTCCATTATATTTAAAATGGAGACTTGAGTTGAGTTTTATGAGCAACAAATAGAATATGATGTCAGCAAGACGCAGTTAAGTAATGAGTAATGCGGTGAGTAAAAGTTTATGAAAGGTTGTGAGGGTCCCGAGAAAATGAGAGTGAGATACTTGAATATATCATTATCTGATCCTTAGTGTGATTCTGAGGACAAAATCCTTTTAAGGGGGGAAGGATGTAAGATCCGGGATATCGCATGTAATTATTTTTATCAATAAATAATTTTTATATGATTATTATGTAATTTTTGGTGAATTATCTGATGATTGGTGTGGATATGTGGATGCTTATATGGGGTAAAGTATAAGTATGCTAATTTTATTATGACCAGAATAAAATATAGATAATTACGGTATTTTTCTGGTAATTTTTGGACTGTTATATGATTCTATGTTGATTTATGAATTTATTAATTATTTTCTGAATAATTTCAAAATTATTTTATAAAGTCGGGAATCGTCCGACTTCAACCGATTTTATGTTTTTACCACCTGAAACTCTTCCGAAAACTGCTTTCTAACCTAATCTGATAATTCCGGATATTTTTCTTGTTATGACTTTTTCAATCCGGATTACGGTTTGACCCGTACGCGACCCGACGCACAATTTTCGATACAATAATCATTTCGGTGAATCAACAAAACCCGTATTCTCGAAAGATGGGATATTATTATATTATTTTCGTATAAAGTATTTTATAAAAAGCCCGGTTTGGATAATTATCCAATACGGGTACCAAATGGGATCATTTTTGCAGTTACTTAGTGGCTAAGTAACTAATTTAACGATCCAAAATGATACAAAACGAACCAATATACCATAAATATATATAGCCCTTTTATTATTTCATTTTATTCGTATAATCATAATCGATCAGTAAAAATATCGAAAATACAGAGAAAACATCGAATTAACGTCGCATTCTTCATAATCAAACACACAAACGAAGATGTTATTGAACTCCGATTCGGGCGTGCAATATATCAAATCGAAGCTCTCGAAAATACCTCTCTGAATCAACCATCCATTTTTGTGCTGAAATCAAGGTATTTTCCTTATTTAATTATTTTATTTCGAATTATTTATGGATTAAAATAGGAATTTTCGCTCTTGATGTTGTTTGTGTGATTTGATGCTTGGATCATGTAGATCTTTTCTTCCTGATCATTTTGATATATTATATGATGAATTTAGAGTTCAATAACATGTTTAATTTTGAGTTTGATTTTCGAATTTAAAAGATTAGGGTTGAATGTTCTTGAATGTTCTTAATCGAGATTTGGGAATTTTTAAATCATTGATTCTGGGGAGATTCTGAAGCCAGGATTGAATCATACACAGTCTAAGCATCGTTTTAATGTATAATTCGTCAAGATTGGTTTGGTATCGAAGTAGCTCGGCCTTTGGCCGGAAAAGCTCGAGCTTCGTCGATTTTAATGGCCATTTTGGCCGGAATCATTAAAACGACGTCCGTTTTTAGATGTTGTTGTCTGGTTGTGCTTCTGAGATGCTATTGAATGTTTGGGGACTGAAAACCAGTAAAAATCGAGCCGATTTGGGGCTCGATTGGTTTCACCGGGAAAAAGAACCTCGCCGGATTCTGCATTTTTTCCGGTGGGTTCTTCAGTTTCTTGGTGACCCGTTTGGGTCGGTTTTTGACCCGGGTTTCGACCCGATTTTAATCATATAAAACCCAATTACAAATCCTAAAATTTGTTTCTGCATCCTTTATTTAAAAATTATTTTAAATTCCTATTTTTATTTTTAAAAATTCATTTTAAATTCTAAAAATCTATATTTAATTTTGAAAAATTATTTTTAATTATAAAATAAATCTTAATTATTTAATTAATTAATTTTAGTTGATAATTAATTATTTAACTAGTCAATTAATTAGTTAATTAATTAATTAATTTAATTAGTTATTAATTAATTTTAATTGATTATTTAATTAGATTTAATTATATATTTGGATTTTGAAATTCCGAAAATAAATTTCGAGCTTTAAAATATTATCTAAAATTATTTTCAAGTCTCGATAATTATTATAAAATTATTTAAAGCCAGATTCGGGTGTTCAAACCCTATTATTTAATTATAAAATGATTCGAAGTCCCGTTTAAATTCTGAAAAATGTTCAAAAATTCGTATTAAATACCTGGAAAATCAATTTGACCCCGAATCTTCTTCGAAAAATTATTTTGATCGAATATCTTGCGTGCTATGTGCTATCTAATTGATATGTATTATATGCATTTGTGGTTATTGTTTGACTATTTTAGTCATAACTTTCAATCTGTAAATCGGATTTGGGTAAAACGAAGGGAAGATAAAAGCTTATGACGTCTATGTGACGATTATAATGATATGAGATTGAGTATTGATAGATACTTGTGATGCCTAGCAGAGTAAGCGAGGCATAGAAAAGAAAGCCAGTGATCAGTAAATAGAACTGAAGTGTAGAAAAAGAAAGCAAGTGATCGATGAATAGAAGCAAAGCATAGAAAAAGAAGGAAAGTGATGGAAGAGTAAAACTGTTAGATGGATACAAGTAAAGTTGGAAATTATCGGTGATAAGGCAAGTACTTCTGAACCTTTCTTCAAGATATATTGTAAATGTTTTCGAACTTGCTCATAACATGTTGCTATTAATCAAAATAACTCTGGTTTTATATTGCAAGCGCTTTACACTATTCAACCTTGGACCCTGATTATTATTGATCTTGAGCCATAAGCCTTATTCTTCATAAACCACTGATTGTTGAATTCCCAGATACGAGCCAGACACATATAATACTACTCCACAGATACATATCTACCATATACTGATTTTTGATATTGAATTGCTTGACATACCAACCCTATCCCTTGTTTAATAGAAGACCAATCCTTGGAACCCTTGAACCCTTGGTCTTCTACTTTCGGATTCTTTCCTTGATTGAAAGCCAATCTTTTTGAATTCATTGTTTTACCTTCATGGTATTGCGAATCACCCTATGCTTCAAAATAAATTTTGTTTATGATTCAGCTTATAGATTACATTGATTATCATATTGAATTGTTTTAGAATTGGATAGTTTTATAAATGTGGACCAGATTCATGGTCGGACCAAATTCGTGGTCACAATAGGCCAATGCGTGCCATGGATCCAGTATATAGAGTAAAGATGAGAGCCTTGCTCGGGGTTAGTGCGTGACTGATCAGCAGCCTAACCTTGGTTTTGAAAATGAAAAATGAATATCCAATTCTAATCATTGCTTATTCAGAAACTTGATTCTTCTGAATCATTTCAATTGGTTATTGTTTAACCTCAGCTATTGCTATTATGACTTGCTGAGCTAGTTAGCTCACTCTTGTAAACCTTTTTATGTTTTCAACAGTTAAAAAGGAAATTGTTGGTAACAAGGATTCCCAGTCTATTGTGCAAGCTAGGATTCCAGGTTAAGTTGGATCGAGCTAGCAGGAGCCTTATATTGTTGATGAGTTATGCAAGATTGTAAGAACGATAGCATTATCAGGTGTAAGTTGAACTAGTTGGGATTTAGTACGATGTAATAAAAGATAATGTTGTGGCTTGTTTTCATACTTTAACCTGTTGTGATATGTGGTTGTGTAAAGAAGGGTCAATGCATATAATATTTTATATATACAGGTTTAACTATTATGTGTGTGTGTTATGAGCCCCAAACTTCTGACCCGGGTTTGGAGGGCGTTACAAAGTATTTATTGCAAGTAGTTTAACTTTACTTGAAGATTTCTATGCAAGTGATTCAAAAGTCATACCATGCTAGTATACCAAAGTAATTGTGATGTTGAACCCTGTGCAAGTTATACTTAGTAACCTTATCTTGATACCTAAAAGTCAATTATTCCTTAAAGTTGTTCATGATTGCTTGATAACCCTATTCTTACCCCTAAAACATGATACCCTGTTATACTTTGGAACTGATTCTCATCTTTTTTTATATTTTAATACTTATGTCTTACCTTGAACCTAGTTTGACTCAGTTCATTTATACTATCCAACAACCCTGTTAAACCTCATTGTCAAATTCCTTATGAATAGAAACTTTGCGAATACATATGATAAGGTATCAGTCTAGTTGATCATGGCTTTAAAGTTAATCTAGAACCCTTGATAAAGATGTTCATTGTTTAATAGTTTAACCGTCACTTGGCATCAATTCAATTTTTATAATAAAACTTCAAAAGTGGATTTTCAGTTCCAAAGGTGGACAAATGTTTTCTTTAAATAGTGGATCTGGACTGAGACGCAAGTCATTTCCACTCTTAATTTGTAGGCTTAAAGGTTGCCTAGGGATCCCATTAATGTTCTAGAACCCAACGAGGTTCGGGATTACTTCGTGGCTGATCACCGACTGTAATCCGTAGCGTCATAAAATGGTTTTTGATAAAGAAATGGTTTTGAATTGTTTTATTACAAGAAAAAGATGCCATCATCCTGAAAGTTTATCTCTTGATACTATAATATTGAATCTTACATTTCCATTGTTATTCTTTTATTCTTGTTTATGTATATTATAGCACTTGTTGAGCATTTGGCTCACTACTTGCTTTACCCTTATATTACAGCTAGCACATATGGTTAGATTCAAGCAGACAGCACGTAAGACTTGTGATGCTGATTCGTATGTTTGAGCTCAGGTAGATTAGTGATCGTTTTGTGTGAGGACTCGATATTAAAATCAGGTTGTAATAGTTAATAGTGTTGGGCTATTCCAAACCCTAATGTAATAACCCCAATTTTTGGAATTTTTGAAACCCTTATGAATAGTGTTTTTGCCGATTATGTTGAATAAGAAAACTTTTCATGCCACACTTTGTAGAGGTTCTTTTATTGTCATTCTGAGATCTTATTAGTACTCTATATGGTATATAAGTGTATGTAAAGATCGTCAGAATCTGAATTCGAACACTTTGATTTTTCCCGAAAATCCACCAGATACCGAAAGAATTGAGTATAAGGTAACAGGATAAAAAGGATTTAAATTCAAGGAGTATAAGAGAGGATTATAAAAGGAATATAATGTATTGAGAACGGTTAAGGGAACCGAAGTAATAAGATCCGGGGTATGATCCCTCAAACGATAAAAGAGAACCAAAGTTAAGCGAACCGTATAACAGATCAGCGATCATTAGCCAAGTGATTAGGAGTTAATCAAAGAGTTAGTGGAGGATGATGTCATCTCACCAAAAAGAAGAGGACAAGTGTGGGAGGATGACATAGGAGGATGACATAAGCATGACCAAAAGGGAAGGAATTGTTGGATGATTGTGAGCCACACAATTTTTACCATGGTAACAACCTAATTAACAAGAAAATCATCACACAAATACCTCGGCAACCAAACAAGAAGCATTTTTTCTCCCCCTTCATTCTTGCTCTCGGGTTTTCCATGAAAAGCAAAGGAAAATTTTCAAAACTCAAGCTACACACCTTCAAAAATCAAGAGGTTTGTTTCTTTAGCTTCCATAATTCATAACTTAGATGAGCCATAAGTTTAAGCTCAAGATTCCATGTTTAACATAGCTAATCAATTCATCAAAGTTCTTGGTGAATAGTGTTTTCAAGAAACTAACTTTGTGTTTTCTTATGTTTTCTTCAAGATCCAAGCTTAGTAGAGATAGTTAGTGGTTATTTAAGGCTTCCTAAGTGATTCTCCACTCTCCAAGGAAGGTATAACCCCTGCAAACCCTAACTTTACTTTGAGTATTAGGTTTGGTTTTATTTGTTATAGTTCATAAGAGTCATGATTCTTGTATGTTTAGAGTTTGGTTGGAATTATAATGATTTTGGGTTATAAATCTTGGTTGTTGGTTGATGAACCTTAAGTACAGTTAGTAGCTCTTGTTTGAGATTGAATAAGTTGGAAAAATCATGAGGTTATGGACTGAGTTAGTAAGTTTTGGATGAATTTTGGTGGTATTGGTGGTTATGGGTTGATTTGTGGTTGATTTGTGGTTGATTGGAGTAGTTTAAACTTTGGTAATCGCGTAAACATAACCGTCGTAATGCCCGATTTACTTTAGACTGTTTTTGTTCTTAACATCAGGACCCGTGAACTCACTGCTAGGTTTTGACCATTGCCATGATTAGATAGTTCATGTTACGATCTTCGTTTTGATATGTGGTTCGCTTGAATCCGATGTACGGTTTAGGAAAAATGACCGTTTTAAGTAACGACGTTTCGCGAACGAACTATTACCCCTCGCCTTACTTTAAAACATTGGTTAAGGACCTTCAATGACTAATTGGATTATGAAACAATTAAGTAAAGTGGACTAGGCAGTTGGTAAGGTACTCGCGAAAGAATCGCCTAAAAACTCTTAATCGTTAATTTATTAAAAATGGTGGAGCCGAGGGTACTCGAGCGACTTAAGTGAATCGTTAAGCGCAAAAGCGAGCGTTAGAGTCTAGTTGGTTAAAGTATAGATTCTTAAGCGACTTTGGTTTAATTCCAACTTATATGTTATTTATAGGTTACCTGGCTCGTCCCAGGCCTTTTACCACCCCCAGTCACTCAGACAAGTTTTCTACCCGTTATACAGTTGTTGTGATGTATATATGTATATGCATTATCTTGTGATAAGTGCATGATTGTTATTAGCAAATTTTTGCGATATATTGGAGCATGTGATATGATATTTATATGCATGCTTGTTTCGTACTCTTGATATCTAATTGTTGATTCAATGCTTGTAAGTTGCATAATACCTATACTAGAGATAAGCAGTAGTTGCGTATACCCTTAGTATAGGTGACCCAAAGGTGAACATATTGCTAAACCGGGATACCCTTAGTATAGGGGACCCAAAGGTGAACATATTGCTAAACCGGGAGTCGATGTTCCCGAGTATAATATATATATATATATATATATATATATAGTTTTCAAAACTATTAATCGAATAAGGTTTATTCGATAACTTTATTTTAATTAATGAATATTAGTTTGAATATTCATTCGAGGACTTATAACTCCGTTTATTTTATTTAATGAATATTATTTTGAATATTCATTCGAGGACTTATGAATCCGTTTATATTATTTACTGAATATTATTTTGAATATTCATTCGAGGACTTATGACTCCGTTTATTTTATTTAATGAATATTATTTTGAATATTCATTCGAGGACTTATGACTCCGTTTATTTTATTTAATAAATATTATTTTAAATATTCATTCGAGGACTTATGACTCTGCTTATTTATTAAATAATATTCTTTCTTTTATTAAAGAATAATGTTTCGATAATCAAACTCATTTTTGATTATTCAAATAAAGATCGTACTTTCGTATAAGTATATCTTTGGTTATTTATTATTCATTTCAAGTATGAGTTTTAAAACTTTTACTTCAGTTATTTTTATAAGGATTATCCTTATGGGAATATTATTCAAATAATGATATTCAAATATTTTCTAATATATCAGGACTTATTTATTTCATTAAATCAGCTTTACTTCAAACATTCTTAAAAATGTTTTCGAGTCTTCAAAATGATTTTAAAAGTTAGAGCGGATCCCAAAAACTCGTTTCCAGATTTAAGATCTTCCTTTCGAAGGAGACTTGAATATTCGCTCAAAAATCTTAGGGATTCGTCTCTGTGGTGTATTTTATATTCGCAACGAGGTTGTTGTTTTGAGAAAACAATTTGATTACTTGCCCAATGTTCGGGAAGTAAGTCCATCTAATTGAGTCGGCATAAGCGACAGGCCGGGGTACGGTCTATGAAGGTGTAAGAGGCTGGGTGACAGTCCATCCACGCGTGAGTGGCCGGGTAACGGTCTAGCGCGAGGTCCTAATGCGGCCTGGGTGATGACCGGCGAGGAATTCATCCATCTACAGTAGAAAAGGTTACTTATTGGTATCTTTGCCTGATCAGCAAGATATCGGGTTTATGCCAAAATTCTTTTCTCCTTTCCAAATTCATTGGATATTGCAACTCTGTTTATAATTTTCATAACAGAGGTTTTCAAGGAGTGTATGAAATGTATATATATAGGTGTATATATATATATCGGGACTTAATGAAGTATCTCGTAACTTCATTATTTATAATGATATTTCAAAGATTGAATCTATTCAAGTCTTTTCTTGTAGTCTCATCTATGTGATGAACTTTTGAAACTGATGATACCTTGAACGGTGGTAGTTCAAGTAGTATCCGGAAAAGATATAAGTATATTGGAGTATCTTGTATCTTCATCTTTTCAACTTATATCTGGTTAATGATTATCTTATGCATGACAAAGATTTTCACAAAAACGTTGAGACAAGGTTAGATATATGAGATCACCTTGCAACGATATTTTTATACAGTTATAAACTGGAACTCTGTGTATATTATGCATGAAAGAGAACTTCCAAGATTTTGAAAAGTATATATACATATATACTGAATATTTTGCGACTTGGTCGCGATAAGATATCAAACTTGGTTCATTTCTTCTTGACCAAGACTTTCATGAGTACTATGAGAATGCTCATATATTGTTATTTATTATTCATATTATTTCGGTGGGCTTGTTGTTCACCCTTGCTTTCTTCTTTCATCACACAACAATAGATAGACAAGATGAAGATGACCAAGCTCCCAATTTGCGAGTGGAGAGGAAACGTTCTGCAGTTTCCTGTAGGCGTTGATGCCGCTGTAGCTGAGGTAGGAAGTACCAATAGGCTAGGCTTTCAACTTCTGATGTACCAGACTTATGTATCTATATGAATTGTAATAATGGCAAAGAAATATAAATTTATTCAGAAACCCTTTTGAGGTGTAATGGCTTATAATTGTGGAATAAAACGACTTGTATTATTTTTGGTATTCATCTCTGAGACTATAACTTGTGGTGTGTGTGTGTATATTGTGAGGTCACAGTACGCAGTAGTTGGTTGTTTATTAAGATTAAGTGTTATTAAGGGAAATGGAACTCGTGACAACCCGGATCCCCGACCCTGGATTTGGGGGTGTTACAGAAATGGTATCAGAGCTTAGCGTTATAAGCCTCAGAGATGATGTGACGTTAAAATAATAAGTTCACTAAGATAATAAGAACTCTTGCCAAGTTCATAGTCGCACTACCTAACGTAGTACTAACAGTTAAAACCCTTATGGAAACCCTTATAAATATCGTGATAGAAGCGTAGTTCGTTATCGTATATGGTAGCGGGACTCCGAACCCTGAGGTTGAGGAGCAACATCGCGATGATGTTTTACTACATATTGGGGATCAGATTGTGGATCCGATAGAGCGTCCTAATGAGAGACCGGATGATGTTCATATTGAGGATGTAGCGGTTGAGGATGTTGTCCTAGAAGGGATTGTTGCTGAGGAGGATCCCGTGGGGGATCCTGACAAGAATGAATAAAGGACCACTGAGGAATTGATAACCATGGTTAGGGAAACTACCAGAGGTAGGATTGGTCGGTCACTACCAGAGGTTCGTTCAAGTTCGTAAAGATAGTAGCCCCTTTAACGCGGCTTATTCATAAGACGGAGAAGTTCGAATGGACAGAGAAATGCGAGAACAGCTTTCAAGAACTGACGCAAAGGTTGGCGACGGCTCCTATGTAGGCGTTGCCGGATGGAAAAGGAGATTTTGTGATTTGTAGTGACGCTTCGCATAAGGAATTAGGGTGCTTCTTATACAGCACAACAAGGTAATCGCGTACGCGTCAAGACAATTAAGGGAATATAAAATTCGATATCCCCACCCATGAGCTTAGGCTGGTGGCAATAGTTTTTCCCTAAAGATTGGAGGCACTACTTGTATGGAGAGAAGTGCGAGATTTACACAAGCCATAAGTGCTCTAGTGCATTTTCACGCAGAAAGAGCTCAACAGCCAGAGGAGGTGGTTAGAGCTAATCAAGGATTACGATTATGAGATTCTTTATCATCCAGGGAAAGCCAAAATGGTGGCTAATTCCCTTAGTATAAAGGAGAGACTCAAGATGAAAATGTCTTTGGGAGAGTTGATAAGAGATTTTGAGAAAATGGAAATAGAAGTGAAGGTAACCGGAGCCGGTACCGAAACGCTGTTTGAAATTGCAATACAGCCCGAATTATCGAAAAAGATCATATTGTGCCAAGAAAAAATGTTGAATGAAGGCAGAGAGTCAATGACTGGAGAAGAGATTAATACCAAGAAAGATGATAAGGGAATAACGAGGTATTCCTATATAATTTGGGTTCCAAACGTTTAAGAGCTTAAGGACTGGATCTTAGATGAAATCCATAGCTCGAGGAATAAGATTTAGGGCAAACCCTGAATGTGATAGTCAGGGAGGTTACCATTAAGAAAGAAGGAGCCCATAACATAATGAAGTGGAAAACAAGGATTTTAACGTATAAGATAACCCCAAGTACGGGAAAAGGATGAAACATTTCATACTAAGGAAACAGAAAGTCGAGTAAGGAAAGGAGACCCGAGACGGTACTCCTATACGGCAATTCATGGACCTGTCTAAAAAGAACTTAGACTATTATCCCCAACCACCACCCTGAGGAGACAGTGCGGTGGGAAATTCTTTCAGGACCTTTAAGTCGCTAAGCTCTCAGAGTTCCAAGGAACAAGCGAACCCAGTAGAGGCGAGAGCCTGGCTAAAGGAAATATAGGAATCATTTGAGATTCTAAATGATGGACGAATCACAAAAGACTATTTTTATCACTTACTGTAATAACCCCAATTTTTGGAAATTTTTGAAACCCTTATGAATAGTGTTTTTTTCTGAATGAGAAAACTTTTCATGCCACACTATGTAGGGGTTCTGTTATGATATTCTGAGATTTTATTAGTACTCTATATGGTATATAAGTGTATATAAAGATCGTCAGAATCCAATTCCGAACACTTTGATTTTTCCCGAAAATCCACTAGATACGGAAAGAATTGAGTATAAGGTAACATGATTAAAAGGATTTAAATTCAAGGATTATAAGAGAGGATCATAAAAGGAATATAATGTATTGAGAAAGGTTAAGGGAACCCAAGTAATAAGATCCCGGGTATGATCCCTCAAACGATAAACGAGAACAAAAGTTAAGTGAACCGTATAACAGATCAGCGGTCATTAGCCAAGTAATTAAGAGCTAATCAAAGAGGTTAGTGATGATGATGTCACCACACCAACAAGAAGATGACAAGTGTGGGAAGATGACATAGGAGGATGACATAAGCATGACCAAAGGGAAGGTATTGTTGGTTGATTTCAAGCCACACAAATTTTACCATGGTTAAAAGGTAATTAACAAAACAAAAGGATATCAACCAAGCTTTTTATGCATAAAGATCAAGAAAACAAAGCAAGCTTCTCTCTCCCCCCTTTTCATCTTCTTCATTTCGAATTTTTCACCAAAATGGTGAATTAGAAATTCAAAACACAAGCTATACTCCATGGAAAATTATAAGGTTTGTTTCTTTGGATCCTATATTTCATAACTAAGAAGAGCAAGTAGTTTGAGTGCTTGAATCAAAGGTTTTCTATCTCAAACAAATCATTTTAGTTTAGGGTGAATAGTAACTTTCAAGAACAAATTTGTGATTCTTGATTTTATTTGCAAGGTCAAGGTAGCTTAAGCATATATTAAGGCTTCCATGGACATTCTAAGGATCTTTCATGGATTAAAAGCTTCAAGGAAGGTATACCATCTCCAAACCCTAGATTCCTATATATTATAAGATGATTTTGATTAGTGGGTTGATATTGTAGTTTGTTGTTATGATTTAGAGTTTGGGATTTGGAATGGTAGTGAAATGGAATGGTAATTGTTGTGGTTTTGATTTAAAGGAACTTAAGTATGATTAAAGTTAAGTTTAGGCATAAGTATGAATGATTAAATTGAATTGGTTGGGGTTGTTATGATGTGATAAGGATGGATGTTGGTTGTATGTTGGATTGAGGTTGGTTTGTGGTTGGTTTTGTATGGTTTAAAATTGGGAAATCGCGTAAACATAGCCGTCGTAACGTCCGATTTTCTTTGGACTGTTTTTGTGCATAGCATTATGACCCGAGAACCCCCGTTAGATTATGACCACTGCCATATTTAGATAGCTCATGTTACGAGCTTCGTTTTGATATGTAGTTCGTTCGATTCCGATGCACGGTTTAGGAGAAACGACCGTTTCAAGTAACGGCGTTTCGCGAACGAAACTTTTTCCCTCGCCTTACTTTGAAACTTAGATTAAAGACCAAAAAGGGTTAATTAATGTATGAAACATTTATGGTAAGTGTGTTAGGCAGTTGGTAAGACACTCGCGAAGGAATCGCTTTAAAACTCGTAAAGGTTAAATTATTAAAAATGGTGGAGCCGAGGGTACCCGAGTGACTTAAGCAAATCAGTGAGCGCAAAACAAGCGTTAGAGTCTAAGTTAGTTAAAGTATAGATTTACAAGTGATTTTGGTTTAATTCCAACTTACTTGTTGTTTATAGGTTATCAGACTCGTCCCGAGCCTTTCTCACCCCCAAGTCGCTCAGGCAAGTATTCTATCCGTTATACTGTTGTTGTGATGTATATATGTATATGCATTATCTTGCGATAGATGCATGATGTTTATATTAGCAAATGTTGCGATATATTGTAGCATGTGATATGGTATATATGCATGCCTGTTTCATATTCTTGAAATATATATCTGTTGGTTCAAATGCTTATAGTTGCATAATACCTATGCTAGAAATAAGCAAGTAGTTGCGTATACCCTTAGTATAGGGGATAAAAGGTGAACATATTTCCAAACCGGGAGTCGATGTTCCCGAGTATATTATATATATATATTTATTTATATATATATATGGTTATAGTTTTCCAAACTATTAATCGAATAAGGTTTATTCGATAACTTGAAACTTTATTTTACTATTGAATATTATTTCGAATATTATTCGAGGGCTTATGACTCCTTTTATTTATTTATCTGAATATTATTTGAATATTCATTCGAGGACTTATGACTCTTTTATATTATTATGAATATTATTTGAATATTCATTTGAGGATCTATGACTCCGATAATGTGCTGTAATATATTCTTTATTTTATTAAAGAGTAAGGTGTTAATAATCAAACTTATTTTCGATTATTCAAATAAAGATAATACTTTCATATAAGTATATCTTTGGTTATTTAATGTTTATTTCAAGTATAAGTTTTAATACTTCTACTTCAATTATTTTTATAAAGATTATTCTTTATGGGAATATTATTTAAATAATAATATTCAGTCGTTTTCTAAATATTCTGGGGACTGATTTACTTCATTAAATCAGCTTTACTCCAAACACTCTTTAAAGTGTTTTCGAGTCTTCAAAATGATTTTTAAAGTCAGAGCGGATCCCAAAACTCATTTTTATATTTAAGATCTTCCTTTTTAAGGGGATTTAAATACTCGCTCCAAACCTGGGGAATCCGGCTCTGTGGTGTATTTTATATTCGCAACGAGGTTGCAGATTTGGTAAATGAATTGATTACTTGCCCAACGTTCGGGAAGTAAGCCCATCTCATTGAGTCGGCATAAGCGACAGGCCGGGGTACGGTCTATTATTGTGTAAGTGGCTGGGTGGCAGTCCATCAACGCGTGAGGGGCCGGGGTACGGTCTAGCGCGAGGTCCTAATGCGGCCAGGGTGATGACCGGTGAGGAATTCATCCATCTACAGTAGAAAAGGTTACTTATTGGTATCTTTGCCTGATCAGCGAGATATCGGGTTTATGCCAAAATTCTTTTCCTTTCCAAAATACATTGGATGTTTCAAACTCTGTTCATACTTTACATAACAGAGGTTCCAGGAAATGTTTAAGAGATATATATATGTGGATATATATATATCGGGACTAAATAAAGTATCTCGTAACTTTATTTCATTCAATAATATTTCAAAGATTGAATCTATTTAAATCTTGTCTTGTAGTCTCATCTATGTGATGAACTTTTGAAACTGATTATAACTTGAACGGTGGTAGTTCAAGTAGTATTTGGAAAAGATATAAGTATATTGGAGTACCTTATAACTTCATCTTTTAAACTTATATCTAGTTAATAATTGTCTTATGAATGACAAAGATTTTTAGAAAAACGTTGAGACAAGGTTAGATATATGAGAATACCTTGCAACGATATTTTTTTATACAGTTATACACTGGAACTTTGTGTATATTATGCATGGAAGAGGACTTCCAATATTTTGAAAAGTATATATGTATATATACTGAATATTTTGCGACTTCATCGCATTAAGATATGAACTTGGTTCATTTCTTTTGACCAAGACTTTCATGAGTACTATGAGAAGGCTCATATATTGTAAATCATTATACATATTATTTTGGTGGGCTTGCTGCTCACCCTTGCTTTATTTCTTCATCACACAACAACAGTTAGGAAAGATGGCCAGACTCCAGCAAACCCAGCGCAAGCGCGTGGGAAGCGTCCCGCGTCTTCCCGATGACGTTGTAGCTGCTATAGCTGCAGAGGTAGATCCATGGTAGATCAGACCATCTACTTTTGAGAATCAAATTATGTATAATTATAACTTGTGGCAGATAATGGCAATTAACTGTAAATTTATCAAGTAATCATCTTGGGTTGTAATAACTGTTAAATGGTGGATTCAAAGACTTGTATTTATTTTAATTTCATCTCTGAGACTATAACGGGTTGTGGTGTGTGTTAGTATGGGGTCACAGCATGAGGTTATTTATTATTAATTAAGTGAAGTGATATTGTGGAAAGAAAGACCGTGACAACCCGGATCCCCGACCCCGGATCTGGGGGTGTTACAGAAATGGTATCAGCCGGGGTACGGTCTAGCGCGAGGTCCTAATGCGGCCAGGGTGATGACCGGTGAGGAATTCATCCATCTACAGTAGAAAAGGTTACTTATTGGTATCTTTGCCTGATCAGCGAGATATCGGGTTTATGCCAAAATTCTTTTCCTTTCCAAAATACATTGGATGTTTCAAACTCTGTTCATACTTTACATAACAGAGGTTCCAGGAAATGTTTAAGAGATATATATATGTGGATATATATATATATCGGGACTAAATAAAGTATCTCGTAACTTTATTTCATTCAATAATATTTCAAAGATTGAATCTATTTAAATCTTGTCTTGTAGTCTCATCTATGTGATGAACTTTTGAAACTGATTATAACTTGGACGGTGGTAGTTCAAGTAGTATTTGGAAAAGATATAAGTATATTGGAGTACCTTATAACTTCATCTTTTAAACTTATATCTAGTTAATAATTGTCTTATGAATGACAAAGATTTTTAGAAAAACGTTGAGACAAGGTTAGATATATGAGAATACCTTGCAACGATATTTTTTTATACAGTTATACACTGGAACTTTGTGTATATTATGCATGGAAGAGGACTTCCAATATTTTGAAAAGTATATATGTATATATACTGAATATTTTGCGACTTCATCGCATTAAGATATGAACTTGGTTCATTTCTTTTGACCAAGACTTTCATGAGTACTATGAGAAGGCTCATATATTGTAAATCATTATACATATTATTTTGGTGGGCTTGCTGCTCACCCTTGCTTTATTTCTTCATCACACAACAACAGTTAGGAAAGATGGCCAGACTCCAGCAAACCCAGCGCAAGCGCGTGGGAAGCGTCCCGCGTCTTCCCGATGACGTTGTAGCTGCTATAGCTGCAGAGGTAGATCCATGGTAGATCAGACCATCTACTTTTGAGAATCAAATTATGTATAATTATAACTTGTGGCAGATAATGGCAATTAACTGTAAATTTATCAAGTAATCATCTTGGGTTGTAATAACTGTTAAATGGTGGATTCAAAGACTTGTATTTATTTTAATTTCATCTCTGAGACTATAACGGGTTGTGGTGTGTGTTAGTATGGGGTCACAGCATGAGGTTATTTATTATTAATTAAGTGAAGTGATATTGTGGAAAGAAAGACCGTGACAACCCGGATCCCCGACCCCGGATCTGGGGGTGTTACAGAAATGGTATCAGAGCTAAGCGTTATAAACCTCAGAGATGATGGGACGTTAAGATAATAAGTTCACTAAGATAATAAGAACTCTTGCCAAGTTCATAGTCGGGCTACCTAACGTAGTACTGACAGTTAAAACCCTTATGGGAACCCTTATAAATATCATGATAGGAGCGTAGTTCGTTATCGTATATGGTAGCGGGACTCCGAACCCTGAGGTTGAGGAGCAACATCGCGATGATATTTTATTACTAATTGGAGATCGGATTGTGGATCCGATAGAGTGTCCTAATGCAGGACCGGATGATATTGATATTGAGGATGTAGCGGTTGAGGATGTTGTCCTAGAAGGGATAGTTGTTGAGGAGGATCCCATGGAGGATCCTGACAGGATTGGATAAAGGACCACTGATGAATTGATGACCATGGTTTGGTCGACTACCAGAGGAAGGATTGGCCGGTCACTACCGGAGGTTCGTTCAAGTTGTAAAGATAGTAGCCCCTTTAACGCGGCTTACTCGTAAGACTGAGAAGTTCGAATGGACAGAGAAATGCGAGAACAGCTTTCAAGAACTGAAGCAGAGGTTGGTGATGGCCCTTATGCTGGCATTGCCGGATGGAAAAGGAGATTTTGTGAAGTGTAGTGACGCTTCGTACAAGGGCTTAGGGTGCATGCTTATGCAGCACGGTAAGGTAATCGCGTACATGTCAAGACAATTAAGGTAATATGAAATTCGATATCCCCGCTCATGAGCTTAGGCTCATGGCAATAGTTTTACCCTAAAGATTGGAGGCACTACTTGTATGGAGAGAAGTGCGAGAATTACCTAAGCCATAAGTGCTCTAGTACATTTTCACGTAGAAAGAGCTCAACATATGCCAGAGGAGGCAGTTAGAGATAATCAAGAATAATGATTGGGAGATTCTTTATCATTAGAGGAAAGCCAATATGGTGGCTGATGCCCTTAGTAAAAAAGGAGAGACTCAAGATGATAATGACTTTGGGAGGGTTGATAAGAGATTTTGAAAAAAAAAATGGAAATAGATATGAAGGTAACCGGAGCCGGTACCGAAAAGTTGTTTGAGATTGCAATACAGCCCGAATTATTGGAAAGGAACAGATTGTGCCAGAAAAAGTGATGAATGAAGGCAGAGAGCCAACAAATAGATATGAGATTAATACCGAGAGAGATGATAAGGGAATAATGAGGTATTCCTATAGAATTTGGGTTCCAAATGTTTAAGAGCTTAAAGATGAAATCTTAGATGAAAGCTAGTTTGAGGAATAAGAGTTAGAGCAAACCCTGAATGTGATAGTCAGGGAGGACGCCATCAAGATAGAAGGAACCCATAACATAATGAAGTGGAAAATGAGGATTTTAACGTACAAGATAACCCCAAGTATGGGAGAAGGATGAAACATTCCATACTAAGGAAATGGAAAGTCGAGTAAGGAAAGGAGACCCGAGACGGTACTCCAATATGGCAATTCATGGACCTGTCTAAAGAGAACTTAGACTATTATCCCCAACCACCACCCTGAGGGGACAATGCGGCAGGAAATTCTTTCATGACCTTTAAAGCGTTAAGCTCTCAGAGTTCCAAGGAACAAGTTGACCTAGTCGAGGCAAGAGCCTGGCTAAAGGAAATATAGGAATCATTTGAGATTCTAAATGATTGACGAACCACAAAGGACTGTTTTTGTCACTTACCCTCCTAAGAGAGAGGCCACCCGCTGGTGAAAGACCAAGAAAGGTACGGAGCCAGAGGTTATGATAAACTGATTAAAGTTCAGCCAATTGTTTTCGGGAAAGTAATTCCCAAGGTTATGGAGAGAGTGTAAAAGCTTTAGAGCCAGAACAAAGGCAGACGAGTATGATGAATTGTGAATTTAAGTTGTAAAAGTTGTCAAGATTCGTTCTAAGGACACGAATCCGGAATGACGAGATGTTTGAAATCAATGCTTATGTTGTGTTGGTTCATGAAATAATGATAAGAGAAAGGGAAATAAAAAGGGACTGAAGTGGAAAGGGATATAAAGGCAAAAGAGTTTGAGGTATGATAAGGGAGTCGGGTATGAGGAAACCCTAAAGACTCATAGCAATAGAAATAGAAAAGTATGTAATCGTCAGGATGATGATGATCCACCATGAGTTAAAATTGATGGTTGAAGGCATAAGAGATACATATATTGTACCCCCTTTAAGTTGGGAGGATTCGAGGAAACCTTGAGATAGTTCGAAGGATAAATATTGAGACACGGATAGACTGAGGAGACAAGAAAGTAAGAAATCAGGAAAAAAAAAATTTGGATGAAGGAAGTGACCTTCAATAATGTGAAATGTAAGACCGGTGGCTCGATACCCAGAAAGGGAGACGCCAGGTATGAAAGATATCCCAACATTGAGGTGACTGTTGAGATAAACAACAAAAGTAAATAAGGAATTATTAAGAAGAAGTTCACGTTGAACACGACCAATATCTTCCAGAACATCCTTGTTATCGTTACCAAATTAGGCAAGACAAGCGGATAACCGTTGTTATCTTTTGGAGGCCATATGGATTGACCTCAATTTGAATAAGGATGCTAAAGTTAGGTATAGACTATCGAGGTGGAAATGATTGAACAAGATACCCTTATCAGGGATATATGACTTTATTTATCCATGGAAGGATGCTTGTACCTTTTAAAAGGTGGAATTAAGGAAAGAACATTGGTAACTTAAAATGAATCCTAGGGGAATGCATACAGGTTAGCATTTCATCCTTAATAGGGATAGTATGAGTTTTGACAGTATGAATTGGAAAGGATTAAGGTAATAATAACCTTTAAGAATCAGTGGAGAAATTTTTCAGAGGCATATAGACAATGGTTCTAGTAATAGTAAATGGTATTTTAATATGCCCTGTATCTAGGGAATACAGGAGGAACGATTGAAGGATAACCTTAGAGGTTTTACAAGGAGAAAGGTAATATTCAAAATTCTCAAGAATAGAAATGTTGATAAAGGAAATATGACGTAATTATATTGATGCCAAGTGAGGCACGTGTTAAACCATGAGAAGGTATGGATCGAACCAGTAATGGTCGAAATTGTTCAGGGCAATTAGGACTTAAGATAGAAGATGCTCTAAGTATAATTGAGAGTCAGTCATGACAGTGATTAACCTCTAAAGACTGAGGCAATAACTTATGGAAAAATGGTGATTTTTTTTTTTACTCATCAGATTTTAAGGAAAACATCTTCACATAAGCTGTGATTGAAATGAGGTAGAAAATTATTTGGAGGTGGTTAAAATGACATTGACTATAAGGAAATTGTACTATCAGGAAAGGCCAAAGAGGTGGCCGACACTTTAAAGGTAAGTGGATAATTATAGGCGCGTGTGCCAAAAGAATACAGTGATGATGGTTAAAAAAAAATGTGGAGGTTGAATTATGGTTTGGAAGATTGACATTCCTTCTGATGACTGTGCAATACCCAACCGTAATAGTAGTTGGTAAAGGTTTAATTCGTGTAATCGCCATGAACGGGCTATCTATCTTAGAAGGTCCTATCTTGAGATAAGCCAGGACCATGTTTCAAAAAGGACTAGATGAACCCTTGAGTTAAGTCTTCTATTTAAGGCATATGATTAAGAATGGTATTAACCTGCTATCATTGCTTTGATTGAAACTCTTCTGCAATTTTATCTGCTTAATGTCATGAAAGTACGTCAGAGTTTGGAGTGTTCTTCATGAATTGGGATTGGTGGTTATGTTAACTCCTTAGGAGAATTAGATACGAGATGTATGGACTCCGTATGGTTAGCTATTAAGACTTCATGGAAAATGAATGACTACAGTAGGTCAATGGTGGACCATAGTAAGGCAGCAATGATTCTGCGAGTAATGAGCTGGTTACAACCGTGAGAGTTGTATTGGAATGGGTGTTGAGATTGAGTACCACTAATCGGGTAGTGGTAGTGTATAAGTTATCATTGATAGACTAATTAAGTAGAGTATCTACCTATTGAATATTTATTCTTTCTTATCAATAGAGAGCCGTATTATTATACGAGGAAGGTTGCGATGCAAGCATAGAATTCTAGTAACGATGATGTCTAGAATGAGATCCCAGGTTCGATTTTCGATGTCGAGGGAGTTTCAAAGGTAATTGTGTATAAGCTCGAGGAAGGGCATGGGTCCATAGAATGATGGACGGGTTAGCGAAAATATTTAGGCACGTGAAATACGATGCTATAATACTTGATGCTGATATAAATACGTCTATGTTTTGTTCTCCTATGACAAACCTCTATAATTCAGAGGTAGGTTCCAAGCCAGATATTTTGTGGCAGTATATATATATATATATATATATATTTTTTATATATATACAATTCTCTTCAGTTCGTTCTTTTCTCTTCTTTTCATTTCATGTAATCTGAGAAGAACAACCCTTCCAGAAGGGGAGGTATTGCCGAATGACTATCTATCTGTGTGATAGAAGCCTAGTAGGATACCATCTATTGTTTAATTGCTTGTCAAGTACTAAAGGCTGGCCACCTTCTGTACTAACTATGCGATATAACAAGTGTTCATGATCTTAGTGATCTCTCAACAAATTCCTTTACTTCTATTTGATTGATCAAATTTTGGAAAATAGAAACAACTGAAAAAGGAGTAATAAAGTGGTGGTAGTATGCAGAATGGGAACACATTCGTGATACTAAGGTTGTCGTGGTCATTAAAAGGTTATAGAACGCTAACGAGCAAAAGTATAACTAGTATAATATTAGGAACGGAAGGTTGTAGCGATTACGAACTAGAAAAGAATGGGTATTGAGAAGCAAAAGCTCTAATGCTAAACGCTATAATGAGAGTCTGTGCAATAGACTTGAAAGAATTTGGAATGATCACTTAACGCGGATTTAGTTATATCACGACAATAGATCATATGTCATTATCGAGATGTCGCCTTATGAGATCCTTGAGGGAAGATAATGTCGATCTCCCTTATGTTAGGAAGAAGTTGTAGAGCGCAAGATGCTCGGACCCGCAGTAGTCCAAAGGACCAGGGATATAATAGATCTAATCAGAGGACGGCTGGTAGTAACCCAAGATGGACATAAGAGGTATGCTGATTTGACTCAAAAAAGGACAAAGAGTATGAAATAGGGGGCCTAGTAATGTTATAGGTATCCCCTTGGAAACCCTTGAAAAGGATTGATGAGGTTCGGAAAGAAAGGAAAGCTAAGTCTACAATTTGTTGGACCCTTGGATATATTAAGGAGTATTGGGAAGTTAGCATATGAGCTAGCCTTACCCCAGAACATGTAGCGAGTCATAACGCGTTTCACGTATCAATGTTAAGGGAGTGTAATTCAGATGCCAGATAAATAGAGGCATATGAGCGCATAGATATGCAACCCGACGTAACCTATATGGAGCAACCAGGAAGGGTTATAGAGTGAAAAGGAACAAGTGCTTAGGAGAAGGATTATCAAACTAGGCAGAGTTTGGTGGTAGAACAACAATGTGGGAAAATTGACTCGAGAGTTAGAAAGTGTAATGCTAAGAAAGTATCCCCATTCGTTTTCTATCTGATTCCGGGACGGAATCCTTTTAAGGAGGGGAGACTGTAATAACCCCAATTTTTGGAAATTTTTGAAACCCTTATGAATAGTGTTTTTTTCTGAATGAGAAAACTTTTCATGCCACACTATGTAGGGGTTCTGTTATGATATTCTGAGATTTTATTAGTACTCTATATGGTATATAAGTGTATATAAAGATCGTCAGAATCCAATTCCGAACACTTTGATTTTTCCCGAAAATCCACTAGATACGGAAAGAATTGAGTATAAGGTAACATGATTAAAAGGATTTAAATTCAAGGATTATAAGAGAGGATCATAAAAGGAATATAATGTATTGAGAAAGGTTAAGGGAACCCAAGTAATAAGATCCCGGGTATGATCCCTCAAACGATAAACGAGAACGAAAGTTAAGTGAACCGTATAACAGATCAGCGGTCATTAGCCAAGTAATTAAGAGCTAATCAAAGAGGTTAGTGATGATGATGTCACCACACCAACAAGAAGATGACAAGTGTGGGAAGATGACATAGGAGGATGACATAAGCATGACCAAAGGGAAGGTATTGTTGGTTGATTTCAAGCCACACAAATTTTACCATGGTTAAAAGGTAATTAAAAAAAACAAAAGGATATCAACCAAGCTTTTTATGCATAAAGATCAAGAAAACAAAGCAAGTTTCTCTCTCCCCCCTTTTCATCTTCTTCATTTCGAATTTTTCACCAAAATGGTGAATTAGAAATTCAAAACACAAGCTATACTCCATGGAAAATTATAAGGTTTGTTTCTTTGGATCCTATATTTCATAACTAAGAAGAGCAAGTAGTTTGAGTGCTTGAATCAAAGGTTTTCTATCTCAAACAAATCATTTTAGTTTAGGGTGAATAGTAACTTTCAAGAACAAATTTGTGATTCTTGATTTTATTTGCAAGGTCAAGGTAGCTTAAGCATATATTAAGGCTTCCATGGACATTCTAAGGATCTTTCATGGATTAAAAGCTTCAAGGAAGGTATACCATCTCCAAACCCTAGATTCCTATATATTATAAGATGATTTTGATTAGTGGGTTGATATTGTAGTTTGTTGTTATGATTTAGAGTTTGGGATTTGGAATGGTAGTGAAATGGAATGGTAATTGTTGTGGTTTTGATTTAAAGGAACTTAAGTATGATTAAAGTTAAGTTTAGGCATAAGTATGAATGATTAAATTGAATTGGTTGGGGTTGTTATGATGTGATAAGGATGGATGTTGGTTGTATGTTGGATTGAGGTTGGTTTGTGGTTGGTTTTGTATGGTTTAAAATTGGGAAATCGCGTAAACATAGCCGTCGTAACGTCCGATTTTCTTTGGACTGTTTTTGTGCATAGCATTATGACCCGAGAACCCCCGTTAGATTATGACCACTGCCATGTTTAGATAGCTCATGTTACGAGCTTCGTTTTGATATGTAGTTCGTTCGATTCCGATGCACGGTTTAGGAGAAACGACCGTTTCAAGTAACGGCATTTCGCGAACGAAACTTTTTCCCTCGCCTTACTTTGAAACATAGATTAAAGACCAAAAAGGGTTAATTAATGTATGAAACATTTATGGTAAGTGTGTTAGGCAGTTGGTAAGACACTCGCGAAGGAATCGCTTTAAAACTCGTAAAGGTTAAATTATTAAAAATGGTGGAGCCGAGGGTACCCGAGTGACTTAAGCAAATCAGTGAGCGCAAAACAAGCGTTAGAGTCTAAGTTAGTTAAAGTATAGATTTACAAGTGATTTTGGTTTAATTCCAACTTACTTGTTGTTTATAGGTTATCAGACTCGTCCCGAGCCTTTCTCACCCCCAAGTCGCTCAGGCAAGTATTCTATCCGTTATACTGTTGTTGTGATGTATATATGTATATGCATTATCTTGCGATAGATGCATGATGTTTATATTAGCAAATGTTGCGATATATTGTAGCATGTGATATGGTATATATGCATGCCTGTTTCATATTCTTGAAATATATATCTGTTGGTTCAAATGCTTATAGTTGCATAATACCTATGCTAGAAATAAGCAAGTAGTTGCGTATACCCTTAGTATAGGGGATAAAAGGTGAACATATTTCCAAACCGGGAGTCGATGTTCCCGAGTATATTATATATATATATTTATTTATATATATATATGGTTATAGTTTTCCAAACTATTAATCGAATAAGGTTTATTCGATAACTTGAAACTTTATTTTACTATTGAATATTATTTCGAATATTATTCGAGGGCTTATGACTCCTTTTATTTATTTATCTGAATATTATTTGAATATTCATTCGAGGACTTATGAATCTTTTATATTATTATGAATATTATTTGAATATTCATTTGAGGATCTATGACTCCGATAATGTGCTGTAATATATTCTTTATTTTATTAAAGAGTAAGGTGTTAATAATCAAACTTATTTTCGATTATTCAAATAAAGATAATACTTTCATATAAGTATATCTTTGGTTATTTAATGTTTATTTCAAGTATAAGTTTTAATACTTCTACTTCAATTATTTTTATAAAGATTATTCTTTATGGGAATATTATTTAAATAATAATATTCAGTCGTTTTCTAAATATTCTGGGGACTGATTTACTTCATTAAATCAGCTTTACTCCAAACACTCTTTAAAGTGTTTTCGAGTCTTCAAAATGATTTTTAAAGTCAGAGCGGATCCCAAAACTCATTTTTATATTTAAGATCTTCCTTTTTAAGGGGATTTAAATACTCGCTCCAAACCTGGGGAATCCGGCTCTGTGGTGTATTTTATATTCGCAACGAGGTTGCAGATTTGGTAAATGAATTGATTACTTGCCCAACGTTCGGGAAGTAAGCCCATCTCATTGAGTCGGCATAAGCGACAGGCCGGGGTACGGTCTATTATTGTGTAAGTGGCTGGGTGGCAGTCCATCAACGCGTGAGGGGCCGGGGTACGGTCTAGCGCGAGGTCCTAATGCGGCCAGGGTGATGACCGGTGAGGAATTCATCCATCTACAGTAGAAAAGGTTACTTATTGGTATCTTTGCCTGATCAGCGAGATATCGGGTTTATGCCAAAATTCTTTTCCTTTCCAAAATACATTGGATGTTTCAAACTCTGTTCATACTTTACATAACAGAGGTTCCAGGAAATGTTTAAGAGATATATATATGTGGATATATATATATCGGGACTAAATAAAGTATCTCGTAACTTTATTTCATTCAATAATATTTCAAAGATTGAATCTATTTAAATCTTGTCTTGTAGTCTCATCTATGTGATGAACTTTTGAAACTGATTATAACTTGAACGGTGGTAGTTCAAGTAGTATTTGGAAAAGATATAAGTATATTGGAGTACCTTATAACTTCATCTTTTAAACTTATATCTAGTTAATAATTGTCTTATGAATGACAAAGATTTTTAGAAAAACGTTGAGACAAGGTTAGATATATGAGAATACCTTGCAACGATATTTTTTTATACAGTTATACACTGGAACTTTGTGTATATTATGCATGGAAGAGGACTTCCAATATTTTGAAAAGTATATATGTATATATACTGAATATTTTGCGACTTCATCGCATTAAGATATGAACTTGGTTCATTTCTTTTGACCAAGACTTTCATGAGTACTATGAGAAGGCTCATATATTGTAAATCATTATACATATTATTTTGGTGGGCTTGCTGCTCACCCTTGCTTTATTTCTTCATCACACAACAACAGTTAGGAAAGATGGCCAGACTCCAGCAAACCCAGCGCAAGCGCGTGGGAAGCGTCCCGCGTCTTCCCGATGACATTGTAGCTGCTATAGCTGCAGAGGTAGATCCATGGTAGATCAGACCATCTACTTTTGAGAATCAAATTATGTATAATTATAACTTGTGGCAGATAATGGCAATTAACTGCTAAATTTATCAAGTAATCATCTTGGGTTGTAATAACTGTTAAATGGTGGATTCAAAGACTTGTATTTATTTTAATTTCATCTCTGAGACTATAACGGGTTGTGGTGTGTGTTAGTATGGGGTCACAGCATGAGGTTATTTATTATTAATTAAGTGAAGTGATATTGTGGAAAGAAAGACCGTGACAACCCGGATCCCCGACCCCGGATCTGGGGGTGTTACACTTACCCTCCTAAGAGAGAGGCCACCCGCTGGTGAAACACCAAGAAAGGCACAGAGCCAGAGGTTATAATAAACTGATTAAAGTTCAGACAATTGTTTTCGGGAAAGTAATTCCCAAGGTTAAGGAGATAGTGTAAAAGCTTTAGAGTCGAAACAAAGGCGGATGAGTATGATAAATTATGAATCTAAGATTGTAAAAGTTGTCAAGATTCATTCCGATGACAAGAATCCCAGAACAACGTGATGTTTGAAGTCAATGATAAGTGGATTCATTAAATGATTGTAAGAGAAAGGAAAAAAAACTGAAGTGGGAAGAAATAAAAAGGCAATACAGTTTGAGGAATGATAAGGGAGTTGGGTATGAGGAAACCCTAAAGACTCGTAGCAATAGAAATAGAAAAGTATGTAATTGTCAGGATGAGGGTGATTCACCATAAGTTAAAGTTGATGGTTAGAGGCATAAGAGATACATATATTTTATCCCCTATAAGTTGGGAGGATTCGAGGAAACCTTGAGATAACTCGAAGGATAAATAATGAGACGCGGATAGACTGAAGAGATAAAAAAGTAAGAAATTAGGAAAATTGGATGAAGGAACTGACCTTCAAGAATGTGAAGTGTAAGACCGGTGGCATGATACCCAGAAAGGGAGACGCCATGTATGAAAGATATCCCAACATTGAGATGACTGTTGAGATAAACAACAAAAGTAAATGAGGAATTATTAAGAAGAAGTTCACGTTGAACACGACCAATATCTTCCAGAACATCCTTGTTATCGTTACCAAATTAGGCAAGAAAAGCGGATAACCGTTGTTATCTTTTTGAGGCCATATTAATTGACCTCATTTTGAATACAGAGGTTATTGTGAAATTGGTATAGACTATCGATGTGGGAATGATTGAATAAGATAGTCTATCAAGGATATATGACTTGATTTATCCATGGAAGGATGCAAGTACCTTTTTAAAGGCGAAGTTAAGGATATAACTTCGATAACTTGAGATAAACCCTAGGGGAATGCATAAAGGTTGGCATTTCGCCCTTAATAGGGACAATATGAGTTTTGATAGTATGGAACGAATGACTAAGGTAACAACAACCTTTAAAGGTCAGTAGAGAAATTTTTCTGAATTACATAGACAATGGTTCTAGTATTAGTAAATGGTATTTTGATATGCCCTGTATCTAGGGAATACAGGAGGAACGATTCAAGGATAACCTTAGAGGTTTTACAAGGGGAAAGGTAATATTCAAAGTTCTAAAGAATATAAATTTTGTTGAAGGAAATATGACGTAATTATAATACTGCCAGGTGGGGCACATGTTGAACCATAAGAAAGTATAGATCAATCCAATGAGAGTCGAGATTGGTGAAAACAAGAAGGACCCAAGATAAGAGACATCCTAAGTATGATCGAGAGTCAGTCATGGCAATGTTCACATCTAAAGACCAAGGCAATGACTTATGGAAAAAATGGTGATATATTTTTTTTTACCAAAGCGTAAGGAAGAGCATCTTCACATAAGCAGTGATTGAAATGAGGTAGAAAAATTATTTGGAGGTGGTTAAAATGACATTGACTGTAAGGAAATTTTACTATCAGGAAAGGCCAAAGAGGTGGCCAACACTTTAAAGGTAAGAGGATAATTATAGGCGCTCGTGCCTGAGGAATACAGTGATGATGGTTAAAGCTATGAAGGTTGTATTATGGTTTGGAAGATTGAAATTCCTTCTGATGACTGTGCAATACCCAACTGTAATAGTAGTTGGTAAAGGTTTAATTCGTGTAATCGCCATGAGTGGGCTATCTATCTCAGAAGGTACTATCTTGAGATAAGCCAGTACCATGTTTCAAAAAGGACTAAACGAACCTTTGAGTTAAGTCTTCTATTTAAGGCATATGATTAAGAATGGTATTAACCTGCTATCATTGTTTTGATTGAAACTCTTCTGCAATTTTATTTGCTTCATGTCATGAATGTACATCAGGATCTGGAGTGTTCTTAATGAATCATGAATGGTGATTATGTTAACTCCTTAGAAGAATTTGATACGACAGGTATGGACTCCGTATGGGTAGCTATTAAGATTCCAAGGAAAATGAATGACGACAGTAGGTCAGTGGTGGACCATAGTAATACAGCAACGATTCTTTGAATAGTGAGCCGATTACAACCGGGAGAGTTGTAGTGTAATGGATGTTAAGATTGGGTACCACTAATCGGGTTGTGGTGATGTATAAGTTATCATTAATAGACTAATTAAGTCGATTATCTACCTATTCAATATTTATTCCTTCTTATGAATAGAGAGTCGTATTACTATATGAGGAAGGTTGCAGTACAAGCATAGAATTCCAGTAACGATGATGTCTAGAATGAAATCCCAGATTCGATGTTTGCTGTCGAGGGAATTAGGGAATTTCAACGGTGATTGTTTATAAGCTCGAACAAGAGTATGGGTCCATAGAATGATGGATGGAATAGTGAAAGATTCAGGAACATGAATTACGATGTTATAATACTTGATGTTGATATATATAGACATATGTTTTGTTCTCCTATGACAAACCTCTATAGTTCAGAGGTAGATTCCAAGCCAGATATTTTGTGGCAGTATTCTTTTCATATAAAATTCTCTTCAATTCGTTCTTTTCTCTCCTATTCATTTTGTATAAGCTGAGAAGAACAACCCTTTCAGAAGGGGAGGTATTGCCGAATGACTATCTATCTGTGTGATAGAAGCCTAGTAGGATACCATATGTTGTTTAATTGCTTGTCAAGTACTAAAGGCTGACCACCTTCTGTACTAACTATGCAATAGAACAAGTGTTCATGATCATAGTGATCTCTCAATAAATTCTTTTACTTCTATACGATGGATCAAGCTTTCGAAGATGGAAGCTGCTAGAAAGGAAGTAGTATCAGTGCGCTAGTATTCTGAATCTAACGTGTTCGTGATACTAAGGTTGACGCAATTATTAAAAGGTTATAGAATGCTAACGAGCAGAAGTATAACCAATATAGTATTATGTACAGAAGATAGTAATGACTACGAACCGGAAAAGAATGGGTATTGAGAAGCAAAACCTATAATGCTAGAAGCTATGATGAGAGTCTGTGCAATAGACTTGAAAGAATTTGGAATGGTCACTTAACATGGATTGAGTTTTTTTACGATAATGGATCGTATGTCAGTATCGGGATATCGCCTTATGAGATCCTTGAGGGAAGACAATGTCGATCACCCTTATACTAGGATGAAGATTGTAGAGCGCAAGATGCTCGGACCCGCCGTAGTCCAAAGGACCAAGGATATAATAGATCTAATCAGAGGAGGGCTGGTAGTAGCCCAATATGGACATAAGAAGTATGTTGATTTGACACGAAAGGACAAAGAATAGGAAGTAGGGGACCTAGTGCTGTTATAGGCATTCCCTTGGAAAAGATGGATGTGGTTCGGAATGAAAGGAAAGCTAAGCCCACGAATTGTTGGACCCTTGGATATATTAAGACATATTGGGAAGTTAGCATATGAGCTAGCCCTACCCCCGAACATGTAGCAAATTCATAACGTGTTCCCCGTATCAATGTTAAGGAAGTGTAATTCGGATGCCAGATAAATAGGGGCATATGCACGCATAGACATGCAACCAGACGTAACCTATATGGAGCAACCAGGAAGGGTTATAGATCAAAAAGGGACAAGTGCTTAGGAGAAGGGATTATCAAGCTAGTCAGAGTTGGTGGTAGAACCACAATGTGGGAAAATTTACTTGAGAGTTAGAAAGTGCAATGCTAAGAAAGTATCCCTATTCATTTTTATCTGATTCCGGGACGGAATCCTTTTAAGGAGGGGAGACTGTAATAACCCCAATTTTTGGAATTTTTGAAACCCTTATGAATAGTGTTTTTGCTGATTAAGCTGAATAAGAAAACTTTTCATGCCACATTTTGTAGAGGTTCTTTTATTGTCATTCTGAGATCTTATTAGTACTCTATATGGTATATAAGTGTATGTAAAGATCGTCAGAATCCGAATTCGAACACTTTGATTTTTCCCGAAAATCCACCAGATACCGAAAGAATTGAGTATAAGGTAACATGATAAAAAGGATTTAAATTCAAGGAGTATAAGAGAGGATCATAAAAGGAATATAATGTATTGAGAAAGGTTAAGGGAACCCAAGTAATAAGAGCCCGGGTATGATCCCTCAAACGATAAAAGAGAACCAAAGTTAAGCGAACCGTATAACAGATCAAGGATCATTAGCCAAGTGATGAGGAGTTAATCAAAGAGTTAGTGGAGGATGATGTCATCTGACCAAAAAGAAGAGGACAAGTGTGGGAGGATGACATAGGAGGATGACATAAGCATGACCAAAAGGGAAGGAATTGTTGGATGATTGTGAGCCACACAATTTTTACCATGATAACAACCTAATTAACAAACAATCATCACAGAATTACCTAGGCAACCAAACAAGAAGCATTTTTTCTCCCCCCTCATTCTTGCTCTCGGCTTTTCCATGAAAAGTAAAGGAAAATTTTCAACACTCAAGCTACACACCTTCAAAAATCAAGAGGTTTGTTTCTTTAGCTTCCATAATTCATAACTTAGATGAGCCTTAAGTTTAAGCTCAAGATTCCATGTTTAACATAGCTAATCAATTCATCAAAGTTCTTGTTGAATAGTGTTTTCAAGAAACTCACTTTCTGTTTTCTTATGTTTTCTTCAAGATCCAAGCTTAGTAGAGATAGTTAGTGGTTATTTAAGGCTTCCTAAGTGATTCTCCACTCTCCAAGGAAGGTATAACCCCTCCAAACCCTAACTTTACTTTGAGTATTAGGTTTGGTTTTGTTTTTTATAGTTCATAAGAGCATGATTCTTGTATGTTTAGAGTTTGGTTGGAATTATAATGATTTTGGGTTATAAATCTTGGTTATTGGTTGATGAACCTTAAGTATAGTTAGTAGCTCTTGTTTGAGATTGAATAAGTTAGAAAAATCATGAGGTTATGGACTGAGTTATTAAGGTTTGGATGAATTTTGGTGGTTATGGGTTGATTTGTGGTTGATTGGAGTAGTTTAAACTTTGGTAATCGCGTAAACATAGTCGTCGTAATGTCCAATTTACTTTAGACTGTTTTTGTTCTTAATATCAGGACCCGTGAACTCACTTTTAGGTATTGACCATTGCCATGATTAGATAGTTTATGTTACGAGCTTCGTTTTGTTATGTGATTCGCTTGAATCCGATGTACGATTTAGGAGAAACTACTGTTTTAAGTAACGGCGTTTCGCGAACGAACCATTACCCCTCGCCTTACTTTAAAACATTGGTTAAGGACCTTAAATGACTAATTGGATTGTGAATCAATTAAGTAAAGTGGATTAGGAAGTTGTTAAGGTACTCGCAAAAGAATCGCCTTAAAACTCTTAATGGTTAATTTGTTAAAAATGGTGGAGCCGAGGGTACTCGAGCGACTTAAGTGAATCGTTAAGCGCAAAAGCGAGCGTTAGAGTCTAGTTGGTTAAAGTATAGATTCTTAAGCGACTTTGGTTTAATTCCAACTTATATGTTGTTTATAGGTTACCAGGCTCGTCCCAGGCCTTTTACCACCCCCAGTCGCTCATGCAAGTTTTCTACCCGTTATACTGTTGTTGTGATGTATATATGTATATGCATTATCTTGTGATAAGTGCATGATTGTTATTAGCAAATCCTGCGATATATTGGAGCATGTGATATGATATTTATATGCATGCTTGTTTCGTAATCTTGATATCTAATTGTTGATTCAATGCTTATAAGTTGCATAATACCTATACTAGAGATAAGCAGTAGTTGCGTATACCCTTAGTATAGGGGACCCAAAGGTGAACATATTGCTAAACCGGGAGTCGATGTTCCCGAGTATAATATATATATATACATATATATATATATATATAGTTTTCAAAACTATTAATCGAATAAGGTTTATTCGATAACTTTATTTTAATTAATGAATATTAGTTTGAATATTCATTCGAGGACTTATGACTCCGTTTATTTTATTTAATGAATATTATTTTGAATATTCATTCGAGGACTTATGACTCCGTTTATTTTATTTACTGAATATTATTTTGAATATTCATTCGAGGACTTATGACTCTGTTTATTTTATTTAATGAATATTATTTTGAATATTCATTCGAGGACTTATGACTCCGTTTATTTTATTTAATAAATATTATTTTGAATATTCATTTGAGGACTTATGACTCCGCTTATTTATTAAATAATATTCTTTATTTTATTAAAGAATAATGTTTCGATAATCAAACTCATTTTCGATTATTCAAATAAAGATCGTACTTTCGTATAAGTATATCTTTGGTTATTTATTATTCATTTCAAGTATGAGTTTTAAAACTTTTACTTCAATTATTTTTATAAGGATTATCCTTATGGGAATATTATTTAAATAATAATATTCAGATATTTTCTAATATATCGGGACTGATTTATTTCATTAAATCAACATTACTCCAAACATTCTTAAAAATGTTTTCGAGTCTTCAAAATGATTTTAAAAGTTAGAGCGGATCCCAAAAACTCGTTTCCAGATTTAAGATCTTCCTTTCGAAGGAGACTTGAATATTCGCTCAAAAATCTTAGGGATCCGTCTCTGTGGTGTATTTTAAATTCGCAACGAGGTTGCTGTTTTGAGAAAACAATTTGATTACTTGCCCAATGTTCGGGAAGTAAGTCCATCTAATTGAGTCGGCATAAGCGACAGGCCGGGGTACGGTCTATGAAGGTGTAAGAGGTTGGGTGACAGTCCATCCACGCGTGAGTGGCCGGGTAACGGTCTAGCGCGAGGTCCTAATGCGGCCCGGGTGATGACCGGCGAGGAATTCATCCATCTACAGTAGAAAAGGTTACTTATTGGTATCTTTGCCTGATCATCAAGATATCGGGTTTATGCCAAAATTCTTTTCTCCTTTCCAAATTCATTGGATATTGCAACTCTATTTATAATTTTCATAACAGAGGTTTTCAAGGAGTGTATGAAATGTATATATATACGTGTATATATATATATCGGGACTTAATGAAGTATCTTGTAACTTCATTATTTATAATGATATTTCAAAGATTGAATCTATTCAAGTCTTTTCTTGTGATGAACTTTTGAAACTGATGATACCTTGAACGGTGGTAGTTCAAGTAGTATCCGGAAAAGATATAAGTATATTGGAGTATCTTGTAACTTTATCTTTTCAACTTATATCTGGTTAATGATTATCTTATGCATGACAAAGATTTTCACAAAAATGTTGAGACAAGGTTAGATATATGAGATTACCTTACAACGATATTTTTATACAGTTATAAACTGGAACTCTGTGTATATTATGCATGAAAGAGAACTTCCAAGATTTTGAAAAGTATATATACATATATACTGAATATTTTGCGACTTGGTCGCGATAAGATATCAAACTTGGTTCATTTCTTCTTGACCAAGACTTTCATGAGTACTATGACAATGCTCATATATTGTTAATTATTATACATATTATTTCGGTGGGCTTGTTGCTCACCCTTGCTTTCTTCTTTCATCACACAACAACAGATAGACAAGATGAACATGACCAAGCTCCCAATTTGCGAACGGATAGGAAACGTTCCGTAGTTTCCTGTAGGCGTTGATGCCGCTGTAGCTAAGGTAGGAAGTACCAATAGGCTAGGCTTTCAACTTCTGATGTACCAGACTTATGTATCTATATGAATTGTAATAATGGCAAAGAAATATAAATTTATTCAGAAACCCTTTTGAGGTGTAATGGCTTATAATTGTGGAATAAAACGACTTGTGTTATTTTTGGTATTCATCTCTGAGACTATAACTTGTGGTGTGTGTGTGTGTATTTTGGGGTCACAGTACGTTGTAGTTAGTCGTTTATTAAGATTAAGTGTTATTAAGGGAAATGGAACTCGTGACAACCCGGATCCCCGACCCCGGATTTGGGGGTGTTACACCTAAACTGTAAGATCTTGGATTTGGATGTTTTTATTTCCTTTTGTTAACTATTGTAATAATTCGTATAGTGTCTTTTGTTAAATTTAGGGGTGTGACAGGTTTTGGTATCAGAGCAGCGGGTTAGAGTCCCTAGACAGCCCAAATAGGTTATATATGTATATAGGTTTATAGAATATTATACGAGAGTGTAAGTATAGGTTATTCGAGTCATCTGCTAATAATTCTCTTATATATATGCATTGTTTGGCAGCAAAGGGCGCATTCCTCATCATCTCTGAACCGTCCGACACAATTGCTTTCACCATGTATGTTGAGTTGAGGCGTAAGTTCGACAGGCTTCAGGGCAAGTACGATCGACTGTTAGAGTGATTGAAGAACGTGTATCCGGACAGCCAAAATTATGGAGGAAAGCCTAAGGAGGAGATGACTGCAAGACTTGAGACCTTGGTTCAGTATATTAACACTAAGCTTGATGAGATGCAATCGCATCGGGACCGTACCATCCAGTATACTATCCAAATGATTGCGGATGAGATCCAGAGTATTGTGAAGAAGCTTCGTGAAGAGAAGACTACCGAACCCCATTCTGATGGAGTGGAGCCTTAGTTCTTTCCATTATCTACTTCTCATGTCGTTGTATTGTTGGACTTTGTAGAATTCCCTATTATTTCCTTTAAATAAGCATGTTATCCCTAGATTCATACTCTATTCCGATCTTGATGTACCTTGACCTTAATTTTGATAATTATGCACTATCGTTCTATTTGCTTTCAATTGTTCTTATGCCTTTATATGCATCACCCTTATTGTTTAATTTGAAACCCGATCGTATATATGAATATAATGACTTGTGACACCCTAACCTTGAAATTATATGCATTGTTCATACCTATTTTGATATAACTTTCATTTCAGGATCATGCCATCTAAAGAAAAGAAGAACCCGACAACAACTTCTACCACAGATCCTAATATTCTTCGACTTCTGGAAACCTTACAACAACAAACAAATGCTATAGCTCAACAACAAAGAACTCTTCAACAACAATTCGAAAACCAAGATAACCGTGAACCATACCAACCACCTGATCCACCAGTACCACCTCGACAAATTGTCACTTTCAAAGCTTTTCAGAATGTGAATCCACCTGCATTTCATGATATCACTGATCCGGTAATAGCTAACACATGGATTAGGGAAAAGGAAAGAGCTTTTGAATTGGTTCAGTTAGGAGAAGATCAGAAGACGCCATATGCTACTTATTTTTTGAAAAGGGAAGTCATCTAATCGTGGGGTTCAGTGAGAGCTATGGAAGCAAATCAGCCGGTTTCTTGGGAAAGCTTTAAGAAGCTATTCCAGGAAAAGTATTACCCTAAGTACATGCAGAATTAGATGGAGCTTAAATTTCTTGAATTGAAGCAAGGAAGTATGTCTGTATTAGAGTACGAGAAGTAGTTTATGGAGCTTTCAAGGTTTGTGATAAAGTATACCAACATTGAGAAAGAGGAAGCAAAAAGATTCCAACAAGGATTAGAGCCTTAGATCAGAGATAGAGTGGCTATTTTCGAGCTTGATACTTATGCTAAAGTAGTACAAAAAGCTGCTCTGATTGAGAGTAATGGGATACAGTCAAGAAAAGAAAAGGATAACAAGAAGAGAAAGGTTCCATTTTATGGAGAGAAGTCTGAAGTCGGAAGCTCACAAGATAGGAGTGTGAAAAGGATTGGATTCCACAAGGATGGAAATTTTCAGAAGAAGGGAAATTTGAATAAGAGACAAGATCCTAAGGGGAACAACCAGCCAAGCCAAGGACAAGTTGGAGAAAATAGATTTCAGAGACCAGAATGCAAGCATTGTAGAAAAAGACATCCCAGAGTGTGTAATAAGCTGAACATGACATGCTACAGATGTAACCAGAAGGGGCACTTGGCTAACGAGTGTAAGATATCGAAGCCGGGAGTTACATGCTATAATTGTGGAAAGACTGGACACATAGCTAGGGAATGCAACTCAACTGGACCAGTCAAGGGTTTAATGAACTTGGAAAGTACTAGTACAAGCATGCCAGCTGAGGTATTGGCATTACCTCCACCATCTACAGCAACTCCACAAGCAACAACAAGGACATTTGATTTAAAGATGAAGGACACTGTTCAGAATTCCGAGGTGATAGCAGGTACACTTTTAATGAATAATGTTGAAGCTAAGGTATTGATTGATTCTGGAGCTACTAGATCTTTTATATCAAAAACTTTTGTTGATAAACTTAAATGTGATAAAATGACTTTGAATGAGGTAATAGATGTAGTAACTGCGAATCAAGAGAAGATTCATGTGAGTCAATTATGTCCTAAGTGTGAGATTGATATTTCGGGACATAAATTTTTGGCAGACTTGATACTTTTCAAGTTAGGGGAGTTTGACATAATCTTAGGCACGGATTGGTGAGGAGAGAATAATGCTCAGATAAATTGTAAATCCAAGAAAGTGTATTTAAATACGGAGAATGGAGAGAAAGTAGTATTTAAGGGTCAGAGGCAAGAGCGACTTTTCTTACAATCGTCTTGGCTAAGAAATTGCTTAGGAAAGGTTACAAATCGTTTCTAGCCTATGTAGTAGATTCAAAAAGAGAAAGCCGCAACATGGAAGATATTCCCGTAGTCAGCGAATTTCCAGATGTGTTTCTAGATGAACAACCAGGTTTACCGCCCGATCGACAAATTGAGTTTGAGATCAACCTTGCTCCAGGCACGGAACCAGTTTCGAAGGCGCCATATAGAATGGCACCAGCAGAAATGAAAGAGTTGGCGAACCAACTACAGGAATTGTTGGACAAAGGAGTGATACGGCCAAGTACGTCACCATGGGGAGCACATGTTCTGTTTGTAAAGAAGAAGGATTGAAGCATGAGGTTTTGTATAGACTATCGGGAGTTGAATAAGATGACGATTAAGAACCGTTACCCGCTACCAAGGATAGATGATTTATTTGATCAGCTAAAAGGAGCTAAGTGCTTTTCCAAGATTGATTTAAGATCAGGATACCATCAATTGAAGATCAAAGTAGACGACATCCCGAAGACAACATTCAGGACAAGATACAGACATTATAAATTCTTAGTAATGCCTTTTGGGCTGACTAATGCTCCTGCAGCATTTATGGATTTGATGAACCGGGTATTTAAAAAGTATTTGGACAAGTTTGTAGTGGTATTCATTGATGATACTCTTATATATTCAAAGTCAGAAGAAGAACACATGCAGCATCTATGGATAGCACTAGAGATACTCCGACAAGAGAAGTTGTATGCCAAGTTTTCTAAGTGTGAGTTTTGGTTAAAGAAAGTTCAATTTTTGGGACATGTTATTGGAAGTGAAGGAGTCAAAGTGAATCCGACAAAGATTGAGGCAATTATCAATTGGGAGAGACCAAAGACACCTACGGAAGTGCGAAGTTTTCTAGGATTGGCGGAATATTATAGAAGGTTCGTTAAAGATTTCTTAAAAATCGCCATGCCATTGACTAAGTTGACTAGGAAGAATCAGAAATTTGAATGGAATACAGAATGTGAAGATAGTTTTCAAGAATTGAAGCAGAGGTTGGTTACAGCTCCGGTGTTAGTTGTGACGGCCTCAACCCCGGGTTAGGAGCTGACGTCATTAACAAAATGAAACTATAATTATAAGATAACTACTTACTTTATTCAATATAAACAACTCTTCCACAAGATCTTTTCCAGGTTCAAGTATAATTTAGGTTACACACTTATTACAAACCATCTTATTAAAAACAACCTGCCACCTGACTATTATTCTACAGCAACTCGCAGACCACTCTTCAACAGACACAACCTAATCAGAGGAGCTCGACACATGAGGAATTGGAAACTGGCCCTTAGTAAAACAGCAACATCCCCTAAGCATCTGCAATGCGAAAATATACAAACACATTTGCAAGAGTGAGCGATCGACCGCTCAGCAGTACCACAATATGATTACTAACTAAAACAGTTTATAATAAACAATTATGGGAACAAAAATTACAACATGATAGTAGAAAACAAGTAAAACAAGTGTAAATAGATAAAAACTGATAAAGTGTTGAAACTGGATCTTTAATAGCTAGCATGCTCTCTAAACATTTATTAATAGTGCTGTGTAAATAGCAGGGTTAAATTTAGCATGCTACTTCCATTTCCAAATCATTCATCCCATTGCAGGACCCATAAAACTAATTGTTCCTTTACGGAAACCATAAACTTGTCCCATCACAGGACCTATAAAACTTGTTCCTTTCCAGGAACCTCAAAATCGCTTGTTCAGATATAAAAGCATTGGATGATCCCTGGTGAGACAGCTGATCAGGCTATCCTATGAAACTTGTTCCGGAACTCAGAGACTAGCTAGGTCTCTGTCACGCTGGGCTGGTGGTTATAACAGGGTGCGCAACCACTTCGCCTCTTACGCTAACTTCCAGGCCGTTACGGGCCTTCTGCGCACACTCATCCAATTATCTGATCATTTTTATCCAGTTTTCCAAATCACTTACCTATCTCTTGTCAAAACAATTATAACACAACACATTTTCCCAAAACATTTCCATTTTATTCAAAACTTAGAGATAGGTATTTTCAGAAGTTACTTTTCCCCCAAAACACAAGTTAATAAAATAATTTGAAACCCAGGGAATACGTAACTTAAATCATTCTGTTCCAGTACGAGAATAAAACAACATTATATTCATATATACTGAACCATAAAGATATGGTCAGGGGTACTTGCCTTAATACGCTTTAACACTAATTTCTAATTGGCTTTGCACTGACCGGAATGTTAGGGATTTCAACTGGAACCTACAGGAACCAAAATACCCTAAATTAGACGTCCGAATATGCTTGACTATCCTCGCTAACAATCTACCCATATGTTAACAAACCCGACTCGTAACATTCTCAATATAATAATACACGTATCAATTAGGGTTCACATTTTCAAAAGCCGGTTCAGTGTTCGCTTTCGTAATATAGGTATATTTGTCCTTTTACGAAATTAGGGTTATCGATTTCGTAAAGTATTCCATCGCAACACATAATCAGGTTTTGTACAAAATAGTTACATATAATCGATCGACGTTCCGATTGTCGTTGGGTACGACCTCGTATTCCCGTAATTAAATTTTCCCGGAAATTGGGCAGCACCTCTTTTGATTATCGGCTAACCCAGTCGAACATCCCGACGTCAAAACAATCACAACCACAATCAATCGTAATTTAAAACCCAACCACCAATTTCAGCCATCAATAACAGTCCAAAATTCTCAATTACCAATTAAATACAGTTATTAATTATTAATCACATTTTTTTTATGTTTTATATCGTATTTTATAATCTAAATTGTAGGACTCACAAACACACACACATACTCACACACCAATTCGCACATACACAACAAAACACACACACACGCACAACATAATCGCACCCACAGATACATAAACTCTGCACAAACAGAGAATGAAAGAAGAGATTGGGAAAGAAAAGGGAGATAATCGGGAGAATAAAGGAGAAGAAAGGGGTGGAGAACAAAGGCAGAGCTACCGGAAGGCGGCGGCGATCAAGGAAGAAAAACGAGGGTGATAGAGGAGGTTCGCGAGGAATTACAGAGAAATAGAAGAAATGGAACGGGGGGGAAGAAGGAAAAGAAAATCGAAGGGAGGGATTGAGGGATTTAGCAGAGAGATAAAAGAGAGTCATTGATGAATTGGGGGAAATAAAAAGGGATAAGCTCATCTGCGTTTATCTGATTATTTACTCCGAAAATCCGAATTCGTATCGACGCACAACCATTTAACGAATAAATTACGGGGAAAAATAATCCGATAATTTACCAGAACCACTTAAAAATTCTCAAAATAAATAAATAGGAGTTAATAAAATAAAATTTTCCAAAATTTTAAACCATTTTTGGATCGCACAACATACCCACGTTCAACAATTAACGATCCGAGCTACACTTAGAACAAATTCAGAAAATTACGAAAATAGTCTTAAAATGTTACAAATATCCTGAAGTTTATAAAAATATAAATTTTGAAATTTTAAAATAATTTCTGAAACGTAGTTTATACCCGTTTTTTTAACGAATAAACGAAACAACACGCAGGTAAAATTTATCCCAACAATTACCAAAATAATTTTAAAATTCTCGGAATATTCCAAACTTAAATAAATACGAGTTTTATAATTTTTGAAGAATTGTGGAATCAAATACGGACTTAACAAATAATTGCAATCAAAAAAATCATATATGGATAAATAATTGATGAAATATTGATTTCTCAATTGTAGAAACTCCTAAAAATAATTAATAAAATTATGAAGCCATAAAAATGATTTTAGGGATAACCCAAGTATTTATGGAAATAAATCCTGAATAAAATCACCTTTAAATACAAAAGTGACACAACACAGCTTCACAACGAATTACGCAATTAATACACGAACACCAACGATCACACATAATTAATTAAAATATTAACAAAAATAATATCCAGCTGACAAAACCCACAGACCTATTTTATTTATGCAATTATTTAATAATTATACATTTAAACAATATAAAAATATATGAGTCGTTATAATCTTTCCCCCTTAAAAAGATTATGTCCTCAGAATATGATCTAATTAAACAAATGAGGATAATTGTCAAGCATATTTGACTCTAATTCCCAAGTGGACTCTTCTACTCGAGGATTCCGCCACAGTACTTTAACTATAGGTATAGACTTATTTCTAAGAACTCGCTCTTTACGATCTAGGATCTGGATCGGCAGTTCTACATAGGATAAATCTGGTTGAAGCTCGATCGGTTCATATTCAATAACTTGGTTTGAATCAGGGATATAACGCTTCAGCATGGACACGTGGAATATATTGTGGATATTTTGTAATTGCGGTGGCAATGCCAATTCATAGGCAACCTTACCAACTTTCCTCAGTATTTCAAAAGGTCCGATATACCTAGGACTTAACTTACCTTTCTGTCCAAATCTAACCAATCCTTTCCAGGGTGACACTTTTAGCAACACCAACGATCCTATTTCCATTTCCACGTCTTTTCGATGAAGGTCTGTGTTCTTTTTCTGTCTATCTTGAGCTGCCTCTAACCTTTTTCGAATCAATATAATTGCGTCCTTGGTCTGTTGAACCAACTCAGGGCCTACTAATTTCTTTTCTCCTACTTCATCCCAATAAAGAGGGGACCTACACTTACGTCCATACAGGGCTTCGTAGGGCGGCATTCTTATACTAGCATGATAGCTGTTATTATAAGAAAACTCAATTAGTGGCAAGTGTTCGTCCCAATTTCCTTTAAAATCCAAAGCACAAACCCTTAACATGTCTTCTATCGTCTGAATGGTTCTTTCACTTTGGCCATTTGTCTGGGGATGGTAGGCGGTACTCATTTTCAATTTAGTCCCTAAACACTCCTGAAATTTCATCCAAAATCTGGAATTAAATCTTGGATCTCGATCCGATACGATTGAAACAGGAACTCCATGCTTAGTAACAATTTCATCCAAATATAATTTAACTAGCCTGTCCAAAAAATACTTTTCATTGATCGGAAGGAAATGTGCAGACTTGGTCAACCTATCAATAATTACCCAAATCGCATCATGGCTCAATTTCATTTTTGGTAGTCCTACTACAAAATCCATCGCGATTTCTTCTCATTTCCACTGTGGAATATCCAACGGTTGTAACAATCCACTTGGTCTTTGATGTTCCGCCTTCACTGTTTGGCATACATGGCATTTGTTAACCCAACTTGCAATTTCCTTTTTCATTCCTGGCCACCAAAAGTGCATCTTCAAATCTTGATACATTTTAGTGCTTCCCGGGTGAATGGAAAACTTGGAATTATGAGCTTCCCGCAATATCTCATTCCTTAGTTCAGTTACATTGGGAATCCATATCCTCGAGGAAAACCTATACATACCCTTACTATCCTTTTGTGTGCAGAGTTCTTCTCCAGTTAAACTATCTAATTCTCGATCCATCATTTCTTCCTGACACTTCTGGATCTTGTCCATCAATTATGGCCGAAAAGTGATCTCATACAACTGTCCTTGATTTTCGTCTGTTACTCGAACCTCAATTTTCAGTTTCTCCAACTCTCTGGCGAGTTCCTCGCAAATTTTGATTGCATTCAATCTTTCCTTCCTGCTTAGGGCATCTGCCACTACGTTGGCCTTGCCTGGGTGGTAATTAATAGAACAATCGTAATCTTTAATCAGTTCTAGCCATCTCCGTTATCGCATGTTTAGATCCTTCTGAGTGAATATATACTTTAAACTTTTGTGATCTGTATAAATTTCACATTTTTCTCCGTATAAGTAATGTCTCCACAGCTTCAACGCGAAGACGATTGCTGCTAATTACAAATCATGCACTGGGTACTTTTGCTCATGAGGCTTTAACTGTCTAGAAACATAGGCAATAACTTTATCATGTTGCATTAATACACAACCCAGACCTTTCAAGGAAGCATCACTATAGATCACGAAGTTTCCTATATCATCTAGCAAGGCTAATACTGGAGCTGTTACTAACCTATTTTTCAATTCTTGGAAGCTTTCCTCGCACTTCTCTGTCCAATTAAACCTCTCATTCTTCCGGGTCAACTTGGTCAATGGAGTTGCAATCTTGGCAAAATCCTTTACGAATCTTCGATAATAACCTGCTAACCCAAGAAAGCTTCTGACTTCTTTTGGAGTCTTTGGTTGTTCCCACTTGGATATAGCCTCAATCTTTACGGGATCCACTTTAATGCCATCTTTTCCTACTATGTGACCTAAGAATTGAACTTCCTCCAACCAAAATTCGCACTTCGAAAACTTTGCGTACAACTGCTTCTCTCTTAGCCTTTGCAGGGAAATCTTCAAATGATTAGCATGATCTTCTCTAGTCTTCGAATAAATGAGGATGTCATCAATAAATACAATCACAAACTTATCCAAGTATTCTTTATACACCCGATTCATTAAATCCATGAAGGCAGCTGGTGCATTGGTCAATCCAAATGACATTACTAAGAACTCATAATGTCCGTATCGGGTCCTGAATGCAGTCTTTGGTATGTCTTCAGGCTTAATCTTTAACTGATGGTAGCCTGATCTCAAATCAATCTTCGAGAAACAACACGCTCCCTTAAGTTGGTCAAACAGGTCATCTATCCTTGGCAGGGGATACTTGTTTTTAATGGTTAACTTGTTTAATTCCCGATAATCAATACACAATCTCATACTTCCATCCTTCTTCTTTACAAATAGTACTGGAGCACCCCACGGGGATACACTTGGCCTAATCACGCCTTTGTCCAATAATTCCTGGAGTTGCTTAGCTAGTTCTTTCATTTCAACTGGAGCCATGCGATAGGGTGCCTTTGAAACTGGTTCTGCTCCGGGAACTAAGTCTATGGAAAACTCAATTTCACGATCTAGTGGCAATCCGGGCAATTCATTTGGAAAAACGTCTGGGAATTCCCTTACTATTGGAATTTTGTCTAAATCAAGTACTTCTTTCTCCACGTCCACCACATGTGCTAAGTAAGCTTCACATCCTTGTCTTAACAATTTCTTCGTCTGGAGTATCGAGAGAAATTTCTTTTCTTGCCTTTGTCCTTGATAAGTCACCTTAATATTATCCTCAGTAACCATCAAAATTTTCTTCTTCTTACAATCAATGTTAGCCTTTTACTGGGACAACCAATCCATTCCTAAAATCACGTCGAACTCTCCTAGCTCGAAGGGTATTAGATCAGCCGAAAAAGAGTATCCATGGATTTCCAATTGACACTTAGGGCAAAACTGACTCACTGAAACTCTATCCTGATTGGCTACTTCTATAGTCAAAGGTTCAACCAAATCTTCTAACATTAAGTCCATCTTAACCATACAATTCTTTGATATAAAAGACTTAGAGGCTCCTGAATCAAATAAAACTTTAACAGGTACGGAGTTGAGAGAGAGCGTACCTGCCACTACGTCCGAGTCCTGAGCATTGGATTTTTTTATCATTTTGAAAGGTCTGGCTTTAGCTGTGCTGGATGCCGGTCCTTGAGATGCAATACCTTGAGTAGCTGTCTTACAATAGCGAGCAACATGTCCCACCTTCCCGCAGTTGTAGCAAGTAACTGCGGGTTTCTCTATATTGCATTCGGATGCGTAATGACCCTTTTGATGACATTTGAAGCACTGAACATCCCTTTTGCACGGGCCACTATGTCTCTTCCCACATACCTTACAATCCCTTACGGAATTTGATGACTGAGCTGGAGTGGAGGCAACTGAGGTGGTAGCAGGCCTAGCCTGAGGAAAATTCTGTCTTCTAAATCTTTTATTTCTGTTCTGGCCAAACCTCCTCTGAAACCTCTAACCGGATCCCCCTGGATTCGTTTCACCGGTGATGCTTTCAGATTTCTGCTTCTTATCGCCCTTTTCTTTGGCAGCAAACTTCTAGTCACTTTCAATTACCAACGCGGCCTGAACTACGGAGGGATATGTATTGTGCTGCAAGGCTACAACCCCACTGCGAATTTCTGGCTTCAATCCCTGCTGGAACCTCTTCGCTTTCTGAGCTTCAGTATTCACATACACAGGAACCAGTCGGGCCAATTCCGTAAACTTGGCCTCATACTCGGCTACACTTTTTTCATCCTGCTTCAATTCCAAGAACTCCACTTCTAACTGGTTCTGCAAACAGTCCAGAAAATATTTTTCCAAGAACAACTCTGTAAACCTGGCCCAAGAAACAGGGCCTTCTCCTTCCACGGCACGGGTGGATTCCCACCAATAATTCGCTTCACCTTTTAGAAAATAGCTCGCATAGTCTGATCTAAGATTATCACTTACTTGCGTGAGGGTGAAAGCTTTTTCTATTTCCTTTAGCCAAATTCTAGCAGCCACTGGGTCCACCTCACCCTTAAACTCTGGGGGCTTTACCGACTGAAAAGATTTAAAACTCATAGTTTGGTTCACTTCTCTTTGCTGAGGTTGCTGCTGAATCTGTAGCTGTTGCTGTTGAATTTGTTGTTGCTGCTGCTGTATGATCTGCTGCTGTTGTTGCTGTTATTGTAGAAATTGTTGCTGCTGTTGCTGCTGCTGAAATTGTTCTTGCTGCTGAGCCATTTGATTAGATTGTTGGCGCATCAAATCTAGCAACTCACCCATAACTGGGGCCCCTTCAGAAGCTCTGCTAGATGAATTGGATGGAATATTCTTCTTGGGCGGCATTCTCCTGAAACATAGCAAATGATTTTAATTTAAAAGAATTGCCCCCGGGTAGCAACATTTTCATGTGCCAAGAGAATACTGCCGCAATAAAATATTCCCACCCTCATTGAGTTGGGGTCCGACTGTAATGAGTGGCTAGATTTAACAAAATCAGCAACAATTGCCACAATAAAATAACAACAGTAATAACAACACGACAATAGCAGCATGCAACAATACCTATAATATAATACTGGCTAAATTCACATAGTCGGACTCGTTCTCGTGGAAAAACTATATAGGAATCTTTATTGGCTACTACCAATGGTACATATACCAGGGAAAACACACTAAAGATTAGGGCAGTTCCAAAATCCTCAAAATATGCCAGGGTTACACCTTCGAACCCTCGACTAGACTCTTAAACCTGCTCCTCTAGATGCGAGTTGCTGATTCACTCCCTATATACCAATATTACCCATTCCGACTCTACTCCTAACCTAAATCAGGGACTCAAACCTGTGGCTCTGATACCAACCTGTGACGGCCTCAACCCCGGGTTAGGAGCTGACGTCATTAACAAAATGAAACTATAATTATAAGATAACTACTTACTTTATTCAATATAAACAACTCTTCCACAAGATATTTTCCAGGTTCAAGTATAATTTAGGTTACACACTTATTACAAACCATCTTATTAAAAATAACCTGCCACCTAACTATTATTCTATAGCAACTCGCAGACCACTCTTCAACAGACACAACCTAATCAGAGGAGCTCGACACAGGAGGAATTGGAAACTGGCCCTTAGCAAAACAGCAACATCCCCTAAGCATCTGAAATGCGAAAATATACAAACACATTTGCAAGAGTGAGCGATCGACCGCTCAGCAGTACCACAATATGATTACTAACTAAAACAGTTTATAATAAATAATTGTAGGAACAGAAATTACAACTTGATAGTAGAAAACAAGTAAAACAAGTGTAAATAGATAAAAACTGATAAACTATTGAAACTGGATCTTTAATAGCTAGCATGCTCTCTAAACATTTATTAATAGTGCTGTGTAAATAGCAGGGTTAAATTTAGCATGCTACTTCCATTTCCAAATCATTCATCCCATTGCAGGACCCATAAAACTAATTGTTCCTTTACGGAAACCATAAACTTGTCCCATCACAGGACCTATAAAACTTGTTCCTTTCCAGGAACCTCAAAATCGCTTGTTCAGATATAAAAGCATTGGATGATCCCTGGTGAGACAGCTGATCAGGCTATCCTATGAAACTTGTTCCGAAACTCAGAGACTAGCTAGGTCTCTGTCACGCTGGGCTGGTGGTTATAACAGGGTGTGCAACCACTTCGCCTCTTACGCTAACTTCCAGGCCGTTACGGGCCTTCTGCGCATACTCATCCAATTATCTAATCATTTTTATCCAGTTTTCCAAATCACTTACCTATCTCTTGTCAAAACAATTATAACACAGCACATTTTCCCAAAACATTTCCATTTTATTCAAAACTTAGAGATAGGTATTTTCAGAAGTTACTTTTCCCCCAAAACACAAGTTAATAAAATAATTTGAAACCCAGGGGATACGTAACTTAAATCATTCTGTTCCAGTACGAGAATAAAACAACATTATATTCATATATACTGAACCATAAAGATATGGTCAGGGATACTTGCCTTAATACGCTTTAACACTAATTTCTAATTGGCTTTGCACTGACCGGAATGTTAGGGATTTCAACTGGAACCTACAGGAACCAAAATACCCTAAATTAGACGTCCGAATATGCTTGACTATCCTCGCTAACAATCTACCCATATGTTAACAAACCCGACTCGTAACATTCTCAATATAATAATACACGTATCAATTAGGGTTCACATTTTCAAAAGCCGGTTCAGTGTTCGCTTTCGTAATATAGGTATATTTGTCCTTTTACGAAATTAGGGTTATTGATTTCGCAAAGTATTCCATCGCAACACATAATCAGGTTTTGTACAATATAGTTACATATAATCGATCGACATTCCGATAGTCGTTGGGTACGACCTCGTATTCCCGTAATTAAATTTTCCCGGAAATTGGGCAGCACCTCTTTTGATTATCAGCTAACCCGTCGAACATCCCGACGTCAAAACAATCACAACCACAATCAATCGTAATTTAAAACCCAACCACCAATTTCAGCCATCAATAACAGTCCAAAATTCTCAATTACCAATTAAATACAGTTATTAATTATTAATCACATTTTTTTTTATGTTTTATATCGTATTTTATAATCTAAATCGTAGGACTCAGAAATGATTCATCACCGTCCACCGTCGGCTCGCCGCAGCTCATAGCCGACGGCGGCAAAATTTATTGGTACCCTTATAATACGGGTTTCCAAATAAATTCTACCAATTAAAATAAATAATCCTGCAAAATAAAATAATTATAATTTTCACAGAATATTCAAAAATAAACCTGCAGAATTTATTTTCAAAAATGAATGGCAGCAATTCGAACTAAACAGCCAACAAGCAGGAACAGAGCAATCAACAACCGAGACTGCATCACAGGTATACACAAGCCACGGCACAACACAGACGCACGATACACACACTAACACACATAAACTACACACACAAACACACACACATACTCAGACACCAATTCACACACACACAGCAAAACACACACACACGCACAACATAATCGCACCCACAGATACATAAACTCTGCATAAACAGAGAATGAAAGAAGAGATTGGGAAAGAAAAGGGAGATAATCGGGAGAATAAAGGAGAAGAAAGGGGTGGAGAACAAAGGCAGAGCTACCGGAAGGCGGCGGCGATCAAGGAAGAAAAATGAGGGTGATAGAGGAGGTTCGCGAGGAATTACAGAGAAATAGAAGAAATGGAACGGGGGGGAAGAAGGAAAAGAAAATCGAAGGGAGGGATCGAGGGATTTAGCAGAGAGACAAAAGAGATTCATTGATGAATTGGGGGAAATAAAAAGGGATAAGCTCGTCTGCGTTTATCTGATTATTTACTCCGAAAATCCGAATTCGTATCGACGCACAACCATTTAACGAATAAATTACGGGGAAAAATAATCTGATAATTTACCAGAACCACTTAAAAATTCTCAAAATAAATAAATAGGAGTTAATAAAATAAAATTTTCCAAAATTTTAAACCATTTTTGGATCGCACAACATACCCACGTTCAACAATTAACGATCCGAGCTACACTTAGAACAAATTCAGAAAATTACGAAAATAGTCTTAAAATGTTACAAATATCCTGAAGTTTATAAAAATATAAATTTTGAAATTTTAAAATAATTTCTGAAACATAGTTTATACCCGTTTTTTAACGAATAAACGAAACAACACGCAGGTAAAATTTATCCCAATAATTACCAAAATAATTTTAAAATTCTCGGAATATTCCAAACTTAAATAAATACGAGTTTTATAATTTTTGAAGAATTTTGGAATTAAATACGGACTTAACAAATAATTGCAATCAAAAAAATCATATATGGCTAAATAATTGATAAAATATTGATTTCTCAATTTTAGAAACTCCTAAAAATAATTAATAAAATTATGAAGCCATAAAAATGATTTTAGGGATAACCCAAGTATTTATGGAAATAAATCCCGAATAAAATCACCATTAAATACAAAAGTGACACAAGACAGCTTCACATCGAATTACGCAATTAATACACGAACACCAACGATCACACATAATTAATTAAAATATTAACAAAAATAATATCCAGCTGACAAAACCCACAGACCTATTTTATTTATGTAATTATTTAAAAATTATACATTTAAACAATATAAAAATATACGAGTCGTTATATTAGTATTACCAGACAATCAAGGAGACTTTGTTATTTTCAGTGATGTCACACATTAAGGTCTGGGTTGTGTGTTAATGCAACACAGCAAGGTGATTGCGTATGCGTCAAGACAGCTAAAACCATATGAATTGAAGTATCCTACTTATGATTTGGAATTAGCAGCTATAGTATTTGCACTTAAGATTTGGAGACATTACCTTTACGGAGAAAGGTGTGAGATCTACACGGATCACAAGAGTTTGAAGTATATTTTCACTCAGAAGGAGCTCAACATAAGGCAAAAGAGATGGTTGGAATTGATTAAGGACTATGATTGCTCGATAAATTATCATCCGGGAAAAGCGAACGTGGTAGCTGATGCTTTGAGTAGGAAGGAGAGGTTGAATATGGTAGCAATACCAAAGGAATTATCTGAAGAAATTAAGAGATTTGAATTAGAACTTTCTGATTGCGGAAAAGTTGAAGAGATTTGTCATACTATGACTTCTCAGCCAACATTATTGGAAAAGATAAAGAAATGTCAGTAAGAAGTGATGAAATAGGAGAATAATCAACTGACCGGAGAAGAGATTTGTACTCAAAGGGATGAACAAGGGATATTAAGGTTTTCCTCAAGAATTTGGATTCCTCATGTGACTAAATTGAAGAATGAGATATTGCAAGAAGCTCACAACTCTAGATTTTCAATCCATTCGGGAAGCACCAAGATGTACCAGGACTTGAACAGAACTTTTGGTGGCCAAATATGAAGCGAAAAGTAGCATAATGAGTCACGAAGTGCTATACTTGTCAGAAAGTGAAGGCAGAATATCAAAGACCAAGCGGATTAATTCAGCCTTTAAAGATTCCAGAATGGAAGTGGGAAAACATTGCCATGGACTTTATAGTAGGATTACCATGAACGAAATCTGGACATGACGCTATATGGGTTATAGTTGAGCGCCTTACGAAGTCGGCACATTTTCTTCCAATTAATGAGAAGTCTTTATTGGACAGATTGGTCCATCTGTATGTGCGTGAAATTGTATTACGACATGGCGTGCCTGTATCGATAGTTTCAGATAGAGATCTACGATTTAACTCGAGATTCTGGAAGCAATTTCAAGAAAGTATTGGCACAAAGTTAAACATGAGCACGATGTATCATCTGCAGATTGATGGTCAAATTGAATGGACAATTCAAACAATCGAAGACATGTTGCACAGTTGTGCGATTAATTTTGTGGGAAGTTGGGATGACCACCTGTCATTGATAGAATTCTCCTATAACAACAGCTATCACACCAGTATTGGCATGCCACCATACGAAGCTTTATACGGACGGAAGTGCAGATCACCAACCAGTTGGGATGAAGTGGGAGAAGGAAAGATTCTTGGCCCGGAATTGGTACAACAAATGCATGAGACCGTCAAATTGATTCAGAAGAGATTACTTGCTGCTCAAGATAGGCAAAGAAAGTATGCAGACCCGGCACATAAGGATATCAGATTCCATGTAGATGAAGTCGTATTGCTGAAAGTATCACCGAGGAAAGTATTGTCTAGATTTGGAAAGAAAGGGAAGTTAGCACCTAGATATATTGGTCCTTTTGAAGTTTTGAGTCAAGTGGAAAAGGTGGCCTATGAATTAGCTTTGCCACCTCAGTATCAGCATGTGCGTAATGTGTTTCATGTGTCATTGCTTAAGAAGTATAATCCTGATGACAACCATGTGATAGAGTATGAACCTATAGAGATTTAGGCAGACCTATCATTTATGGAGCAACCTGTCAAAATACTCGACTGGAAAGAGAAGAGTCTTAGAAATAAGTTGGTCAAATTGGTAAGAGTACTTTGGAGAAATCCCAAGGTTGAAGAGTCAACGTGGGAACCAGAGTCAGATATGCGTAGCCGGTATCCTCACTTAATCTCCTAGATTCTGAGGACAGAATCCTTTAAGAGGGAGAAGATGTTTTGACCGGTATTTCTAAATCTTATATATATATATAATTGTGTATTTATAATTGAGATTTAAATTGTGTGGAATTATAAATGTGGGTGATTATTGTGTTGAGTGCCTATAAATTAAGTTATTAATGTATTAGTATATATATATAAAAATTTGAAAGGAGAATCTTATTATTTAGTATTTTTAAATGATAATCAAAGGTACTTCATTTTATATGAAAAATCGATTTTAAAAATCTTTTAACAAAAAAATTTCAAATCTTATATCATTAAATTTCTAAAATCATAAGCTATTTTATGATATATATTTTGTGATTTATGGAAGTGCATTTATATTTATATAAATTATTTTACATAAATTAGTTGAATTTTAATTTACAATTTACTTAGTTGCACATGCATGCATTTTGATCCCAATACAAGTTAAGGGCAAACTTGGAAATTCCAACCCCACCAACTCCCACTTTATTAGCCAAATTACTTATATATCCTTGCATGCAAAATAGCACAAGCTTGCTAGAAGGTTATTTTTGTCAATTTCCAACTCCGCTCACATTTTAGTCAAATCAAACCATAAAAATAAATACAAGTTGTCATAATCACTCCACTCCACACTCTACCCCCACCTCTCTTCTCCCTCCTCCCTCTCCTCTCTCTCGGCCATCCCTCTCTCTCGGCTCCTTCCTTAGCCGAAACCCCCACCCCCCTTTCTTCTTCATTTTCATTCAAACATTCATCTTCCATCAAAGTAATCTTACTTCCTATATCTTGTTGATATATAATCCAAAGAGTTTAGGGTGAAAAGTTTATGTTTTGATCTTGCATGGTAGTGTTTTATTAAACTCAAAGTGAAAACCCTTGATTCTTGTGAATCTAAGGCCTTCGCCATGAGATATATTATCATAGAGTTGAGAATGGCTAGATATGGGTGTGTTACACTTATGCAAATGTTGTTTTCACCCTAATCCATTCAGCCATGACTTGTTAGGAGCCGAATGGATGGTGTTTTGTTGCCTTGTTTGATTTTTGAATGTTTATGTGATAATAACATGAATTTGAAATAAAATCTTGATAAAACTCTTTGCATGCCAAGTGATCATATAGTTATGGTTAATGCTAGGCTTGCATGTTGATGCTATGATGAAATTTATATTATAAGTTCGAAAACATGCATGCATAGGTTCAACTCATGATTTTTGAAAGTTCTTGATTATTTGGATTAATTTTTGTTAATAATTTCTAATTTCAGTTAAGTTAGGATATTAATTATGATTTGTGCTCCTTCTAATGTGATTTTAATTCGTATATATATGGAGGATTTAAGATGTTATTTTCAAAGTGTGATGACTTGTAATTAGTGTATTGTGTTAACTCTTATTTTTCTATATTGCACCTTAGGTAAGGATGATCTCCACTAAGCCAATATTGTGTGTGGGAGTGTTAGTTCATTAGGTTGCCTTGGTTGAGGATTAGTTTGGGTTTTGGTTGATGTTTGGTTTGGTTTGTCAAGTGGGAAACATGGTGGAAAAGGGTACAATAGATTCTGCAGATTTTCAGTTTGGTATCATGAGGGTTAGAGTGAGATTTGACCATGTCATTGTAATGCTCTTTGAGTCCCAAGTCACCAGAAGCTATTACAAGGGGTACACTTTAGATTTAAGGTGTTTTTTAGAGGTTTGTAGGTTGTTTGGTTAGGTACACGAGTGAAAACACCAAATCTGTCCAGCAGGGGACAATTTTACTACAATTTAGATATGAGGAGTTTTGACCATGTCATGTGTAGTCCCTCACTAGGCCTTGGTTGGCCTTAGTTAGAGGGAGTGTCAGAGGTGTTTTTACAGCCATAGTTCATAGGAATTGAGTTAGAATCATGTGTCACAAGTTAGGGCAAAATATAACACTTTTCTGTCTAGAAAATATGGGAACCATGGACTTTAAGCTTAGGCCTAGGGAGGCCCAATCTAGGCCCTTGAGCCACACCGAGTTTTAGAGTTGCCTTATGATCAGAAGAGTCTAGTGTAAACGTTTGGGAGGTAAACTTGAAGTGTAAGGGTGTTAATTGTACTTAAAAACCCATTGGTGTCATCCTGAAATCACTATGAAGAGCACATTCACTTCACATTTAGTTTTAGAGCACTTAGGGGTGAGGCCTAGGTTTATCACCATAGTTATAAGATAGTATAAGGTCAGTAGAGTGTAAGTCCTAAGTCAGGGTCAATAAAAACTTGATGGTTTAGAAAAGGCACTTCGAGTTATGAGGTCAATATTAAGAGTTTTGGCTAGTTTAGCATAACTAAGTGACTTGAGTAAGTGGAGTGAGATCATCCAAGCTTAGTGATGCAATATAGTGTGTTGATATATTATTATGTACTTAAATGTATTATGTGAGCATATGTGGCTATGTGAACTATTATGCTAATAAGATAATTGCAAGCATATATGTGTATATAGGCCTAAGTGCCAAAGTGGTTAATTTCGGTTTATAAATAGGTTGAGTTGGTGAGAATATATTATAATGAGGTTACTATTATTTTGTGTAGGCTCGTGAGACGAGGGTAAACTTTCCATTAAAGTCAAGTAAAGCTCCCAGGTGCTCCCACCTGTCAGTCAAGTCAAGCCTTTCTCAAGGAAAGTGTTTCAACCTACCTTTTTGTTTACACTGAAAATGTGTGTTAGCCCATCTTTTATATATGATGCGAGAATTCTAATTCACCTTGATATACATGTACACGTCTATCTTTCATATTATATGTAAGTTCCATGAACCCTCAAGTATTTATTGCAAGCAGTTTAACTTTACTTGAAGATTTCTATGCAAGTGATCCAAAAGTCATACCATGCTATACCAAAGTAATTGTGATGTTGAACCCTGTGCAAGTTATACTCAGTAACCTTACCTTGATACCTAAAAATCAGTTATTCCTTAAAGTTGTTCATGATTGCTTGATAACCCTATTCTTACCCCTAAAATATGATACCCTGTTATAATTTGGAACTGATGTTCACCTTCTTTATATTTTAATACCTATGACTTATCTGGAACCATTACCTTGAACCTAGTTTGACTCAGTTCCTTTATACTATCCAACAACCCTGTTAAACCTCATTGTCAAATTCCTTGTGAATTGAAACTTTGCGATTCCATTTGATAAGGTATCAGTCAAGTTGATCATGGCTTTAAAGTTGATCTAGAACCCTTGATAAAGATGTTCATTGTTTAATAGTTTAACCGTCACTTGGCATCGATTCAATTTTTATAATAAAACTTAAAAAGTAGATTTTCAGTTCCAAAGGGGGACACATATTTTCTTTAAATAGTGGATCTGGACAGAGACGCAAGTCCTTTCCGCTCTTAATTTGTAGGATTAAAGGTTTCCTAGGGATCCCATTAATGTTCTAGAACCCAGTGATGTTCGGGATTACTTCGCGGCTGATCACCGGCTATAATCCGTAGCATCATAAAATGGTTTTTGATAAAAAAAATGATTTTGAATTGTTTTATTACAAGAAAAAGATGCCATCACCCTGAAAGTTTATCTCTTGATACTATAATGTTGAATCTTACATTTCCATTGTTATTCTTTTATTCTTGTTTATGTATATTATAGCACTTGTTGAGCATTTGGCTCACTACTTGCTTTACCCTGATATTATAGCTAGCAGATATGATTAGATTCAAGCAGACAGCGCGTATGACTTGTGATGCCCATTCGTATGTTCGAGCTCAGGGAGATTAGTGATCGTTTTGTGTGAGGACTCGATATTAAAATCAGGTTGTAATAGTTAGTAGTGTTGGGCTGTTCCAAACCCTAAAATATAAGATTTTGTATTCAGATGTATTTGTTAACTATTATAATAATTCGTATAGTGTCTTTTGTTAAATTTGGGGCATGACAAGAAAGATCCTCCTCTGATTGAAACACTGTAAACTACAGTTGTGGGATTACTTTTATAATTTTAACAGATTATTTCTTCAAATAAACCTCAGGTGGCAAGTCAAAAAATAAACCACCTAAATTTTTTGAAATTTGGAGATCATGTTTCATCTCCTAAGTATAGATTATCTTAAAAAAATTAATTTATGTTCAACCCCCCTTCTATAATTTAACCTAAGTTGATTGTTAATGAAAAATAACTGGTATCGGAGCAATCCTTCAACAAACAGAAGGTCAAAAGTTCTTGAAGTTGATTCAATCAACAATGGTGAAGAATGAGGTGGAAGCCCAGATTCCTAATTTAATTAAAGAATTTCTAGATTTGTCTATAATGGAAAAAGATGATGAGTCAGAGATAATCTCAAGAAGTAGTTAGGTAATTACAACTTATCTCTCCAAGTTGATTAAGGGTGAATGTCAAGAAACTACAATGATATATCTTTTGAACTTTACAACTTGCATGTGACTCTCAAATCTCTTAAAAAGGAAAATACTAGGATTAAAAATGATAATTCCTTGTGATTTGAGAGAAACAACTTATTAGAGACTCAGTTGCTTGATTATGAGTTGCTTGAACAAGATAATTCTACTAATAACTATGCATCAAAAGATAATAATTTTCCATTGAAGGAAGATAAACCAAGGGATAAACTTCGTTTATTGAAAGAGAGTATTAGTACTTGCAAACTGGACATGTTAATTGAAGATGATAAACCAGTGAGCAAGAGCTCTATCAAAAGAGTAAGCAGCAAAAAAAAGAGTTGAGCAGAGCAACATAGGATACTTGTCAAACAGGAAACTAAAGGATAAGTTTGAATCTCGAATGGAAATCAAGACGAAGAACAACATGAATGGAAAATTAGGGATTAACAAGCACAACAACTACACCCCTGGAAAATTTGCTCTAAGAAAATCTTGTATCAAGTGTGATAGTGTTAATAATTTATCTACTAGATGTAAAACTATTTACATACATGTCATGTTTGGTCCTTCTATACCTATGTGTGCCATGCCAAATATGCGTAGTGTGCTTAGTTAGAACAGTAATAACATGCCAATCAATTCTAATCCTTATTAATCTGCCATGCCATCGAGTATGCAAGGTATGAATAGCATGTTGGCATTTTCCTCTAGCAAGATGCATTCTCGAGCTCTCTTATCTTCCTATAACACCAATACTTTTTCTCAAAGATCAACACCTAGAGTAAAAGTGGACCTGAATGTTAGAAGAAACTGTCTAAGTCAAAATCAGGATTTGCTAGGAATCAGGATCTGTCAGCAATCAGGATTTGCATGCAGTCAGGATTTGCATCAGGATTGAACAAGTCATCAGAACATGACTAGGTGTCAGGATCATATAATAAATCAGGATTAGCTGATTTGTACAGTCCCAGTAATTGAGGAGTAGTTTAGTGTCAGTTCCTAATTTGTAGGAACAAAGCTGTTAATTTAGATATAAATAGAAATAGGATAAATATTACCGTAACATATCTTGTAACTGATAGATATTGATAGTGCAGCTGTGTACTATATAAACACAGAATAGGTTATCATTGTTCATATGTAATACTCGAGTATCATTGTAACCTAGCAGCTCTCAAGAACATCATAATTTCTTGAGAGAGTTTTGTAACAATTTATACCAGAATTAATAAACTGTTATTGATTTTACCATTCTTACGTCATGATATCAATTTATTTAAATAATTGTATCCAATCCCCCTTAAACAATTATCTTCTTACTGGGTAATAAGTGGTTTCAGAGCAGTTTAATTGTAATATCCGGGGAAAATTTTGTAAATATTATATGTTAAATGAATAAATATTATGTGTTTATATAAGTTAAAATGATTATTGCCAGCAATTATATGAATCGATCTGCAATCCGGACTCGTATTTATTTGTGTTTTATCGAGGTACTCGTTTTATCTCATTTTATGTGAAGTTGTATGTATTTTGCGTGTTTTCGGGCTTTTGATAATTTAGGAGTCATTTCTGTTTTTAAAAAAGTAACGAACCGGGACCCCACCGGGACGTCAAAGCCCACAAAATTCGTATTTTCATTTGTTACAAAATCATATGAATTTCAAATACCCATAATTTTTGCATTTTTGAATTTTTCAAATTTTTTTTGATAAACTGCATTGCGAAGTTGAATTGTTAGAATAAGCATTAATGATAGAACTAGCTAATAAGAACCAAGTCGTCGACCGAGTGTGCCCGAAGTGTGACATTGAGATAGGGGGCATCATTTTTATGCCAACTTAATACCTTTTAAGTTGGGAGAATTTGATGTTATCTTTGGAATGGATTGGTTGTCCAAGAATAACGCTCAAATTGATTGTAAGAATAGGAAAATGAGACTTCAAACCTTGGATAGTAAGAAGAAGGTGATATTTCGAAGGAGTAAGCAAGAGAAGAAGTTCTTAACGATAGCTCAAGTGAAGAAGTTATTGCATTAGAATTGTTAGGTGTATTTAGCTAATGTGATAGACACTAACAAAGAAGTACCAGCACCAGAAGTAATTCCAGTTGTCAATGAGTTTCCAGATGTCTTTCCAGACGATCTTCCAGGGTTATTTGCGATTGATTTATCACCCGGAACGGAACCAGTCTCTAAAGCTCCGTATCGAATGGCACCAGTAGAGATGAAAGAGTTGGTAACTCAACTACAAGATCTTTTGAAGAAAGGAGTTATAAGACCCAGTGTATATCCGTGGGGCGCACCAGTTTCGTTCATCAAGAAGAAAGACGGAAGTATGCGACTATGTATTGATTATTGAGAATTGAATAAGTTGACCATTAAGAACAAGTATTCGCTGCCAAGGATCGATGATTTGTTTGACCAATTGAAAGGCGCTGTATGGTTTTCCAAGATTAATTTAAGATCTGGATATCATCAATTGAAGATTAATCCAGAAGACATTCCGAAGATAGCATTCTGAACAAGATATGAACATTATGAGTTTTTGGGTAATGCCATTTGGATTAACCAATGCACTAGAAGCTTTCATTGATCTAATGAATTGAGTATTCAAGAAGTATTTGGATAAGTTCATGATTGTGTTCATAGTCGACATTTTGATCTATTCCAAGACAGAGGAAGAGCATGCAGAACATTTGAGAATAGTGTTAGAGACACTGCGACAAGAGAAATTGTACGCAAAGTTTTCCAAGTATGAATTTTGGTTAAAAGAAGTATGATTTCTTGGGCATGTGATTAGTAATAAAGGAGTGGAAGTGGGTCCGTCAAAGATTAAAGCTATAATCAACTGGGAGAGACCAAAAACACCAATGAAAGTAAGAAGTTTCATGGGATTGGAAGGTTACTACAGAAGATTCGTGCAAGATTTTGTGAAGATAGCTACACCATTGACAAAGCTCACCATAAAGAACCAGAAGTTTGAATGGGATGATAAGTGCGAGGAGAGTTTCCAGGAATTAAAGAACATATTAGTTTCTTCTCAAGTGCTAGTCTTACCAGATGATCAAGGAAACTTTGTGATCTACAGTGACACGTCATATAAAGGATTGGGATGTGTTTTGATGCAGCATGACAAGGTGATAGCCTACGCTCAAGATAGCTAAAACCACATGAAAAGAAATATCCACCTCATGATCTGGAATTGGAAGCTATAGTATTTGTATTGAAGATATGGAGGCACTATCTTTATGGAGAAAAGTGTGACATCTACATGGACCACAAGAGTTTGAAGTATATCTTTACCCAGAAAGAATTGAACATGAGGCAGAGAAGATGGCTCGAACTGATCAAGGACTATGACTGTACCATCATCTATCATCCAGGCAAAGCAAATATGGTGTCAGACGCTCTGAGCAGAAAAGAAATGTTAAAAATGATCACTTCATCTGAGGAATTGATCAAGGAATTTGAGAAGCTTGAAATAGAGGTCAGTATTTCAAGTATGTCTACAGATATGTTGTGTGCAATATCTTTTCAACCAGAACTATTAGAGAAGATAAGAAGATGTCAGGAAGAGGTAATGAGCCATGAACAAGAAGAGTTAACAGAAGAAGAGTTAAGGAGTCAAAAGGATTATAAAGGAATCTTAAGATTTTCTTCTAGAATATGGATACCCAATGTAGCCGAGCTGAAAGATGAAATTCTTCGAGACGCTCACAACTACAGATATTCAATTCATCCCGGAAGTAAAAAGATGTACAGAGATTTAAGAGAAAACTTTTGGTGGCCAAGCATGAAGAAGGAAATTACTGAATGGGTGAGTAAGTGTTACACTTGCCAGTGAGTCAAAGAAGAACATCAAAGGCCCAGTGGACTGATAAAATCGTTGGACATTCCAGAATGGAAGTGGGAGCATCTTGCGATGGATTTTATAGTTGGATTACCAAGACCAAGGTAAATCATGATGCTATTTGGGTTATTATTGATAGATTGATGAATTCAGCGCATTTTCTTCCTATCAACGAGAGATTCTTATGGAATAAATTGGTCCAATTATACCTGAAGGAAATTGTGGTTTGACATGGAGTTCATATATCCATAGTTTCAGATAGAGAACCTCGATTTAATTCATGATTTTGGAGAAGTTTTCAAGATTTTCTCGGAACGAAGCTGAATATGAGTAGCGCGTATCATCCGCAGACAGATGGTCAAAATAAAAGGACAATTTAGACTATACAAGATATGCTAAGGGTATGTGTTCTATATTTTAAAGGAAGTTGGGATGAATATTTGCCATTAGTTGAATTCTCCTACAACAATAGTTCTCATGCCATTATTGGAATGCCACCTTACGAAGCTTTGTACGGGAGAAGATGCAGATCTCCAATCTGTTGGGAAGAAGTTGGTGAGAGGAAAAATTTTGGGTCCAGAATTGATCCAACAGACGAAAGAGAAAGTAGAACTCATTCGGAAATGATTAGTGGCAGCTCAAGATCGTCAACGCAAATTTGCTGATCCTACCAGAAAGGAATTTGAAGTTGGTGAAGCAGTTCTATTGAAGGTTTCACCTTGGAAAGGTTTATGAAGATTTGAAAAGAAAGGAAAGCTGAGTCCGCGTTCTGTTGGCCCTTTTGAGATTTTGAGGCATGTGGGAAAGGTCGCTTACGAGCTAGCCTTACCACCACACATGCAAGATATCCACAATGTGTTCCATGTGTCAATGTTGATGCGTTATTTTCCAGATTCGAATCATGTGAAAGAATATGAGCCAGTAGAGATTCAGCTAGATTAGTCTTCTGTAGAGCGACCAGTGCAGATTTTAGATAAGAAGGAAAGAATGCTTAGGAATAAGTCTGTGTCTTTAGTGCGAGTCTTGTGGAGGATCCCAAGGTTGAAGAATCGACTTGGAAGTTGGAAAGAGAAACAAGATCCAGGTATCCTCACTTGTTTTTCTAGGCTGATTCTGAGGACAGAATCCTGTTAAAGGGGAAGGAAGTAATATCCGGGGAAAATTTTGTAAATATTATATGTTAAATGAATAAATATTATGTGTTTATATAAGTAAAAATGATTATTACCATGATATCATGTGTTATAACTGTTATTTGTATTCCCGTGCGAACCAGAAAATTTTTCGATTGATTAATATATATTTAAACTGCAATTATATGAATTAATCTGCAATCGGGACTCATATTTATTTGCGTTTTATCGAGGTACTCGTTTTATCTCTTTTTATGTGCAGTTGAATGTATTTTGCGTGTTTTTGGGGTTTTCTAATAATTGAGGAGTCATTTCTGTTTTTCAAAAAGTAACGGTCCGGGACCCCGTCGGGACGTCAAAGCCCACAAAATTCGTATTTTCATATATTATAAAATCATATGAATTTCAAATACCCTTAATTTTTACATTCTTGAATTATTCGCATTTTTTAGGGAATTTTCATATAAATTTTATATTTTATTACTTTTAAAATTATTCCCCATAATTATTATTTTTGGGCTTAATTATTTTAATTAGAAGATAAAAACACCCTACATTAATTTTGGGGTATATAGTTTTCAGTTAATATAAATAGATGCAGATTTATTTATTTTATTTATTTTTATTAAAAAATTCAGAAAATAAAAGTTGAAGAACATGGGGTGTTCTTGAGCTGGGAAATCAAATCTCAATTTTGGATGTGATTTTGAACTCCAAATTGTAAGTATGAGTAATCAAAATGATTGGATTTCGACTATCTACCTGTTTTAATCATCAAAAACAGTTCAAGAGTAGTAGATTTTAATTTCATTTTTTTAGGGTTCTTCATCAAATTTGGGGCTTTTGATTTAAAAATTGTTGATTGATTCTGTGTATATATAGAGTTTGTCCATGCTTAATACAAATGATTCATGTATGTAGATGCATCATTTTGCCTGCAGAGATACTAGGATGAGTTGTTGGATGAACTTATACTTTTCTTTTCAATTCTTTAATCAGTTGTTAATCGTTTATATGTTTGGGTGATTGAACATGATTGTAGAGATCATAAGGATGATTTTTGTAGAAGATTTGTATAGTTTTGGTTAAAAATTGATGAAACTCGAATTATGCCCTATTTTTAAAATCAAAGTTTTATTCTTATTGTTGATTATCTGATATAAAGGTTAGTAGGATTATATTGTACATGTTATCAACTACATTTTGGTATAAGATTCATAAGTTTTTGTTGTGAAATGATGAGATTTGAGTTTTGGTCGGAGTTCGACCAAACTCGCCGGATTATGTTAATTGATTGCCGATGTGTGGTTGATTTTGGACTGATCCTGACAAACGGAGGGTGATATTGAGTTGGGGGAATCTCTGGGAATGATTTGGCAGTAAAAACGGGTTAGTTTCTGCTGGAAATCGTCGAGTTAGTGGCATGCCAGAACTCGACCGGAGGTTCGAGGTTCACCGGCCGGTTTCTGGGTTTTCCAGATTCCGACGGTGTTCATCGAACATTCCGGCCATGTTCTTGTTAGCCCGCCATTTGATCCTTCATTGACTACCTGAAACATACAAAACCTGTTTTTATACTTTCTATTTTTAATTTAATTCAAATTCATTTCTATTTTCTAAAAATCATTTCTTTTAATTCTAAAAATTATTTACTTAATCATTTTAAATTCCAAAAATTATTTTCTTTTATTATTTTCAAAAATCCAATTTGATTTTATTATTTATAATTTATTTTAGTTAATTATTTATGAATTTAATTAATTGATTAAATCATTTAATTAAGTAATTTTATTTATAAATAGTTAAATAAAATGTAAATTATTTATAATTAACACAAATAATTCTAAAAATTACTTTTAAACTTTTAAAAATCATATTTTGGTATTTAAAAATCAATTAATATTATTATTAATTGATTTATTTCCATTTTATTCTTATTTTATTATAATAAATGAACCGTTTGTCCGTTTAATACGAAACGAACGCGTATAGACTCAGAAAAACATTACGCTTTTAATAAAAATACTTTTAAGACCTAATTTCTTTTGTATTGCAATGTCATTTAATTTGTTAGTCCTTCTAAGTTGGTATCTGATCGGTAAACACTATTATTGACCTGATTTCAATTCTAAATATACTGAGGCCTATCTTTTGACTATCTAATTTATGTGTTGCATAAAATATGTGATTATGTGCTACACGAATGACATGATTACATGCTATGTGATATGCATGCTATATGTTTACAGTTTTAAAATACCATGATTAGTTATAAACACTCAGGTAGACGTCAAGACGTATATTTACGTCATTTGAGTTTGGTTCTGTCAATTAAGATAGTCCTTTTATTTATAGAATCGAGTTGTAAGGAGCGCAGTCTAGTATTGGACGAAGTCAGTAGCCAGCAATTATAAGCCAGGGTTATAGTGAGAAGTTATCGAGCATACCAGGCAAGTATCCCTATATTTACTTATCGTTCAAGTGATATTTATTATGAATCCTAATACGCAAGTATTCTTGAACCTTCTTGTAGCATAATTGCTAGTATCCTTACCTTCAATTAACATTAAAGTGATGTTCATTTTGAACTCTATTACACAAGTATTTCTTACATATTCTAAGTTCAGAATAGTTGATCGTTTTTACATTTTGCTACAAAATTACTCTATATAGTGGAACGTTGAGTTAATATTAGTGAATATCTAATTGTTCTAGTTATTTCGCCATCGGTTGTTGAGATAACTCTGGACCATAAGAAATGGGGAGTTATATAGTTAAGGATGTCATTTAGTCCGACTCCTTTGATTAAAAAATGTTTCTATGGATTGGATGGTAGCGTAAGAGGCCGCGGCGGCGGTCCAGTGTGAGCCATGTATTATACTTGATTATAATACCTTGCTATGCCAATATGTGCCTTGGGTGCCCCGTTTGTTTAGTTGGATATGCTTCAGCATACCGGTGTTGCTCCACGGATGATCACCGGCGGCAACATACCATCGTTCGAGGATTCTAATCCAAAATATAAAGATTTATAAAAGTGTTGTTTATTATCAAAACCTATATTAGTTTTTTATATTCTTCATGTATTGTTGTTTGGTTTTGTTCTTCAAATATATTGCTTTTGCTATTTTAAATCATACGCTATACACTACTTTGTGAGCACTTCTTTCACTCATACTTGTTTATTATTCTGATTCTTTCAGTTAGGCCAGAGTAGGTCTGAGTTCCAGGTTTCATAAGAAGTCGAGTGCTTGTAAGTAGTTGGTGTGTTTCCCAGGTAGACTATTTTGGGACGCTTGACTAGTCTAGAGGATTGTAATAAAATTTGAATAGTTTATAAAACTAAATAGACTTATGGCTTGTAATAACATTTGGTTTGTATTAGTGCATGTTCCATACTATAACATGTGATCGATCCAGTTGCATGCAAGGGGTCATATTTTTTTTATTTCGTTGTGCCTATTTTAGTTTGTGTATCGGTTAGTGACCCCCAAATCTAGACCCCGGGTTTGGAGAGCGTCACATTAATTTAATTCAAATTAGAAAAGATCAAATATATCAGGAAGTAAGTATGAAAGCATGAAGATCCCAATCTTGAAGAAGGCTGACTACTCTACATGGAAAGTGATGATGCTGATATTTCTTGAATCCATTGATGATAGCTATGTTAATATAATCAATGATGGACCACCCTATCTTAAAAAGGTTATTACAATAACACCAACAGTTCATGATCATTATATAAGGAAAGAAAAATCTTAATGGTCAAATGTTAAAAAAGCTACAATGCTTAAGGATGCCAAGGTCAAGAATATACTTCACAATAGTTTAGACAATGTTATGTCAAATAGATTGATTGCTTGTAAGCTTGCCAAAGCTATATGGGATGTATTGGAAACTGAATGTCAAGAAACCTTAGCAATCAAGAAGAATAAAATGGATGTTCTCATTCAATAGTATGAATAGTTTGAGGCAAAGTCTGATGAAACCATTACTGACACTTATGACAGATTCTTGACACTGTTCAATGATCTGTCATTAGTTGGAAATGAGTATGACAAGGAAGACTCTAGTACTAAGTTTCTGAGAGCACTACCTAAAAAATGGGATATAAAACATCCATCATTAGGCACCCGTATGACTTGGATCAATTTTTACTAGATGAAATTTATGCGATGCTGAAAATACATGACTTGGAGATTCAACAAAGGAAGAACATGAAAGGACATAAGATTAAGTCTGTTGCACTTAATGCTGAAACTCACAAGTTTAAGGAAAAGACTAGTGAGAACTCAAGAAGAAGGAACATGGTTGAGATGTCAGATACTGATGAGTGATCAGATCCTGACACTGAGACTGATGAGGATTCTGAGATAGAGCTGGATGATCCTCAAGTAATTTAGATGGATGCAATGTTGTGAAAGGTTTCAGAAGAATGAGATTTAGAAATCCACAGAGAAAAGGTGGTTTAAATAAGAAGTACTATGGTGATGGTAATGAAAAGTTCAGGAAGAATGAAGGTCAGTATTCTAAGGGAAGGAAGTTTGATAAGACCAAGGTGACATGCTACAACTGCAATGAAAAGGGACATTTTGCTGCTGAATGTCCAAAGTCAACTGGGAAGGCACTTATCACCTCAAACTCAAACAAGGACTGGATGGACACATCAAGACCTGACAGTGATGATGAATGATATACTCTAATGGAAAATCATGGAGAGGATGTGTCTTCTACTAATAAGGTACAAATGACTATTTTTCCCATAGATATTGATAACATATCTGAGTTAAAAAGATTTTTAAAATCTTTGCAAGTTAACTTTAAGAATAAGTCTCTTGAAAATGAAGGTTTAGTTCTTGAAAACAAAGAGCTCAAAAAGAGAAATGATCATTTAGAAACTGAGCTAATTTGTATTCATGCAACTTAAACTGCATGTAATAGAGCTAAGCGCAATGAAACTTAGATGCACATTAAATATGCCATGTTAGAGGAAGTTCTTTGAAAAAGAAAGCAAGTTTTTAGAACTTGGATGAGTTCTGGAATAAAGGTTCATAGCTTTATTAATGATAAAAACTGGAAAGAGTGTCTAGGTTATAATAAATACACTGATAAAACATTAATAAAATTAGGACAACTGGAAAAGAAAATTTGTGATGTAACTGATAAGTCTCACAAACAGGGTGTAAAAAAGGTAGGAATGGAAAGCAAAACTATTAATAAAGCAAGTAATTATAAGTATATTTCTGATGCTCCTAGAAAGACTTGGTTTAAATATTGCAATGCTAATCATATTGCTATTGATTACAAGAAGAGTAAAAAGAAAGTTGTTCTTATTCTTGAGTCTGATGTTAGTGGTAGATCAGTATTTTAAAAACCACAGAACCCTTGTTTTTAATGTGGCAGTGTTTGGCATTCCATTTATACCTGTAATGAGTATCATAGTTTGTATCACAACTATTATGATCCTTTGCCCATGTTTAATAAAATTTGTATTTCAGCTTGAACTGCTAACTTGAAAACTCAAGCATCTTTTAGAATTAAAACTAACAGGAAAAAATCCTGATGGAGCAATTCCTGATGAAGTAAATCCAGATGGAGCAAATCCTGATGGTCCAAATCCAGTCAGAAAGTCTTCTGTTACACAAAAACATAAGATGTCAAAAAGGATCCAATAAGTGTGGGTTCTTAAAAAATTTTATTGATCTCCTCATTTCTGATTGTAGGAAAATAAAAAGAATAACTGGATAGTGGTTGTTCTGCACGTATGACTGGAAATAAATCCCTATTATCAGAATATGAGGTAAAGGCCGTCCCAATGGTTTTCCATGGTGATGGAAATGTAGAAAAACTGTAGGATATGGTAATATATCATTGGAAATGTCATCATTCAAGATATAGCTATAGTAGATGGACTAAAGTACAACCTTTTAAGCATCAGTCAAATTACTGATGTAACGACTAGGATTTTCATAAATTATATTATGTGAGTAATATATAGATTATGTGGATTATGTGCAAATTATGTGAATTAGTGAAGGAATATTTAAAATTATATCTAGTTTGATGAGTCGGTACAAGACTTAAGATATGTAATCTGGTTAATAAATGAGTTAAAGTGTTAGCCGCACTGTCGGATGGGACATGACACGTAAAGACTGAATAAATTTAAAGTAAAGTTGATAAGATGATTAAGAAAAGAATCTAAAAGGAATATGAGGGAAATGTGAATGAAAAAGGTTTATGTGTTGATATAACTATTTGATTAAGAGTATGTGAAATTGATTCATTATTTGAATTATCGACTTGTCGGTAATTAATAGAAGTACTTATAAATAAAGTTTAAATGAGAAAATTTGCTAATATGAGATTTTATTGAATGATATATACGAATATATGTTATTTGACCCTAATCTGTGCAAAATTGTGATTTAGGAATTTTTAAATATTTTTAAATGATTTATTTAGTGAAAAATAAGGGATATTTGATCTTTAAATATTTTTATAAAATAATCAGATTATAAAGTTATGAAGCTTGCTCTATTTTCTATAGAATACTCCTAGAAAAATTTTAAAAATAAGGGTTAAATTTATTTTCATATTTTGGTATTTTAAATTGATTTTATAAAAGTTATTTCTATTTTATGGGTTATTTTGTGAAATTCGCTGAAAATAAATCGTACACTCAAAAATTATTCTAAAAATATGAGAAGATAGATAATTTCATTCTTTACATTTTAAGCATAAAATTTCATTTTTTTGGTGAGTTGTTAAATTCCAGTTCTATAATTTACAAATTCATTTTTAGCATTTTCAGTTAAGAAAATTAAGGAAATTTATAAAAGGGTAAATTACCCTTTTGTCCTTTGAATAACCAGATATATACTCCCTCCCCTTTTCTTTCCTCCTCCTTCCCCATCTCTCTCTACTCTCTCTCTCTCTCTAATCTTTCACTCTCGGTAATCTCTCTGTCCATATCTCCCTTGTTTCTTGCTTGTTTTTTAATCCGAGACCACTTTCATGCTTGGTTTCTTCCCCTCTACATCTTTATGTGATTGCATATGCGAATTTATGAGATTTTGGAAAACCCATGTTAGGGTTTAGTTCGGTTTTTCTGAAATTTGATTGGGTTATGTGAATTTGAAGATGATTCATGTTATTAAACATATGTTGGATGTTAAAAATGTTTATTGGTGGAGTTTTGGTTGGAAACCCCAAAGGGGGCACCACCAGATCTTCGCCGCCCTCGGTGGTGAACCACCGGTGAGCCGACAAGGACAATGATGATTTCTTCAGTCTGATTCTACCTAATTCAGTTCATATATATTTGTAATAATTTCTGCATATTTGTTAATTCAAAATTTTAGTTTCAAATTCATTTAATTTAGTTCAATTTTTATTAATAATCGATGAAGATGGGTTTAAAAATTTAGTCATGAGTTTTGTCGAGGTGCATGTGTGATTGTTGAATTTTTCAAATTTATTTAAATTGGATTATATGAAATTGGAATCGAATTTTAAGTTATGTTCGGTATATATAGTTCGTATATTATTATGATAGTGATAAATCAAGTTGCATGTTGATAAGTGGATTTTATATATACTTGGAACGCTTCATTTCAGACTTAAGTTGGTGTTTTGGACTCATGTTGTTGGTATTTTTGATGTATTTTTGTGTTTGTGTGTAATAACCCCAAAAAAAAATTAAACTTTTTGTAACCCTTATGAATAGTGATTTTGCTGATTATGCTGAATAAGAAAATTTTTCATGTCGGGGTTCTTTTATTGATATTCTGAGATCTTATTAGTACTCTATATGGTATATAAGTGTATGTAAAGATCGTCAGAATCCAAATTCGAACACTTTGATTTTTCCCGAAAACCCACCAGATACAGAAAGAATTGAGTATAAGGTAACATGATTAAAAGGATTTTAATTCAAGGATTATAAGAGAGGATCATAAAAGAAATATAAAATATTGAGAAAGGTTTAAGGGAACCTAAGTAATGAGATCCCGGGTATGATCCCTCAAAGGATAAACGAGAACGAAAGTTAAGCGAACCGTATAACAGATAAGCGGTCATTAGCCAAGTAATTAGGGGTTAATCAAAGAGGTTAGTGGGTAATGATGTCATCATACCAATAAGAAGAAAACAAGTGTAAGAAGATGACATAAGAAAGATGACATATGCATGGTGACATATGCATGACAAATTGAAAAGTTAGTTGGTTGATTGTGAGCCATGTAATTTTTACCATGGTAAATTTAATTAGCAAACAAGAGAAGCAACCAAACCAAAAGAAATCATAACACAAAAATTGAGAAGTTGACTTTGTTTTTCCACAAGAAGCTCTCGGCCAAAACCAGATCAGCAACTTCAAACTACCATATCTGCTTCAATACTCACTCAAATAGTATGTTCTATAGCTCTTTGGAAAGGTATTGAGATGGACTACAACTCTTGTTCACAAGTCTCGTTTAAATAGGCATGGGAAGACCCTCGGTTTGACATTTCTTTCAATCTGACTTTTAGAAACTTCAAAACCTAACTTTGTGTTCTTGATTTCTTTGGAAAGATCAAGCTTGTAGGTGGCTCCCTAAGACTTACTAGCTACTCTAATCAGTCCAAGGAAGGTATAACACCTCCAAACCCTAACTTTACTTTGAGTATTAAGATGGTTTTGATGGTTATAGTAAATGAGAAGCATGATGCTTGTGTGTATAGAGTTTGGATTGGATTTGTAGTGATTTGGATGTTGAAATCTTGTTTATAGTTAATGAAACTTAATTATAGCTAGTAGTTCATGTGTGGGGTTGTATAAATTGGAAAATCTTGAGGTTTGGGGACTGATGTAGTAAGGTTTGGATGAGGGTTGGTTGTATTGTTGGTTGTGACTTGAATGGTGGTTGTTTGGAGTAGTTTAAAACTTGGTAATCCCGTAAACATAGCCGTCGTAATGCCCAATTTCATACAACTGCTTGTTCTTAATGTTCGGGATAAAGAGCTAACTATTGAATCTGTGACTTTTCCATCTTTAGTTAGATTATGTCGTAAGCTTCGTTTTGATATGTGGTTCGCTTGAATCCGATGTACGGTTTAGGAGAAACGATCGTTTTAAGTAACGGCATTTCGCGAATGAACCATTACCCCTCACCTTACTTTGAAACCTTGGTTAAGGCCCTTAAATGACTAATTGGAGTATGAAACACTTATGTAAAGTGGATTAGGCAGTTGGTAGAGTACTCGCGAAAGAATATCCTTAAAATTCGTAATGGTTAATTTATTAAAAATGGTGTAGCTGAGGGTACTCGAGCGACTTATGTAAATCGCTAAGCGCAAAAGCGAACGTTAGGGTCTAAGTGGTTAAAAAAACTAGTTTCTTAAGCGACCGTGGTCTAATTCCAGATTATGTTATTGTTCATAGGTTACCGGACCCAGTCTAAGCTTAAGTCTATTCCAGGAACACTCAGGCAAGTTTTCTACCCGTTATACTGTTGTTGTGATGTAAATATATGTATATGCATTATCTTGTGATAAGTGCATGATTGTTATTAACAAATTTTGTGATATATTGGAGCATGCTGATATGGGATATATGCATGTCTGTTTCATAATCTTGATATCTATCTGTTGATTCCAATGCTTATAGTTGCATAATACCTATGCTAGAGATAAGCAGTAATTGTGTATACCCTTAGTATAGGGGACCCAAATGTGAATATTTTCTAAACCGGGAGTCGATGTTCCCGAGTATAATATATATATATAGTTTTCAAAACTATTAATTGTATAAGGTTTATTCGATAACTTTATTTTATTTAATGAATATTATTTTGAATATTCATTCGAGGACTTATGACTCCGCTTATTTTATTAAATGAATATTATTTTGAATATTAAATCGAGGACTTATGACTCCGCTTCTTTTATTAAATAATATTCTTTATTTTATTAAAGAATAATGTTTCGATAATCAAACTTATTTTCGATTATTCAAATAAAGATCGTACTTTCGTATAAGTATATCTTTGGTTATTTATTATTCATTTCAAGTATAAGTTTTAAAACTTCTACATCAATTATTTTTATAAGCATTATCCTTATGGGAATATTATTTAAATAATAATATTCAGATATTTTCTAATATAGCGGGACTGATTTATTTTATTAAATCAGCATTACTCCAAACATTCTTAAAAATGTTTTCGAGTCTTCAAAATGATTTTAAAAGTTAGAGCGGATCCCAAAACTCGTTTTCAACTTTAAGATCTTCCTTTCGAAGGGAATTTAAATACTTGCTCAAAAATCTGAGGGATCCGGCTCCGTGATGTATTCTTATATTCGCAACAAGGTTGTTGTTTTGATAAAAGAGTTTTTGATTACCTACCCAACACTCGGGAAGTAAAATTCTTGGAATAAGTTAATCCATTAACAGGCATCGCTTGGGAAATATCGGTGAGTTTTTCTTTCCAACTAGATGCGACTTCTTGGTGGAGTCGTATCAACAAGTTCCTACTTGGGGAAAGGGGAGACGAGCTTTACGTTTCAGAGTCATGGATTTCATCTGAACTAGGAGTGGCGTAAGTGGTCGAGTGGCGCCGGCCCAACCTTATTTATTGGCCCAAATGGCCCGGAAGTTCCGCTAAGACGGTCCATTCCTTAGGAGTCCAGGGTTCGGTTGACAAGTAAATCCGACTGTTCTCCTCTACATGTAGAAAATGGTGGGGTTGCACTACTGCGACTGATCATCGTAAGTGGTCTTCCTGGCGCGGCAAACTCCCGTAATGAGTTCATCATCCAATTGGATATTTCTGCAACACTACCCAGAGCACTTCTATAGAAATGCTACGGCTGGGTGATTGTTGAGTGCTGGCAGGGTCAAGTTTTCAAAATGATGTTTTCATCAAATGAAGTATCCCGTAACTTCATTTCATTTTGATGATATTTCAAAGATTGATTCTATACAAGTTTTGACGTGTAGCTTCATCTATGGGATGAACTATTTATACCTTGAATGGTGGTAGTTCAAGTAGTATTCGGAAAAAGATATAAGTATATTGGAGTATCTTATAACTTCATATTTTCAACTTATATCTAGTTAATGATTATCTTATGAATGACAAAGGTTTTCAGAAAACCGTTGAGACAAGGTTAGATATATGAGATCACCTTGCAACAATATTTTTATACAGTTATAAACTGGAACTCTGTGTATATTATACATGTCAGAGGATTTCAAAGATTGTGAAAAGTATATATGTATATATATATACTGAATATTTTGCGACTTGGTCGCATTAAGATATCAAATTGGTTCAATTCTTCTTGACCAAGACTTTCATGAGTGCTATGAGAATGCTCATATATTGTTATTCATTATACATATTATTTCGGTGGGCTTGTTGCTCACCCTTACTTTCTTCTTTCATCGCACAACAATAGATAGACAAGATGAACAGGATCAAGCTCCCAATTCGTGAGCGGTTAGGAAACATTTCGCAGTTTCCTGTAGGCATTGATGCCGTTGTAGCTGAGGTAGGAACTACCAGTAGGCTAAGCTTTCAACTTTTGTTGTACCGGACTTATGTATCTATATGATTTGTAATAATGGCAAAGAAATGTAAATTTATTCAGAAACCCTCTTGAGGTGTAATGGCTTATAATGTGGAATAAAATGACTTGTGTTATTTTTGGTATTCATCTCTGAGACTATAACTTGTGGCGTGTGTGTGTATATTGTGGGGTCACAGTACAGAGTAGTTGATTATTTACTAAGATTGGGTGTTATTAAGGGAAATGGAACTCGTGACAACCCGGATCCCCGACCCCGGATTTGGGGGTGTTACAGAAATGATATCAGAGCCAAGCGTTATAAACCTCAGAGATGATGTGACGTTAAAATAATAAGTTCACCAAGATAATAAGAACTCTTGCCAAGTTCATGGTCGGACTACCTAACGTAGTACTGACAGTTAAAACCCTTATGGGAACCTTTATAAATATCGTGATAGAAGCGTAGCTCGTTATCATATATGGTAGCGGGACTCCGAACCCTGAGGTTGAGGACCAACAACACGATGATGTTTTATTAGTTATTGGAGATCAGATTGTGGATCCGATAGAGCGTCCTAACGCAGGATCGGCTGATGTTCATATTGAGGATGTAGAGGTTGAGGATGTTGTCCTAGAAGGGATTATTACTGAGAAGGATTCCGTGGAGGATCCTGACAAGAATGAATAAAGGACCACTAAGGAATTGATGACCATGGTTAGGGCGACTACCAGAGGTAGGATTGGCCGGTCACTACCGGAGGTTCGTTCAAGTTTATAAAGATAGTAGCCCCTTTAACGCGGCTTACTCGTAAGACTGAGAAGTTCGAAAGGACAGAGAAATGCGAGAACAGCTTTTAAGAACTAAAGAAAAGGTTGGTGACGACCCCTATGTTGGCGTTGCCGGATGGAAAAAGGAAATTTCGTGATGTGTAGTGACGCTTCGCATAAGGAATTAGGGTGCTTCTTATACAGCACATCAAGGTAATCGCGTACACGTCAAGACAATTAAGGGAATATAAAATTAGATATCCCCACCCATGAGCTTGGGCTCGTGGCAATAGTTTTGCCCTAAAGATTGGAGGCACTACTTGTATGGAGAAAAGTGCGAGATTTACATAAACCATAAGTTCTCTAGTACATTTTCACGCAGAAAGAGCTCAACATACGCCAGAGGAGGCGGTTAGAGCTAATCAAGAATTATGATTGGGAGATTCTTTATCATTCGGGGAAAGCCAATGTGGTGGTTGATGCCCTTAGTAAAAAGGAGAGACTCAAGATGATAATTTCTTTGAGAGAGTTATAGGAGATTTTGAAAAAATGGAAATAGAAGTGAAGGTAACCGGAGCCGGTACCGAAAAGCTGTTAGAGATTGCAATACTGCCCGAATTATTGGAAAAGAACATATTGTGACAGAAAAAGTGATAATAGATTAATACCGAGAAAGATGATAAGGGAATAATGAGGTATTCCTACAGAATTTGGGTTCCAAATGTTCAAGAGCTTAAAGATGAGATCTTAGATGAAAGCTAGTTTGAGGAATAAGATTTAGAGCAAACCCTGAACGTGATAGTCAGGGAGGTCGCCATCAAGATAGAAGGAACCCATAACATAATGAAGTGGAAAATGAGGATTTAAAACATGTAGGATGACCCCGATTATGGGGAGGAGGAGGGAATGTTTAGACTAAGGAAACAGAAGTCGAGTAAGGAAAGGAGACCCGAGACGGTACTCCTATACGATAATTTATGGACCTTTCTAGACAGAACTTAGACTATTATCCCCAACCACCACCCTAAGGAAATAATGCGGTGAGAAATTCTTTCAGGACCTTTAAGTCACTAAGCTCTCAGAGTTCCAAGGAACAAGCTGACCCAGTCGAGGCAAGAGCCTGGCTAAAGGAAATATAGGAATCATTTGAGATTCTAAATGATTGACAAATCACAAAAGACTATTTTTGTCACTTACCCTCCTAAGAGAGATGCCACCCGCTGGTGAAAGGCCAAGGAAGGCACGGAGCAAGAGATTATAATAAAGATTTAAGTTCAGTCAATTGTTTTCAGGAAAGTACTTCCCAAGGTTATGGAGATAGTGTAAAAGCTTTAGAGCCAGAACAAAGGCAGACGAGTATGATGAATTATGAATCTAAGTTGTAAAAGTTGTCAAGATTCATTCTGAGGACACGAATCCAGAATGACGGGATGTTTGAAATCAATGCTTATGTTGTGTTGGTTCATGTAATGGTTGTAATAGAAATGAAAATAAAAGACTGAAAAGGGAAGGAGTATAAAGGGATATAAAGGAAATAAAGTTGAGAAGTGATAAGGAAGTTAGGTATGGGAAAGCCTAAGAAGCCCTTGCAATAAATATAGAGAAGTGTGTCATCATTAGCGCGATGGTGACTGATCATGAGATAAATTCAAGGTTTGAAGGCGTAAGCGATACTTATAGTTAATTCCCTTGAAGTTGAGAGTATTCGATGAAACTTTGAGATAGATCGATGGATTAATAAGGAAACACGGATGGACTGAGGAGACAGGATAAGAAGAATTTAGGAAAATGGGATGAAGGAAGTGACCTTCAAGAATGTGAAGTGTAAGACCGGTGGCTTGATACCCAGAAAGGGAGACGCCAGGTATGAAAGATATCCCAACATTGAGATGACTGTTGAGATAACAACAAAAGTAAATGAGGAATTATTAAGAAGAAGTTCACGTTGAACACGACCAATATCTTCCAGAACATCCCTGTTGTCATTACCAAATTAGGAAAGAAAAGCGGGTAACAATTGTTATCTTTTGAAGGCCATATGGGTTGACCTCAGTTTGAATAAGGATGCTATCATGAAATTGGTATAGACTATCAAGGTGGGAATGATTGAATAAGATAATCTATCAAGGATATATGACTTGATTTTGTTGGATTTTAATCGCAGCGGAGGCATGGTAAAACACTTTTTACACACATAAAATCCAAATAAAAGCATATAAATCGTGGTGAAAACATAGGGATCGATTACTAACCTTTAATATGCGATCCAAATGCAACGTTCGGAGATCCTTAGCAGCTGCTCCTCAAACGGGAAGCACTCCACCGGTATCCACCAAGAAAACGACGTTAAGGAGGAGGAGGAGGTGGAGAGAATTAGGTTTTATAAAATTTTGGGGTTAGAATAAAAATAGGGTTTATAATAGTATATTTATAGGCAAAATTTTCAGCTGAAATTTTCCCATAAAATATTATTATTATTAACCCATTATTATTCACATTAATAATTAAAACACCTTTTAACTATTAATCCTTTTTCTAAACACTTTAGAAATAATTCTCTCTCTTAATTTAATTTCCAAAAAATTAAATTCTTAATTAATCATATTAAGAACTTTTCTTAATTAATTTATAATCAATTAAATCTCATTTAATCGATTATTAAATTTACCAATTAATTATTTATTTCATAAATAAATAATTATTAGCCATTATTAATTAATTCCTCCACCATTAAATCATTCTCTTTTTATGGTGTGACCCTGTAGGTTCAATATTAAGCCGGTAGTAGAAATAAATAATAATAAAATTATTTTATCATTATTTATATAAATTTTCTAATTTATTAAATATGATTAATTAATTAATCACATTTATTCTACATCGTGAGGGATACTTCTCAGCATATCACGACTATCCGGATAATATGAATTCACTGCTTAGAATACCAAGAACCTATTCAGTGAATAGTTACCGTACAATATACTCCTTCTACCCTACAATGTCCTGATTAAATACAAGGCATGGATCTCGTGTCAAGCCTATCTAATTTAATCACTTGCTTTCCATTTACTATGCTTAGTTCTATGCAAATTAGAAACTCCTTTCTAATTTCATTCACTCTGGCCAGAGATTCCTGAACTAGCATAAGTGGATCAGCCTTGAACATTCGCTTCCTTCACTGGAAGGGGTAGATCCTTTATTGATCATACACTATCTTCGTGTACAAATTCCTATACCCAGTAGAGCCCTAATAATTGTCCCTGGAGACTAAGAACTAAACCAAAGCATAGTTCAGTGTACACAAGATGACTATGATGACCTCAAGTCTAAGGATACTTGTACAACTATCACTATGTGAACAACTGCTGACACGTGAGTGAACTCCATCAGTTGTTCAGCTGGGCGAGTCATGTTCAGTGAACTTATTCTATAATAAGCACCTACATACTAGCTATAGTGTCACCACACAAATGTCTATGAGAACAGACATCCTTCATAATGAAGCAAGCATAGTATGTACCGATCTCTACGGATTATTAATTACCAATTAGTAATCCTACGACCAGGAACTATTTAAGTTTAGAGTTATCATCTTTTAGGTCTCACTATTATGATCTGATCATAATTCATAAAAAGCTTTACTCTAAACTATGGTATATCTTATTTAAACACTTAAATAGATAAAGCCCGTAATAAAAACAAAACAAGTCTTTTATTAATATCAATGAAATCAAAACAGATTACACAGGAAGTTATTCCTAAATCCTAATACATGATTGGACTTAGGACATATTCTTTTCAGATTTATCCATGGAAGGATGCAAGTACTTTTTTAAAGGTGGAATTAAGGATATAACTTCGATAACTGGAGATGAACCCTAGGGGAATGAATAAAGGTTGGCATTTCACCCTTAATAGGGACATTATGAGTTTGGGTAGTATGGAATGAATGACTAAAGTAATAACAACCTTTAAAGATCAGTAGATAAATTTTTCAGAAGTAAATAGACAATGGTTCTAGTATTAGTAAATGGTAATTTGATATGCCCTATATCTAGGAAATACAGGAGGAATGATTCAAGGATAACCTTAGAGGTTTTACAAGGAAAAAGGTAATATTCAAAGTTCTCAAGAATAGAAATTTTGATAAAGGAAATGTGATGTAATTATAATAATGCCAGGTGGGGGCACATGTTGAACCATAAGAAAGTATAGATTAACCTAATAAGGGTCGAGATTGGTGAAATCAAGAAGGACCCAAAATAAGAGACGTCTTAAGTATGATCAAGAGTCAATCATGACAATGTTAACCTCTAAAAGAACGAGGCAACAACTTATGGAAAAATGGTGATATTTTTTTTTCTTTCTCACCAAAGTGTAAGGAAGAGAGTTTTCGCATAAGCAGTGATTGGAAATGAGGTAGAAAATTTAGTTGGATATCATTCAAAAGACATTGATTATAAGGAACTATTACTATCAGGAAAGGCCAATGAGGTGGCCAACACTCTAAGTGTAAGAGAGCAATCATAGGTGCTCGTGCCAGAGGAATACAGTAATCAGGGTTAAATCTGTGAATGTTGTATTATGGTGTGGAAGATTGACATTCCTTTTGATGATTGTGCGATACTCAACCGTGATAGTAGTTTGGTAAAGATTAATTTATGTAATCGCCGTGAGCGGGCTATCTATCTTATAAGGTCATATCTTGAGATAAGCCAGGATCATGTTTCAAAAGGACTAAACGAACCTTTGAGTTAAGTCTTCTATCGAAGGCATATGATTAAGAATGGTATTAACCTGCTATCGTTGCTTTGATTGAAACTCTTCTATAATTTTATCTGCTTCATTTCATGTATGTACATCAGGATCTAGAGTGTTCTTCACGAATCATGAATGGTAATTATGTTACCTCCTCAGAAGAATCCGATACGGCAGGTATGGACTCCGTATGGTTAGCTATTAAGACTTCATGGAAAACGAACGACTACAGTAGGTCAACGGTGGACCATAGTAATGCAGGAATGATTCTACGAGTAATGAGCCGATTACTTACAACCGTGAGAGTTGTATTGGAATGGATGTTGAGATTGAGTACCACTAATCGGGTCGTGGTGGTGTATAAGTCATCATTGATAGACTAATTAAGTAGATTATCTACCTATTGAATACTTATTCCTTCTTATCAATAGAGAGTCGTATTACTATACGAGGAAGGTTACGGTGTAGCAATGGATTCTAGTAACGATGATGTCTAGAATGAAATCCCAGATTCGATTTTCGATGTCGAGGGAGTTTCAAAGGTGATTGTTTATAAGCTCGAGCAAGAGCATGGGTCCATAGAATGATGGATGGAATAGAAAAAAAAATATTTAGGCATGTAAAATACGATGCTATAATACTTGATGTTGATATATATACGTATATGTTTTGTTCTCCTATGACAAACCTCTATAGTTTAGAGGTAGATTTCAAGCCAGATATTTTGTGGCAGTATATTTTATATATATACAATTCTCTTCATTTCGTTCTTTTCTCTCCTTTTCATTTCATGTAAGCTGAGAAGAACAACCCTTCCAGAAGGGGTGGTATTGCCGAATGACTATCTATCTGTGTGATAGAAGCCTAGTAGGATACCACATGTTGTTTAATTGCTTGTCAAGTACTAAAGGCTGGCCACCTTCTGTAATAACTATGCAATAGGACAAGTGTTCACGATCATAGTGATCTCTCAATAAATTCTTTGCTTCTATACGAAGGACCAAGCTTTCGAAGATGGAGGCAGCTAGAGATAAAGTGGTACCAAGTATGGTGGTATTCGGAATGGAAACACATTTGTGATACTAAGGTTGACGCAACTATTAAAAGGCTATAAAACTCTAGCGAGTAAAGGTATATCTAGAATAGTATTATGTACGGAAGATAGTAACGATTATGAACGGCAAAAAGTGGGTATTGAGAAGAAAAAGCTATAATGCTAGAAGCTGTGATGAGAGTCTGTGAAATAGACTTGAAAGAATTTGGAATGATCACTTAACGCGGATTGAGTTTTCTTACGATAATAGATCATATGTCATTATCGAGATGTCACCTTATGAGAACCTTGAGGGAACACAATGTCGATCTCCCTTATGTTAGGATGAAGTTGTAGAGCGCAAGATGCTCAGACCCGTCGTAGTCCAAAGGACCAAGGATATAATAGATCTAATCAGAGGACGGCTGGTAGTAGCCCAAGATGGACATAAGAAGTATGTTGATTTGACATGAAAGGACAAAGAATAGGAAGTAGGGGACCTAGTGTTGTTATAGGTATTCCCTTGGAAAGGATGGATGAGGTTCGGAAAGAAAGGAAAGCTAAGCCCACGAATTGTTGGACCCTTGGATATATTAAGACATATTGGGAAGTTAGCATATGAGCTAGCCCTACCCCCGAACCTGTAGCAAGTTCATAACATGTTCCACGTATCAATGTTAAGGAAGTGTAATCCGGATGCCTGACATATAGGGGCATATGAGCGCATAGACATGCAACCAGACGTAACCTATATGGAGCAACCAAGAAGGGTTATAGATCGAAAAGGAACAAGTGCTTAGGAGAAGGGTTATCAAACTAGTCAGAGTTTGATGGTAGAACCACAATGTGGTAAAATTTACTTGAGAGTTAGAAAGTGCAATGCTAAGAGAGTATCCCTATTCATTTTCTATCTGATTCCGGGACAGAATTCTTTTAAGGAGGGGAGACTGTAATAACCCCCAAAAAAAAATTGAACTTTTTGTAACCCTTATGAATAGTGATTTTGCTGATTATGTTGAATAAGAAAACTTTTCATGCCACACTATGTAGGGGTTCTTTTATTGATATTCTGAGATCTTATTAGTACTCTATATGGTATATAAGTATATGTAAAGATCGCCAGAATCCAAATTCAAACACTTTGATTTTTCCCGAAAACCCACCAGATACAGAAAGAATTGAGTATAAGGTAACATGATTAAAAGGATTTTAATTCAAGGATTATAAGAGAGGATCATAAAAGGAATATAAAATATTGAGAAAGGTTTAAGGAAACCTAAGTAATGAGATCCCGGGTATGATCCCTCAAAGGATAAACGAGAACGAAAGTTAAGCGAACCGTATAACAGATAAGCGGTTATTAGCCAAGTAATTAGGGGTTAATCAAAGAGGTTAGTGGGTGATGATGTCATCATACCAATAAGAAGAAAACAAGTGTAAGAAGATGACATAAGAAACATGACATATGCATGGTGACATAAGCATGACAAATAGAAAGGTTAGTTGGTTGATTGTGAGCCATGTAATTTTTACCATGGTAAATTTAATTAGCAAACAAGAGAAGCAACCAAGCCAAAAGAAATCATAACACAAAAATTGAGAAGTTGACTTTATTTTTCCACAAGAAGCTCTCGGCCAAAACCAGATCAGCAACTTCAAACTACCATATCTCCTTCAATACTCACTCAAATAGTATGTTCTATAGCTCTTTGGAAAGGTATTGAGATGGCCTACAACTTTTGTTCACAAGTCTCATCCAAATAAGCAAGGTAAGACCCTCGTTTTGACAATTCTTTTATTCTGACTTTTAGAAACTTCAAAACCTAACTTTGTGTTCTTGATTTCTTTGGAAAGATCAAGCTTGTAGGAGGCTCCCTAAGACTTCCTAGCTACTCTAATCACTCCAAGGAAGGTATAACACCTCCAAACCCTAACTTTACTTTGAGTATTAAGATAGTTTTGATGGTTATAGTAAATGAGAAGCATGATGCTTGTGTGTTTAGAGTTTGGATTGGATTTGTAGTGATTTGGATGTTAAAATCTTGTTTATAGTTAATGAAACTTAAGTATAGCTAGTAGTTCATGTGTGGGGTTGTATAAATTGGAAAATCTTGAGGTTTGGGGACTGATGTAGTAAGGTTTGGATGAGGGTTGGTTGTATTGTTGGTTTTGAGTTGAATGGTGGTTGTTTGGAGTGGTTTAAAACTTGGTAATCGCGTAAACATAGCCGTCGTAATGCTCAATTTCATACAACTGCTTGTTCTTAATGTTCGGGACAGAGAGCTAACTATTGAATCTGTGACTTTTCCATGTTTAGTTAGATTATGTCGTAAGCTTCGTTTTGATATGTGGTTCGCTTGAATCCGTTGTACGGTTTAAGAGAAACGATCGTTTTAAGTAACGGTATTTCGCGAACGAACCATTACCCCTCACCTTACTTTGAAACCTTGGTTAAGGCCCTTAAATGACTAATTAGAGTATGAAACAATTATGTAAAGTGGATTAGGCAGTTGGTAGAGTACTTGCGAAAGAATCTCCTTCAAATTCGTAACGGTTAATTTATTAAAAATGTTGGAGTCGAGGGTACTCGAGCGACTTATATAAATCGCTAAGCCGAAAAGCAAACGTTAGGGTCTAAGTGGTTAAAAAACTAGTTTCTTAAGCGACCGTGGTCTAATTCCAGATTATGTTATTGTTCATAGGTTACCAGATCCAGTCTAAGCTTAGGTCTATTCCGGGAACACTCAACAAGTTTTCTACCCGTTATACTGTTGTTGTGATGTAAATATATGTATATGCATTATCTTGTGATACGTGCATGATTGTTATTAGCAAATTTTGCGATATATTGGAGCATGCTGATATGGAATATATGCATGTCTGTTTTGTAATCTTGATATCTATCTGTTGATTCTAATGCTTATAGTTGCATAATACCTATGCTAGAGATAAGCAGTAATTGCGTATACCCTTAGTATAGGGGACCCAAAGGTGAACATTTTCTAAACCGGGAGTCGATGTTCCCGAGTATAATATATATATATATATATATTTATTTATATATATATAGATATAGTTTTCAAAACTATTAATTGAATAAGGTTCATTCGATAACTTTATTTTATTTAATGAATATTATTTTGAATATTCATTCAAGGACTTATGACTCCGCTTCTTTTATTAAATAATATTCTAATTTTATTAAAGAATAATGTTTCGATAATCAAACTTATTTTCGATTATTCAAATAAAGATCGTACTTTCGTATAAGTATATCTGGTTATTTATTATTCATTTCAAGTATAAGTTTTAAAAATTCTACTTCAATTATTTTTATAAGGATTATCCTTGTGGGAATATTATTTAAATAATAATATTCAGATATTTTCTAATATATCGGTACTGATTTATTTTATTAAATCAGCATTACTCCAAACATTCTTAAAAATGTTTTTGAGTCATCAAAATGATTTTAAAAGTTAGAGCGGATCCCAAAACTCGTTTTCAAATTTAAGATCTTCCTTTCGAAGGGGATTTAAATACTCGCTCAAAAATCTGAGGGATCCGGCTCCGTGATGTATTCTTATATTCGCAACAAGGTTACTGTTTTGATAAAAGAGTTTTTAATGACCTCCCCAACACTCGGGAAGTAAAATTCTTGGAATAAGTTAATTCATTAACAGGCATCACCTGGGAAATATCAGTGAGTTTTTCTTTCCATCTAGATGCGACTTCTTGGTGGAGTCGTATCAACAAGTTCCTACTTGGGAAAGGGGAGACGAGCTTTACGTTTCAGAGTCATATACGTTTCAGAGTCATGGATTTCATCTGAACTAGGCGTGGCGTAAGTGGTCAAGTGGCGCCGGCCCATCCTTATTTATTGGCCCAAATGGCCCGGAAGTTCCGCTAAGACGGTTCATTCCTTAGGAATCCAGGGTTCGGTTGACAAGTAAATCCGACTGTTCTCCTCTACATGTAGAAAATGGTGGGGTTGCACTACTGCGACTGATCATCGTAAGTGGTCTTCCTGGCACGGCAAATTCCCATAATGAGTTCATCATCCAATTGGATATTTCTACAACACTACCCAGAGCACTTCGATAGAAAGGCTACGGCTGGGCGATTGTTGAGTGTTGGCAGGGTCAAGTTTTCAAAATGATGTTTTCATCAAATGAAGTATCTCGTAACTTCATTTCATTTTGATGATATTTCAAAGCTTGATTCTATACAAGTTTTGATGTGTAGCTTTATATATGGGATGAACTATTTATACCTTGAACGGTGGTAGTTCAAGTAGTATTCGAAAAGAGATATAAGTATATTGGAGTATCTTATAACTTCATCTTTTCAACTTATATCTAGTTAATGATTATCTTATGAATGACAAAGGTTTTCAGAAAAATGTTGAGACAAGGTTAGATATATGAGATCACCTTGCAACGATATTTTTATACAGTTATAAACTGGAACTCTGTGTATATTATACATGTCAGAGGATTTCAAAGATTGTGAAAAGTATATATGTATATATATACTGAATATTTTGCGACTTGGTCACGTTAAGATATCAACTTGGTTCAATTCTTCTTGACCAAGACTTTCATGAGTGATATGAGAATGCTCATATATTGTTATTCATTATACATATTATTTCGGTGGGCTTGTTTCTCACCCTTGCTTTCTTCTTTCATCACACAACAACAGATAGACAATATGAACAGGATCAAGCTCCCAATTCGTGAGCGGTTAGGAAATATTCCGCAGTTTCCTGTAGGCATTGATGCTGTTGTAGCTGAGGTAGGAACTACCAGTAGGCTAGGCTTTCAACTTTTGTTGTACCGGACTTATGTATCTATATGAATTATAATAATGGCAAAGAAATGTAAATTTATTCAGAAACCCTCTTGAGGTGTAATGGCTTATAATGTGGAATAAAATGACTTGTGTTATTTTTGGTATTCATCTCTAAGACTATAACTTGTGGCGTGTGTGTGTATATTATGGGGTCACAGTACAGAGTAGTTGATTGTTTACTAAGATTGGCTGTTATTAAGAGAAATGGAACTCGTGACAACACGGATCCCCGACCCCGGATTTGGGGGTGTTATATTGTGCATTTCAGGCATCAGTTAAATGAAGAAAGAAGCTTTTCAAAAACAATATGATGAAAAGAGATCAGAATTGGAATCCTTGGCCATTCTAAAGTTGTAGATAATCTTGTTAGCTTCACGTGGGCAGTTGAATCGCCTAATTCTGGCGAGCAGAACTCAAGATACGGCCAAAAGAAGAATTGTCAGAATTTTTCCAGAATATCAGTGCGGCCGCACCAGAACTAGCGCGGTAGCGCCGCTGAAAAAACTATTCCAGCATGGCCGCGCCCAAAAACTGCGTGCCCGCGCCCTGTTTCTACCCCAGAAAATTGATTTTAGTCGAAATTGAAGATTTTGAGAGTCCCGATCATCCTGGATCCTATATATACCAATAAAAAGACGTTTTTAACAACAAGGAGTTCTGGGAGAGCAATAAGAAGACCTATAGAGCACAAGACGGCTACGGAGAAGAAGACTTTTGTTTTCTTTGAGCGATACTTGGATGCTTGTTTTTTACTTATCTTTGAACCCTAGCACTCTTATATTGTTTATTATCATGCTTTCACTGGAACCCATGGTGATGATGAGTTCGATTATGAACTAATCGTTATCGTGGGGTTCTAGCATATTTATTTATGGATTTCTTTAGTTAAATTATTTCGATACCTTAGTGTGTGGTGATTGTATGATAGCCTAGTATTGGTTGTGCTTATTCGTCTTATGTGCGTAGCTAATATATAAGATAGCGTGTTAATCTCTATTGAAGCGACAATGAATACAGAGGTTTAGAACTTGCCATGCTAACATAAGTTCATGTGTTACTGTTATGCATGATTCGTAGGTAATTTTAACCATCTTACTTGCCCTATATAATCACGATAGATAACTTGCACATTAAACCGTCATGTTTTCAATTCTTATAGACATATAAGGACTAAGCATAATTGGTGATATTCAACGTCTATCTCTTTTGTGGATGCTTGGTAGTAGGGTATTCGTATAATGAAAGTTCGCATTTACTAGTTTCGTGTTATCTGATTAGTGTCATCACCATTACATGTTAAGGTTAAGAATAAAAAGGCTATTGAATGAAGTATTTAATGAAGTTAGGATCCCATGTTTGTCATATATATTAATTCAACCATTCTTGTTCTCTTAGTTATAATTGTTAGTTTAATTCTTAGTTATAAACAATCTCAACTTGTTATTTGTCTTAACATTGGATAATAACCATATCATTGTTGCATAGGTGCATATTCTTAAAATTAATCAAAGTGTCTCTGTGGGAATGAATTTGATATAAATCTTATACTACTTGTGAACGCGTATAATTGCATGTATTATTAGCTACCGGGGACTCGGTGTTGTTAATTGTTTAGTTTATGTACTTGTCGTCCATGATCTTTAAAGTTCAGTGACTCAGATATTTTACTTACATGGGTACTTGTTTTGTTTCAGGTATTCTAGAGAGCATGTATGCAAACGCGTTCTCAATCTCGTGTCTTTGTTGAGGAAAAAGTTGAAGAAGAAGTTTTTGTTGCAATGGGAGAACCAGTAGCGAATCCGAAGGCTTTTGTCACGCCCCCAACTTAGACAGCAAATTAAACATAACTATTACAACATTTTAAAAGAAGAATACACAACCAACTCCAAGATCTTACAGTTTAGGGTTTGGAACAGCCCAACACTACCAACTATTACATTTGATTAAAAGTACCGAGTCCTCACACAAACTATTATTACTTATTCTACCTGAGCTCGAACATAAGCATCAGCATCACAGGTCTTATGGGCAGTCTGCTTGAATCTAACCATAGCTGCTAGCTGTAATATCAGGGTAAAGCAAGGAGTGAGCCAAACGCTCAACAAGTGCTAACAGTACGACACAAAACATAAATCGAGATATACATTAAAGAATGACAATGGAAAGACATAACCAATGGTAACGAGAGATAAAACTATGTGAGATGGCATCATTTTGCTTGTATCAAAACAATTTTAAAATCATGTCTTAATCAAAATCATTTTATGACGCTACGGACTACAGCCGGTGATCAGCCGCGAAGTAATCCCGAACCTCGCTGGGTTCTAAAACATTAACGGGAATCCCTAGGCAACTTTTAAGCCTAATATAAGTGTGGAAAGGACCCGCGTCTCAGTCCAGATCCACTATTCAAGGAAAACATTTATCCCTCTTTGGGACTGAAAACCCATATTTTATTTATTTCAAAAACTGATGCCGAATTATAACAAAATCTCTTTTAACAGTAAACATTTTATTAAGGGATTTTAGATCAACTCGAAACACGGGAAATGTGGTACTAAATCTCAGGGCCATGATTTACAAAATTTTACTCTATTAGGGTAACCAAAAGGTTTTCATATGTCAGAACTTGGACAGGAAAATTTAGTGAGGCTAATGGATAATATAAAGGGGTAATGCCAAACTGGGCTTAAAGCAATGGTTTCTCGTCAAGGTACATGTGTTGGATCATCAAGAAGATAAGCTTCATGAATACTATGGGTGTTAAGGTATGAATAAATGATTCTTTCGCTCAGGATATATTAGAGTTTTCAAGCTTTGGGATAAGAAAGAGGGGTATCAATCAATGAGGGATTACTTTGATAAGTTTCTGACTTTCAGGGTTCAAGGTAAGGTTCTATAGGGATTCAAGTATCAGGATGAGATATCAATACTTAGGAATCATCAGCATGTTAATCAAGAGGATCAATCAAGTAATATATCAACTCTTCATTTTATCATGGCATTTAACTATCATGAAAAGGCTTTTGAACTACTTGCAATACATACTCGAGGGTTCATGGCATTTCTATATAATTCAAAGATAAACGAAAGATACGCTTGATTTAAAACATATCAAATGACTCAGGATAATTGCATCAATATATATATGAACTGTTTATAGTAAATACGAAGGTCAAGTTGAATCACTTGCCTTGAGAAAGGCTGGTCTGGTCTGACTGGTAGGAGTAACTGGAGCTTCACTCGACATTTATGGCAAGTTTTCCCTCATCTCGAGATCCTACATAATAATAATAATCCTCATTATAATATATTCTTACCATCTTAACCTATTTACAACTTGAAATTAAACACGGATGGCACTTAGGCCTATACGTACTTAGTTTTATATTCACTTTTAAATTACAAAAGTACACACATAGCCACATATTCACATATCATATATTAACACCAAATAACACAATATATACCATAATGCAAAACTAGGCTTGGATGATCTCGGACTCACATCTTAAGTCACTTGGTCGCTAAACTAGACAAGGTCTTCTAATTTTGGCTTCCTAACTCGATGTACATTTCCTAAATTATCCAAAACCTATTGACCCTCACTTGTGCCTTTAGCTCTACTGACCTTATACCATCTTACAACTATGGTGGTCGACCTAATACTCACTTCACTGGTGCAAATTTCAGAATGAGAACTATAGTTTCTTGAGTGCATTAGGCACTCTTAAACTACAATGTTTCCTTCAAAACTTTTACACAAGACTCTCCTGACCTAAGGGCATCTCACAAACTTGATGTGGCTCAAGGGCCTGGCTTTGGCCTTCTTGGGCCTAAGCTAAAAGTCCAAGGTTCCCCTGTTTTTTTGGGCAGAAAACGTCCTGACTTAAATTAACTTGTGACACATGGTTCTAACTCATATCCTATGAACTATGGTTGGAAAAACTTCTCTGACACTCCCGCTAACTAAGGCCCAATAGGGCCTAATGATAACCTACCCATGACATGGTCAAATCTTCCTATTTCTAAGTTGCAACAAAACTGTCCCCTGCTGGACAGATTTTGTTATTCTACTTGTGCACCTAACCAAAAGACATGAAAACCTCCAACCAACTATTAAAACCTTTTATATACTCCCAATACTAACTTCTGGTGGCTTGGGCCTCAAAGTGCACATCAATGACATGGTCAAAACTCACTCTAAACCTCAGGGTACTAAACTGATTTTCTGCAGAAACTATAACTCTCATTTCTCCAAGGATTTGACTTGATAAACTCAACTACCAACATCCCAATACTTAAACCAAGACTTATACATGGTAATCTACTGAACTAACTCCCTTATTCTCAAAATAACCTTGGGTGAGATCATCCTTACCTAAGGTACAATTATGGCAAAACAAAAGAGATCACATTTCTCAACTCACCAATCATTAAGTTTTTGAAACTACAAGATATGCATTTTATAAAAGATAACCACGAATTATTACCATGCAACAAGAAGCATAAATCAATATTAACACATTATTCCTACTGAAATTAAGGCTCACTAACAAAATCTTCCCAAATGATCAAAATCTTACAACATTCTAAGAGAAATCCACATGCATGCATGTCCTCGGGTTTTGCAAACCAAAATAACACATATTCTACCATAAATTGACATGCAAGCCTAGCATGAGCTATACCTAGATGATCACTTAGCATGCAAGGAGTTTTATCAAATTTTCACCACAAAATTCAAGTCATTATCACATAAACGTGCAAAATTTGAGCAAAACAACAAGAATGATCTCAAGGACCATTCATTCGGCTCCCATATGGTCATGGCCAAATGAAATGGATGAGAAGGGCCATTTAATCATCAAGAGTTTCCTTCTCAAGACTTGTCACATATCCAATCCTTGTAGTCCTCTCAAAACAACCCTAAACTCAAAAGAATCAAGGTTGTATTTTGAGTTTCACTAAAACCTTTACATGCAACCTTTAAACTTAAACTTTCTACTCAAAACTCTTTGAAATATGAGTGATAATGGTATGGGAAGTAACATTTACTTGTGTAAAGAGTAGAAGCTTGGTTGAGTAATGAAGAAAAAAAATGGGGAGGGGGGTTTCGGCTAAAAGCCGAGAGTGAGAGAGGGAGGAGGGAGGGAGGAGAAAGTGTGGTGGTGAGTGAAGTGAAATGATCATGTCTTTGCTTGTTTTATGGTTTTTGTATTGGAAAAAGTGAGTGGAATTAGGAATTGACATGATTAGCCTTCCACTTGAACTTGGTTCAATTTGCATGCAAGGGTAAAGAAGGAAATTGGCTAGAAAAATAAGAGTTAGTGGGGTTGGAATTGTCCTCTTTGTCCTTGAAAAGAATGAGAGGGTGGTTTGCATACAAGGGCTTTCTTGTAATTTTCTAAATATGACAACTAAAATTTATAATGATTTATTTTTATAAAATAAAATACAAGTTCAAAAATTATAAAATTTATACCATAAAATAACTTGGATTTTTAGAGACTTTATAAAATCATTTTCAAAATTTGTGAGCAAAATACCTTTTAAAAGAAAAATTTTCCAAGGCTTAGAATATTCCTTATAAATCAAAAATAAAGAAATTAAATAAACTCTTGCTTTGAAAAATCATATACTACATAAAGCAAATTTATAATGCAGAAATTTGCACTCACACAAACGTACAATCATTGAATATATTTTCATTCGGCTTTAATATTATACCAAATCCACAAATAATATTACACGAAGATACAGGTCGTAACATCCTCTCCCCCTTAAGGGATTCTGTCCCCAGAATCTAAGAGAACAGATGAGGATACCGGGAACGCATATCAGACTCTAACTCCCAAGTCGATTCTTCGACCTTAGGGTTCCTCCAAAGCACTTTCACTATCTTTACCGACTTATTCCTAAGACTCTTTACTTGCCAGTCGAGTATTTTAACCGGTTGCTCCACAAATGACAGGTCTACCTGAATTTCTACAGGTTCATATTTTATCACATGGCTAGCGTCAGGATTGTACTTCTTAAGCAACGACACATGGAACACATTATGCACATGCTGATACTGAGGTGGTAAGGCCAACTCGTAGGCCACCTTTCCTACTTGACTCAAAATCTCAAAAGGACCTATGTATCTAGTTGCTAACTTCCCTTTCTTTCCAAATCTCATCAACCCTTTTCTAGGTGACAACTTTAGCAACACAGCTTCGCCAATTTGGAATTGAACATCCTTACGCGCTGGATCCGCATACTTCCTCTGTCTATCTTGAGCAGCAAGCAACCTTTTCTGAATTAACTTGACTGTGTCATGCAACTGTTGTACCAATTCCGAGCCAAGAATTCTTCCTTCCCCTACTTCATCCCAATTTGTTGGTGATCTACATTTTAGCCCGTACAAAGCTTGGTATGGTGGCATGCCGATACTGAAATGATAGCTGTTGTTATAAGAGAATTCAATCAACGGCAAGTGGTCATCCCAACTTCCTGCAAAATCGATTGCACAACTGCGCAACATGTCTTCAATTGTTTGAATTGTCCTTTCACTCTGGCCATCAGTCTGCGGGTGGTATGCCGTGCTCATATTCAGCTTCGTGCCAAGACATTCCTGAAATTGCTTCCAGAATCTCGAGTTAAAGCGGGGATCTCTGTCTGAAACTATTGATACGGGTACTCCATGCCCTAGTACGATTTCGTGCACATACAAATGAACCAACTTGTCCAGTGACGACTTCTCATTTATTGGAAGGAAATGCGCCGAGTTCGTAAGACGATCAATTATAACCCATATTGCGTCATGTCCGGATTTCGTTCGCGGTAGTCCTACTATAAAGTCCATAGCGATATTTTCCCATTTCCATTCTGGAATCTTCAAGGGTTGAATTAATCCGCTTGGTCGTTGATGTTCTGTCTTCACTTTCTGACAAGTATAGCACTTCGCAACCCATTTTGCCACGTCTCGCTTCATATTTGGCCACCAAAAGTTATTCTTTAAGTCTCGATACATCTTGGTGCTTCCCGGGTGGATTGAAAATTTCGAATTGTGGGCTTCATGGAGGATCTCATTCTTTAATTCAAGTACATGAGGAATCCATATTCTGGATGAAAACCTTAGTATCCCTTGCTCATCCCTTTGAGTATTAATCTCCTCTCCAGATAACTGATTCTTCTCTTTCTCCGTTACTTCTTCTTGACACTTCTTTATCTTTTCCACTAGTGTTGGCTGAAAGGTCATTGCACGACAAACTTCCTCAACTTTTCCATAAGCACAAAGTTCCAATTCCAATCTTTCGATTTCTTCAGATAACTCTTTTGATGTAATCATCATATTCAGTCTCTCCTTCCTACTCAGAGCATCGGCCACTACATTCGCCTTTCCAGGATGGTAATTTATCGAACAGTCATAGTCCTTGATCAATTCCAGCCATCTCCTCTGCCTCATATTGAGCTCTTTCTGAGTAAAAATGTACTTTAAACTCTTGTGATCCGTGTAGATTTCACACTTCTCTCCGTAGAGGTAATGTCTCCAAATCTTAAGTATGAACACTATGGCGGCTAGTTCCAAGTCATGCGTCGGGTATTTTAACTCATGCGGTTTCAACTGTCTTGACGCATATGCGATCACTTTACTGTGTTGCATCAACACACAACCCAAACCCTTATGTGAAGCGTCGCTGAATATTACAAAGTTCCCTTGATCATCTGGAAGTACCAATACCGGAGCTGTTACCAACTTCTGCTTTAACTCTTGAAAGTTATCTTCATATTCTACACTCCATTCAAACTTTTGATTCTTTCTGGTTAACTTGGTCAATGGCGTGGCGATCTTCGAGAAATCCTTGACGAATCTTCTATAGTATCCGGCCAATCCTAGAAAACTTCACACTTCCGTAGGAGTCTTTGGCCTCTCCCAACTCATAACTGCCTCAATCTTTGCCGGATCCACTTTAACTCCCTCATTTCCAATGACATGCCCCAAAAATTGAACTTCCTTTAACCAAAACTCACATTTGGTAAACTTGGCATACAACTTCTCTTGTCGGAGTATCTCCAATGCTATCCAGAGGTGCTGCTTATGTTCTTCTTCCGACTTAGAATAAATAAGGATGTCATCAATAAATACCACGACAAATTTGTCCAAATACTTCTTAAATACCCGATTCATCAGATCCATAAATACGGCCGGAGCGTTGGTCAGTCCAAACGGCATTACTAGGAATTCATAATGCCCATATCTGGTCCTGAATGCGGTCTCGGGAACATCTTCTTCTTTGATCTTTAATTGATGATATCCCGATCTCAAGTCAATCTTTGAAAAGCATTTTGCTCCCTTCAACTGATCAAAAAGGTCATCTATCCTTGGTAGTGGGTAGCGGTTCTTGATCGTTACCTTATTCAACTCCCGATAATCTATGCATAGACGCATACTCCCATCTTTCTTCTTTACAAACAGAACAGGTGCTCCCCATGGCGACGCACTTGGCCGTATCACTCCCTTATCCAACAATTCTTGTAGCTGGCTCGCCAACTCTTTCATTTCTGCTGGTGCCATCCTATATGGGGCCTTTGAAACTGGTTCCGTTCCTGGAGCAAGGTTGATCTCGAACTCGATTTGTCGATCTGGTGGTAAGCCTGGTAGTTCATCGAGAAACACATCCGGGAACTCGTTAACTACAGGGATATCTTCCATGCTGGGGCTGCCTTTTTCCGAATCCACTACATAAGCTAGGAACGACTCACAACCTTTTCTAAGTAGCTTCTTAGCCTGAACAATTGTAAGAAATAGTTGCTCTTGCCTCTGCCCCTTAAATACTACCTTCTCTCCACTCTTCGTCTTTAAGTACACTCTATTGGTCTTACAATTAATCTGAGCGTTATTCTCTCCTAACCAATCCATTCCTAAAATTATGTCAAACTCTCCCAACTTGAAGAGTATCAAGTCGGCTGAAAACTTATACCCCGAAATATCAATCTCACACTTTGGACAAAATTGATTCACAGGAATCTTCTCTTGGTTCGCAATTACCACATTTACTACCTCACTCATAATCATTTTCTCACATTGAAGCTTATCAACAAAAGATTCTGATATGAAAGATCTTGTTGCTCCCGAATCAATCAATACTTTAGCTTTGACATTATTGAGTAAAAGTGTACCTGCTATCACCTCCGAATTCTGTACAGCATCCTTCATCTTCAAATCAAATGTCCTTGCTGTTGCTTGCGGGGTTGGTGTAGGTGGTGGAGGTAATGCCAATACCTCAGCTGGCACGCTTGCACTGGTACTTGCCACATTCATCAGAGCTTTGACTGGTCCGGTTGCCTTGCACTCACTAGCTATGTGTCCAGTCTTCCCATACTTGTAACACGTAACTCCTGGCTTCGGCATCTTGCACTCATTCGCCAAATGTCCCTTCTGATTGCACCTGTAGCATGTCATGCTCAGCTTATTACACACTCCGGGCTGCCTTCTTCCGCAGTGCTTGCATTCTGGCCTCTGGAACCTGTTTTCTCCAACTTGCCCTTGGCTTGCCTGATTGTTCCCCTTCGATTCTTGCCTTTTACCCAAATTTCCTTTCTTTTGAAAATTTCTGCCCTTCTGGAAACCAATCCTTTTTACATTCCGATCTTGTGAACTTCCGGCTTCAGACTTTTCTCCATAAAATAGAACCTTCCTCTTCTCGTTATCCCTCTCTTTCCTTGACTGCATCCCATTATTCTCAATCAGAGCAGCTTTCTGTACTACTTCCGCATAAGTTTCAAGCTCAAACATAGCCACCCTATCTCTGATCCAAGGCTCCAATCCTTGTTAAAATTTCTTTGTTTTTTCCTCCTCAGTGCTGGTATACTTTGTCACAAACCTTGACAACTCAGTGAACTTCTTCTCATACTCCAATACAGTCATGTTCTCTTGCTTCAACTCAAGAAATTTTAGTTCCATCTGATTCTGCATGTACTTAGGGTAATACTTGTCCAGAAATAACTTCTTAAATCTCTCCCAAGAAACCTGCTGAGTGACTTCCATAACTTTTACTGATTCCCACCAATAGATGACTTCTCCCTTCAAGAAGTAAGTAGCATACGACGTCTTCTGATCGTCTTCTAACTGTACCAACTCAAAAGCCCTTTCCATCTCCTTGATCCATGTGTTAGCTATCACTGGATCAGTGGTATCATGAAATGCAGGTGGATTCACATTCTGAAAAGCCTTGAAAGTGACAATTTGTCTTGGTGGTACTGGTGGTTCAGGTGGTTGGTGGCTCACGGTTATCTTGGTTTTCAATTCGTTGTTGAAGAGTTAGTTGTTGTTGAGCTATAGCATTGGTTTGCTGTTGCAAAGTTTCCAGTAGTCGAAGAATATTTGGGTCTGTGGTGGATGTGGTTGTTGGATTCTTTTTGGGAGGTATAATCCTGAAATAAGAGTTATGTCAAAACAGATATGAATGATAAAATGATTCGAGGGTATCGCATGGCATTCTTATTTACATATGGGCTCAAGTTTCCAAATTAAGCAGTTATGATGATGCATATAAAAACATAAAATAATAGTTGAGAGCAAATGGAACAATAGAACATAATTATTGATATTTTAAAGGTCACAATACATAGGATTTGGACAAAGTCTGATTCTAGGAATAACAGGCTTATTTAAAGGAAACAACGGAAACAACTGGGGATTCCATAGAGTCTGATAGTACAACAACATGAAAGGTAAATGGAAAGAACTAAGGCTCCACTCCATCTGAACGGGGCTTGGTAGTCTTTTCCTCTCGAAGCGTCTTCACAATGCTCTGGAGCTCATCCGCCACCATCTGAATGACATACTGGCTGGTACGGTCCCGGTGCACTGGCATCTCCTCAAGCTTAGTGTTGACGTACTGAACCAAGGTCTCAAGTCTCGCAGTCATCTGCTCGTTGGGCTTCCCTTCATAGTTTCGGCTGTCCGGATACACGTTCTTCAGTCGGTCTATCAGTCGGTCGTACTTGCCCTGAAGCATGTCGAACTCGCGCCTCAACTCAGCATACACTGTGAAAGCAATAGTGTCGTCCGACCCAGAGGATGACGAGGAATGCGCCTTTTTGCTGACAACCAATAAGAGGAGTATTAATAATAATTTACTTAACCTACTCTCTCGCATATTATCTATAACCTACACACATATCCTATAACCTATTTGGGCTGTCCAGGGACTCTAAACCGTAGCTCTGATACCAAAACCTGAAAGGAATATGTCTTAAGTCCAATCATGAATTAGGATTTAAGAATAACTCTTTATGTAATCTGTTTTGATTTCATTGATATTAATAAAAGACTTGTTTTGTTTTTATTACGGGCTTTATCTATTTAAGTGTTTAAATAAGATATACCATAGTTTAGAGTAAAGCTTTTTATGGATTATGATGAGATCATAATAGTGAGACCTAAAAAGATGATAACTCTAAACTTAAATAGTTCCTGGTTATAGGATTACTAACTGGTAATTAATAATCCGTAAAGATCGGTACATACTATGCTTGCTTCATTATGAAGGATGTCTGTTCTCATAGACATTTGTGTGGTGACACTATAGCTAGTATGTAGGTGCTTATTATAGAATAAGTTCACTGAACATGACTCGCACAGCTGAACAACTGATAGAGTTCACTCACGTGTCAGCAGTTGTTCGCTTAGTGATAGTTGTACAAGTATCCTTAGACTTGAGGTCATCACAGTCATCTTGTGTACACTGAACTATGCTTTGGTTTAGTTCTTAGTCTCCAGGGACAATTATTAGGGCTCTTCTGGGTATAGGAATTTGTACACGAAGATAGTGTATGATCAATAAAGGATCTACCCCTTTCAGTGAAGGAAGCGAATGTTCAAGGCTGATCCACTTATGCTAGTTCAGGAATCTCTGGCCAGAGTGAATGAAATTAGAAAGGAGTTTCTGATTTGCATAGAACTACGCATAGTAAATGGTAAGCAAGTGATTGAATTAGATAGGCTTGACACGAGATCCATGCCTTGTATTTAATCGGGACATTGTAGGGTAGAAGGAGTTTATTGTACGGTAACTATTCACTGACAGGTTCTTGGTATTCTAAGCAGTGAATTCATATTATCCGGATAGTCGCGATATGTTGAGAAGCATCACTCACGATGTAGAATAAATATGATTAATTAATTAATCATATTTAATAAATTAGAGAATTTATATAAATATTGATAAAATAGTTTTATTATTATTTATTTCTACTATCGGCTTAATATTGAACCTACAGGGTCACACCATAAAAAGAGAATGATTTAATAGTGGAGGAATTAATTAATAATGGCTAATAATTATTTATTTTTGAAATAAATAATTAATTGGCAAATTTAATAATTGATTAAATGAGATTTAATTGATTATAAATTAATTTAGAAAAGTTCTTAATATTATTAATTAAGGATTTAATTTTTGGAAATTAAATCAAGAGAGAGAATTATTTCTAAAGTGTTTAGAAAAAGGATTAATAATTAAAAGCTATTTTAATTATTAATGAGAATAATAAATGGGATAATAATAATAATATTTATGGGAAAATTTCAGCTGAAAATTTTGCTTATAAATACACTATTATAGACCCTATTTTATTCTAACCCACATCGAACCCGAAAACCCAATTCTCTCCACCTTCTTCCTCCTCCTTAACATCGTTTTCTTGGTGGATACCGGTGGAGTGCTTCACACTTGAGGAGCAACTGCTAAGGATCTCTGATCGTTGTCTCCGAATTATTTTAAAAGGTTAGATTCGATCCCTCGAATTTTTATTCACGATTTATATGATTTTATTTGGATTTTGTATGTGTAAAAGTGTTTTGCCATGCCCCCGCTGCGTTTAAAATCCATCAATGGTATCAGAGCATAGGTTGTATGCATATAGATCTGTGGTAAAAATTTCAGAATTTTATGTGCTTGTATGAATTAATTATGATTTTTACAAGTTATATCATGAATTAATTTTTTCTGTTGAGAAATCGTTTCTCAGAATAATTTTGAATGTTGATCTGGGTTCTACAAGTGTTGTATATCGTCTGGGTATTTTTTTCATAATTTTATGATGTATAGATTTTTTATTATGAATTTTTGAAGTTCTTGTAATTAAAATTCTTAATTAAATAAGTAAATATATGTATATAAAGTATATATATATATATATATGTTTATATCTGTACTGTTGTCATCTGCTGTTGAATGCTGTCTGTGTTGGCACGGAAAGAAAGAGAAGTCAGGTACGGCTGCGCGCTGTTCGAGAAGAAAAGAAAAGGCGGCTGCTGAGAAAAAAAAGGGGTGTAACGCATTCTGGGAAGCATTACACACCTGTGGCGCATTCACGGAATGCGTTACACCCTTTAATGGCTTAAAAGGGGTGTAACGCATCACCGGAATGCGTTACAGGGCTTGTAACGCGTTCCTGTAATGCGTTACAGCCCGTCTGTTGATTTTAAAATTGATTTTCTGGGAGTTTCGTAACTCCGTTTTGGGCATGCAATATACCGTTGGATTCGTTTTTCCGAGACGGATCTAATGGAGTGATCAATTTTAGTTTATATAAAATTTTTGAACTATTTATATTTCCATGAAGTGTTTTAAAGCTGTTTTTGATTGTTTTAATTGATTTTAAATGGTTCATGTGATACATAGAGATGTATAATGCTTAGACTAATGTGCTAGATGATGTAACATGCCTACCTTGATGTTTATTCATGTTGATATATGTGATATATGCTTAGTTTATCATGTGATGATAGATTTAGGTGAACTTAAATAAAGATAAGGCGTTTGTTAGACAACCTAGTATAGTGAAATTGTTTCATAACCTTAATAATAATATTATGAATACAATCATGAGATTCTTGTGTTTATGAAACACGTAATTGAATATGAATTTTCGATATGAGAGAAAGGATGATTCTGTCAACAACAGATTTATATCTGTAAGAAAGGGTTATTAAGTGACGCCTCTTGACAATGCTCCACCCGATCTGGGAATCATCGGATTATTGATTATTGATTTGAAATATTTAATTTAAAAGGAAGAATTTCTTTATAATATGATTATGATTGTAACGTAATATAATCCCTCTAAAATTAAATAATATCAAGTAGTAATTGGCCAATGACACAACAGGCTTGTGTCGGTCATAGCCTTCCAACATGGTAGAAAGTAGTTCTTATTTTTGAATCATTGTCATTTCGTGCCACAGCCGAGGGCTTTGATTTCGAAATAAGAAATACTTGTCTATTACATAGAGATGTGTATATTGAATAAGAATCTAAATGTCGTTATGTGCCACAGCTGTGGGCCTTTGGGGACTGATTCAATTGTACGGAATGTTGGGTTAGACTTGACTTAGAATATTGAGTTTGTCGTGCCACAGCCGTGACTCAATTATTCAAGAGGCTAAAGTTTGATTAGGGAATAACATTAGATGTAATTGATAAGAGTTATCTGCCTATTGAACATTACATGGCGTTTCGTGCCACAGCCGGGGTTATGTAATGGAATGTAGGATCCCTATTCCCACTAGCATTATGAATGCTTAATTTTTCACGTAGGGGGTTGAATAAATTAGATAAACTAGTGGGAGCCACTTATGAATAAAGACCCGATTCATATAGTATTTTGAAATGAAATCGAATATTTGCTAAGTGTTGTTATGTGTTTATCATTTACAGATTTACTTTGTACGTTATGTCTTCTGCACTATCACTCAGGAGCATACTAGATGCTCACAAATTGACTGGTCCTAATTATGTTGACTGGCTTCGAAACTTGAGAATTGTTCTCAGGATTGAGAAGCTGGAATACATGATTGACTCACCTAATCCTACTGAACCTGCTAGCGATGCGCATAATGATGAACATATTGTGTATCATAAGTGGATGGATGATGCAAATGTTGCTCAATGCATCATGCTAGCTTCCATGAACATTGAGCTACAGAAGCAACATGAGCATATGGATTCTCACACTATCCTCGTGCATCTACAAGAGTTGTATGATGTGGCGGGGAGGACAACTCGATATGAGATATCGAAGGAGTTGTTCGGTTGTAGGATGTCTGAGGGATCATCTGTGAATGACCATGTACTTAAGATGATCAATTTGATTGAACGTCTTAGACAACTTGGTTTTGCCATGGATGGGGAGCTGAGCCAAGACCTGGTCTTGCAATCACTTCCAAGTTCGTTCTCGCAGTTTATTGTGAACTTTCACATGAATAAGTTGGATGTCAGCCTGCCTGAACTCCACAACATGTTGAAGACTGCGGAATCAAATTTTCCCCCTAAGAAGAGTTCTGTTCTTCTAATTGGTGAAGGTTCCAATCCTAAGAAAAGGAAGAGGAACTCTTCCAAGAAGAAGAAAGTAGGTGATGAAAAGCCGGTTCCACCAAAAGCTAAAGACCCCAAGAGCAAAGTTATTTGCTTTCACTGTAACAAGGTGGGGCACTGGAAGAGTAACTACAAGGTTTACCTTGCAGAATTGAAGAAGAAGAAGGGTAGTGAGACTACCGCTTCTGATTCAGGTATGTTCATGATAGAAGTGAATATGTCATTAGATCAAATTTCTACTTGGGTATTAGATACCGCCTGTGGTTCTCATATCTGTAATTTGTTGCAGGGACCAAGGAGAAGTAGGACTCTTGAGGAAGAGGAGGTGATTCTACTGATGGAAATGGAGCAAGAGTTGCTGCAGAAGATGTAGAATCATTTCATTTACATATGCTTACGGGCAAGACTATTGTTTTAAATAATTGTTATTTTGTTCCCTCGATTGTGAGGAATATTATTCCCATGTTAGACTTGGCTGGATTTTCATTTATTATTGAGAATAATGAATGTTCTATTCTTAGAGATAATATTCTTTATGGACGTGGTGCTTTAAATAATGGTTTGTATGAATGTGACATAATTTGCTTCAGATTGAACAAACTAATAAAAGAAAAGGGATGATGAAAATCTCACTTTATAGTGGCACTGCAGTCTCCATTTAGTAGACATGGAGAGAGGACTGCAAATTTTCTAGGATTGGTACACACAAATGTATGTGGACCAATGTCTACGCAAGCCATGGGTGGATTTTCATACTTCATTACTTTCATAGATGATAGATCTGGATTCGGATATGTGTTTGATGAAACACAAGTCTGAGGCCTTTGAAAAGTTCAAAGAATATAAGTATGAAGTGGAGAAACAACCAAACATAGTATTATAATTCTTCGATTAGATCGAGGTGGTGAATACTTGAATGGAGAGTTTCTGGATTATCTCAAAGTAAATGGTATAGTCTCCCAGTGGACTCCTCCAGATTAGTATCTGAAAGGAGAAATCGAACTTTTTTAGACATAGTTCGGTCCATGATGAGCTATGCAAATCTTCCAATATTCCTATGGGGTTATGCATTGGAAACCTCAGCATATTTACTGAATAAGGTGCCTTCCAAATCTGTTCCTCAAACTTCGTATGAGATATGGAAAGAAAGGAAACCGAGTCTTAAACACGTTAAGATTTGGGGATGTCCAGCTTATGTCAAGAAAGTTGACCTAGATAAGCTGGAATATCGATCCGTAAAATGTAGTTTTGTGGGATATCCTAAAGAGACTTTAGGGTATTACTTTTACACCGATCATCGGGTGTTTGTCTCCAGACATGCTACCTTCTTGGAAAAGGAGTTTATCTTTGAAGGAAATAGTGGGAGCAAAATTGAACTTGATGAAGTTCAAGAAGCACAAACTACTACGGATCAAGTGGAAACACCTGTTCTGACTGAACAACCTTTTGTGGAACAGCCCATTCATTGATCAGGGAGAGTGTCTCGCCAACCTGAGAGGTATTACGGCCTTGTCATTGAGAATGACAATGAGTTGTCGATCATTGATGATGATGACCCTGTGACCTATAATGAGGCTATGAGTAGTGTTGACTCAGAGAAATGGCATAGTGCCATGAAATCCGGAAAGGAATCTATGTATATGGTATACAAAAGATAGATTATAGCAGATGGCCAGGTGGAGACCTATAAGGCCAGGCTTGTGGCAAAAGGATTCAAACAGAGGCAATGGATTGACTTTGATGAAACCTTTTACCTGTAGCCCTGTTAAAATCAGTTCGGATTTTGCTTGCGATTGCTGCTTACTACGACTATGAGATCTGGCAATTAGCCAGATGGTTTTCTTTCCAAGAGAAATGAAAACCTAGTGTGTAAGCTACTGCGAACCATATGTGGTTTAAAGCAGGCTTCTCGAAAGATGGAACATTCGTTTTGATGAGACAATCAAAGAGTTTGATTTTATCAAAAACGAAGATGAACCATGGGTCTACAAAAGGGTTAGTGGGAGCGTGGTAACATTTCTTGTATTGTATTGAATTAGAGTTGACACACATAACAAAATAGCAGACCCACTCACAAAGCTACTTTCTGAAAGTCACTTTGATCGTCATAAAGACTAGATGGGTATTAGATACCAGAGTGATTGGCTTTAGTACAAATGGGATATTGAAAGGAATATGTCCTAAGTCCAATCATGAATTAGGATTTAGGAATAACTCTTTATGTAATCTGTTTTGATTTCATTGATATTAATAAAAGACTTGTTTTGTTTTTATTACGGGCTTTATCTATTTAAGTGTTTAAATAAGATATACCATAGTTTAGAGTAAAGCTTTTTATGGATTATGATGAGATCATAATAGTGAGACCTAAAAAGATGATAACTCTAAACTTAAATAGTTCCTGGTCATAGGATTACTAACTGGTAATTAATAATCCGTAAAGATTGGTACTTACTATGCTTGCTTCATTATGAAGGATGTCTGTTCTCATAGACATTTGTGTGGTGACACTATAGCTAGTATGTAGGTGCTTATTATAGAATAAGTTCACTGAACATGACTCGCACAGCTGAACAACTGATGGAGTTCACTCACGTGTCAGCAGTTGTTCGCTTAGTGATAGTTGTACAAGTATCCTTAGACTTGAGGTCATCATAGTCATCTTGTGTACACTGAACTATGCTTTGGTTTAGTTCTTAGTCTCCAGGGACAATTATTAGGGCTCTTCTGGGTATAGGAATTTGTACACGAAGATAGTGTATGATCAATAAAGGATCTACCCCTTCCAGTGAAGGAAGCGAATGTTCAAGGCTGATCCACTTATGCTAGTTCAGGAATCTCTGGCCAGAGTGAATGAAATTAGAAAGGAGTTTCTGATTTGCATAGAACTACGCATAGTAAATGGTAAGCAAGTGATTGAATTAGATAGGCTTGACACGAGATCCATGCCTTGTATTTAATCGGGACATTGTAGGGTAGAAGGAGTTTATTGTACGGTAACTATTCACTGACAAGTTCTTGGTATTCTAAGCAGTGAATTCATATTATCCGGATAGTCGCGATATGTTGAGAAGCATCACTCACGATGTAGAATAAATGTGATTAATTAATTAATCATATTTAATAAATTAGAGAATTTATATAAATAATGATAAAATAGTTTTATTATTATTTATTTCTACTACCGGCTTAATATTGAACCTACAGGGTCACACCATAAAAAGAGAATGATTTAATGGTGGAGGAATTAATTAATAATGGCTAATAATTATTTATTTGTGAAATAAATAATTAATTGGCAAATTTAATAATTGATTAAATGAGATTTAATTGATTATAAATTAATTGAGAAAAGTTCTTAATATTATTAATTAAGGATTTAATTTTTGGAAATTAAATCAAGAGAGACAATTATTTCTAAAGTGTTTAGAAAAAGGATTATTAATTAAAAGGTGTTTTAATTATTAATGAGAATAATAAATGGGATAATAATAATAATAATATTTATGGGAAAATATCAGCTGAAAATTTTGCCTATAAATACACTATTATAGACCCTATTTTATTCTAACCCACATCGAACCCGAAAACCCAAAAAGTTTGGAAAACCCAATTCTCTCCACCTTCTTCCTCCTCCTTAACATCGTTTTCTTGGTGGATACCGGTGGAGTGCTTCACACTTGAGGAGCAACTGCTAAGTATCTCTGATCGTTGTCTCCGAATTATTTTAAAAGGTTAGATTCGATCCCTCGAATTTTTATTCACGATTTATATGCTTTTATTTGGATTTTGTATGTATAAAAGTGTTTTGCCATGCCCCCGCTGCGTTTAAAATCCAACAAAACCTATCACGCCCCCAACTTAGACAGCAAATTAAACATAACTATTACAACATTTTAAAAGAAGAATACACAACCAACTCCAAGATCTTACAGTTTAGGGTTTGGAACAGCCCAACACTACCAACTATTACATCTGATTAAAAGTACCGAGTCCTCACACAAACTATTATTACTTATTCTACCTGAGCTCGAACATAAGCATTAGCATCGCAGGTCTTACGGGCAGTCTTCTTGAATCTAACCATAGCTGCTAGCTGCAATATCAGGGTAAAGCAAGGAGTGAGCCAAATGCTCAACAAGTGCTAACAGTACGACACAAAACATAAATCGAGATATACATTAAAGAATGATAATGGAAAGACATAACCAATGGTAACGAGAGATAAAACTATGTGAGATGGCATCATTTTGCTTGTATCAAAACAATTTTAAAATCATGTCTTAATCAAAATCATTTTATGACGCTACAGACTACAGCCGGTGATCAGCCGCGAAGTAATCCCGAACCTCGCTGGGTTCTAAAACATTAATGGGAATCCCTAGGCACCTTTTAAGCCTAATATAAGTGTGGAAAGGACTTGCGTCTCACTCCAGATCCACTATTCAAGGAAAACATTTATCCCCCTTTGGGACTGAAAACCCATATTTTATTTATTTCAAAAACTGATGCCGAATTATAACAAAATCTCTTTTAACAGTAAACATTGGATTTTAGATCAACTCGAAACACGGGAAATGTGGTACTAAATCTGAGGGCCATGATTTACAAAATTTTACTCTATTAGGGTAACCAATAGGTTTTCATATGTCAGAACTTGGACAGGAAAATTTAGTGAGACTAATGAATAATATAAAGGGGTAATGCAAAACTGGGCTTAAATCAATGGTTTCTCGTCAAGGTACAGGTGTTGGATCATCAAGAAGATAAGCTTCATGAATACTATGGGTGTTAAGGTATGAAGAAATGATTCTTTCGCTCAGGATATATCAGAGTTGTCAAGCTTTAGGATAAGAAAGAGGGGTATCAATCAATGAGGGATCACTTTGATAAGTTTCTGACTTTCAGGGTTCAAGGTAAGGTTCTATAGGGATTCAAGTATCAGGATGAGATATCAATACTTAGGAATCATCAGCATGTTAATCAAGAGGATCAATCAAGTAATATATCAACTCTTCATTTTATCATGGCATTTAACTATCATGAAAAGGCTTTTGAACTACTTGCAATACATACTCGAGGGTTCATGGCATTTCTATATAATTCAATGATAAACGAAAGATACGCTTGATTTAAAACATATCAAATGACTCAGGATAATTGCATCAATATATATATGAACTGTTTATAGTAAATACGAAGGTCAAGTTGAATCACTTGCCTTGAGAAAGGCTGGTCTGGTCTGACTGGTAGGAGCAACTGGAGCTTCACTCGACCTTTATGGAAAGTTGTCCCTCGTCTTGAGATCCTACATAATAATAATAATCCTCATTATAATATATTCTTACCATCTTAACCTATTTACAACTTGAAATTAAACACGGATGGCACTTAGGCCTATACGCACTTAATTTTATATTCAATTTTAAATTACAAAAGTACACACATAGCCACATATTCACATATCATATATTAACACCAAATAACACCATATATACCATAATGCAACACTAGGCTTGGATGATCTCGAATCACATCTTAAGTCACTTGGTCGCTAAACTAGTCAAGGTCTTCTAATTTTGGCTTCCTAACTCGATGTGCCTTTCCTAAATTATCCAAAACCTATTGACCCTCACTTGTGCCTTTAGCTCTACTGACCTTATACCATCTTACAACTATGGTGTTCGACCTAATACTCACTTCTAAGTTTTCTAAAACTATGTGATAAGTGAAAGCGCTCACTGGTGCAAATTTCAGAATGACAACTATAGTTTCTTGAGTGCATTAGGCACTCTTAAACTACAAGTTTTCCTTCAAAACTTTTACACAAGACTCTCCTGACCTAAGGGCATCTCACAAACTTGATGTGGCTCAAGGGCCTGGCTTGGGCCTTCTTGGGCCTAAGCTAAAAGTCCAAGGTTCCCCTATTTTTCTGGGCAGAAAACGCCCTGACTTGAATTAACTTGTGACACATGGTTCTAACTCATATCCTATGAACTATGGTTGGAAAAACTTCTCTGACACTCCCTCTAACTAAGGCCCAATAGGGCCTAATGAGGGCCTACCCATGATATGGTCAAATCTTCATATTTCTAAGTTGCAAAAAAACTGTTCCCTGCTGGACAGATTTTGTTATTCTACTTGTGCACCTAACCAAAAGACATGCAAACCTCCAACCAACTCTTAAAACCTTTTATATACTCCCAATACTAACTTCTGGTGGCTTGGGCCTCAAAGTGCACATCAATGATATGGTCAAAACTCACTCTAAACCTCAGGGTACTAAACTGATTTTCTGCAGAAACTATAACTCTCATTTCTCCAAGGTTTTGACTTGACAAACTCAACTACCAACATCCCAATACTTAAACCAAGACTTATACATGGTAATCTACTGAACTAACTCCCTTATTCTCAAAATAACCTTGGGTGAGATCATCCTTACCTAAGGTACAATTATGGCAAAACAAAAGAGATCATATTTCTCAACTCACCAATCATTAAGTTTTTGAAACCACAAGATATGCATTTTATAAAAGATAACCACGAATTATTACCATGCAACAAGAAGCATAAATCAATATTAACACATTATTCCTACTGAAATTAAGGCTCACTAACAAAATCTTCCCAAATGATCAAAATCTTACAACATTCTAAGAGAAATCCACATGCATGCATGTCCTCAGGTTTTGCAAACAAAAACAACACATATTCTACCATAAAATTGACATACAAGCCTAGCATGAGCTATACCTAGATGATCACTTAGCATTCAAGGAGTTTTATCAAATTTTCACCACAAAACTCAAGTCATTATCACATAAACATGCAAAATTTGAGCAAAACAACAAGAATGATCTCAAGGACCATTCATTCGGCTCCCATATGGTCATGGCCGAATGAAATGGATGGGAAGGGCCATTTAATCATCAAGAGTTTCCTTCTCAAGACTTGGCACTTATCCAATCCTTGTAGTCCTCTCAAAACAACCCTAAACTCACAAGAATCAAGGTTGTATTTTGAGTTTCACTAAAACCTTTACATGCAACCTTTAAACTTAAACTTTCTACTCAAAACTCTTTGAAATATGAGTGATAATGGTATGGGAAGTAACATTTACTTGTGTAAAGAGTATAATCTTGGTTGAGGAATGAAGAAAAAAAAATGGGGAGGGGGTTTCGGCTAAAAGCCGAGAGTGAGAGAGGGAGGAGGGAGGGAGGAGAAAGTGTGGTGGTGAGTGAAGTGAAATGATCATGTCTTTGCTTATTTTATGGTTTTTGTATTGGCAAAAGTGAGTGGAATTAGGAATTGACATGATTAGCCTTCCACTTGAACTTGGTTCAATTTGCATGCAAGGGTAAAGAAGGAAATTGGCTAGAAAAATAAGAGTTAGTGGGGTTGGAATTGTCCTCTTTGTCCTTGAAAAGAATGAGAGGGTGGTTTGCATGCAACGGCTTTCTTGTAATTTGCTAAATATGACAACTAAAATTTATAATGATTTATTTTTATAAAATAAAATACAAGTTCAAAAATTATAAAATTTATACCATAAAATAACTTGGATTTTTAGAGACTTTATAAAATCATTTTCAAAATTTGTGAACAAAATACCTTTTAAAAGAAAATTTTTCCAAGACTTAGAATATTCCTTATAAATCAAAAATAAAGAAATTAAATAAACTCTTGCTTTGAAAAATCATATACTACATAAAGCAAATTTATAATGCAGAAATTTGCACTCACACAAACATACAATCATTGAATATATTTTCATTCGGCTTTAATATTATACCAAATCCACAAATAATATTACACGAAAATACAGGTCGTAACAGCTTTGATGGATTATTCTCAACCGAAGACCAATGACATTCAGTCTAGGATTGTCAGACCAGCCATCTCGGCTAATACTTTTAAAATCAAGTCTAGCACGATTCAATGGGTGCAGAATTCAATCCAGTTTGGGGGTTCTCCAGCGGAAGTTCCCAATATGCACATTAGGGATTTCATTGAGATCTTCGACACCTTCAAGTTCAACGGTGTTTCTGAAGATGTTGTGAAGCTGAGACTATTCCCATTCTCTTTGAGGGACAAGGCTAAGAGCTGGTTACACTCTTTACCAGCTGGTTCGATTACTACTTGGGAAGATCTTGATCAAAAAATTTTCACTAAATTCTTCACTATGGTAAAGGCAACTGCAATCAGGAATGCACTTACTCAATTTGCGCAGCAATAAGGGGAATCTTTATATGAAGCTTGGGAGCGCTACAAGGAGATTCTTAGGAAGTGTCCTCATCATGGAATTCCTGATTGGATGATCATCAATTATTTTTATAATGGTTTGGGAGCACAATCCAGACCCATACTCGATGCAGCATCAGGTGTAGCCTTATGGTATAAGAGCTACGATGAAGCTTATAATCTAATTGAAATGATGGCTGCTAATGAATATCAGTATCCAACCCAGAGATTGCCACATGGCAAGGTAGCAGGAGTTCTTGAAGTGGATACAGCTATGGCTATCACTGCTCAACTAAAGCCGTTATCTATGAAGATCGATTCTCTGACTAACTATGGTGTTAATCAGATAACCAGAGTTTATGAGCTGTGTGCAGGTTCGCATGCGATAGAGCAATGTGTTATATCTATTGAATCAGCTCAGTTTGTGAGCAACTTTCAGAGATCGCATCAACCAGTTCTAGACACTTATCATCCTGACAACTGGAATCATCCTAACTTCAGATGGAGCAACAATCAAAATGCGATGCAATAGCCGTTCTAGCAGTTTGGAAAAAAACAATTCAACCCTCCTAGTTTTCAGCAACAATTTGCACCAAAATAACAACCGCAACTTCAACAACAACTCACGATGCAGGTCAATCTTCGAATGAAAAATCTAAATTGGAGGAGTTGAGGCTTATGTGCAAAAAACCAGGCTCTTATATGCCAAAGCCAGGTTATTTCTATCAAGACTCTAGAGAACCAGATAGGACAAATTGCTAACGCCTTATTGAATCGACTACCAGGGATGCTTTCTAGTGATATAGAAGTTCCAGGAAAGAGGGAAGCAGAAGAGCAGGTTAAGGCAATTATGTTGAGGTCTGGGAAGGTTGAAAGCCCTGCAAAATCTCAAGTTCCAGAATCTGACGTTTTGGCTGAAGAAGATGTGCAGAAGGAAGCAGGAGTGGAATCAAGGAAGAAAACTGTGGAACACACTCTTCCTGAGGGTAATACAGAGGAGAAACAGGTATATCCTCCACCTCATTTTCCTAAAAGGCTGCAGAAGCAGAAGTTGGATAAGCAATTTGCTAAGTTTCTGGAGGTGTTCAAGAAACTTCATATCAACATACCTTTTGTTCAAGCTCTTGAACAGATGCCTAGCTATGCGAGGTTTATGGAAGGTATTCTCTCCCAGAAAGTGAAGCTCGATGACTTAGAGACCGTTGCACTTACGAAGGTATACAGTGTTGTGCTGCAACATAAGTTGCCTCCGAAGCTTAAAGATCCTAGAAGCTTCACTATTCCTTGCACCATCGAAAACTTGTCTTTCGACAAATGCTTGTGTGATTTGGGAGCTAGCATCAATCTGATGCCCTTGTCTATCTTCAAGAAGCTTGGTCTACCTGATCTGAAATCGACATACATGTCATTACAACTAGATGATCATTCCATCGCTTATCCACGAGGTAGTGGAGGATGTAACACCCCCAGATCCGGGGTCGGGGATCCGAGTCGTCACGGTCTTTCATTCCACAATACCACTTCACTTACTTAATAAAATAACCTTATGCTGTGACCCCACACTAACACACACCACAATCCGTTATAGTCTCAGAGATGAACATCAAAAAAAAAATATAACCACAAGTAATTATATTCCACAATATCTGCCAATACACCTTAAAAGGTTTTCTGAATAGATTTACATTTTATTTGCCATTATTACAATTCGTATTATACATAAGTCTGGTACATCAAAAGTTGAAAGCCTAGCCTATTGGTAGTTCCTACCTCAGCTACAGCCGCATCAACGCTTCCAGAAGACTGCCGAACGTTTTCTAACCTCTTGCGAATCGGAAGCTTGGTCCGGTTCATCTTGTCTATCTGATGTTGTGTGATGAAAGAAGAAAGCAAGGGTGAGCAGCAAGCCCACCAAAATAATATGCATAATTATTTACCGTATATGAGTCTACTCATAATACTCATGAAAGTCTTGGTCAAAAGAAATGAACCAAGTTGATAACTTAATGCGATGAAGTCGCAAAATATTCAGTGTATATATATATACATATATACTTTTCAAAATATTGGAAGTCCTCTTCCATGCATAATATACACAAAATCCCAGTGTATAACTGTATAAAAATATCGTTGCAAGGTGATCTCATATATCTAACCTTGTCTCAACGTTTTTCTGAAAATCTTTGTCATTCATAAGACAATTATTAATTAGATATAAGTTTAAAAGATGAGGTTACCAAATACCCCAATATACTTATATCTTTCCCAATACTACTTGAACTACCACCATTCAAGTTATAATCAGTTTCAAAAGTTCATCACATAGATGAGACTACAAGACAAGATTTGAATAGATTCAATCTTTGAAATATTATTGAATGAAATAAAGTTACGAGATACTTCATTTAGTCCCGATATATATATATATATATATATATATATATATATATATATCCACATATATATATCTCTTAAACATTTCCTGGAACCTCTGTTATGTGAAGTATGAACAGAGTTCGAAACATCCAATGAATTTTGGAAAGGAAAAGAATTTTGGCATAAACCCGATATCTTGCTGATCAGGCAAAGATACCAATAAGTAACCTTTTCTACTAGTAGATGGACGAATTCCCCACTGGTCATCACCCTGGTCATAATTAAGACCTATGCTGGACTGCCACTCAGCCACTTATGCATTTGATGGACTCCCACTGAGCCACTTACACAATAATAGACCGTACCTCGGCCTGTCGCTTATGCCGACTCAATGAGAGGGGCTTACTTCCCGAACGTTGGGCAAGTAATCAATTCATTTACCAAATCTGCAACCTTGTTGCGAATATAAAATACACCACAGAGCCGGATTCCCCAGGTTTTGAGCGAGTATTTAAATCCCCTTAAAAAGGAAGATCTTAAATATAAAAATGAGTTTTGGGATCCACTCTGACTTTTAAAAATCATTTTGAAGACTCGAAAACACTTTAAAGAGTGTTTGGAGTAAGGCTGATTTAATGAAGTAAATCAGTCCCCAGAATATTAGAAAATATCTGAATATTATTAATTAAATAATATTCCCATAAAGAATAATCTTTATAAAAATAATTGAAGTAGAAGTATTAAAATTTATACTTGAAACGAGTATTAAATAACCAAAGATATACTTATATGAAAGTATTATCTTTATTTGAATAATCGAAAATAAGTTTGATTATTGACATCTTATTCTCTAATAAAATAAAGAATATACCTCAGCAAATAATCGGAGTCATAGATCCTCAAATGAATATTCAAATAATATTCAATAAATAAAATAAGCTGAGTCATAATACCTCGAATGAATATTATAAATAATATTCATTAAATAAAATAAATACATCCTCAAATGAATATTCAAATAATATTCAATAAATAATATAAAAGGAGTCATAAGTCCTCGAATAATATTCGAAATAATATTCAATAATAAAATAAAGTTTAAAGTTATCGAATAAACCTTATTCGATTAATAGTTTGGAAAACTATAACCATATATATATATATATAAATATATATATATATATATATCCATATCCATATATACAAAATCTACTCGGGATCCTCGACTCCCGGTTTTAGAAAATATTTTCACCTTTGGGTCCCTATACTAAGGGTATATGCAAGATACCGCTATCCTCTAGCATAGGTATTATCAAATGAACCAACAGATATATATTTCAAGAATATGAAACAGGCATGCATATATACCATATCACATGCTACAATATATCGCAAGAATTTGCTAAATAACCAACATGCATCTATCGCAAGATAATGCATATACAAGTGTATTCATCACAACAACAATATAACGGATAGAATACTTGCCTGAGCGACTTGGGGGTGAGAAAGGCTCGGGACGAGTCTGGTAACCTATAAACAACAAGTAAGTTGGAATTAAACCAAAATCACTTGTAAATCTATACTTTAACTAACTTAGACTCTAACGCTTGTTTTGCGCTCACCGATTTGCTTAAGTCACTCGGGTACCCTCGACTCCACCATTTTTAATAACTTAACCTTTACGAGTTTTAAAGCGATTCCTTCGCGAATGACTTACCAACTGCCTAACGCACTTACCATAAATGTTTCACACATTAATTAACCCTTTTTGGTCTTTAACCTATGTTTCAAAGTAAGGCGAGGGAAAAAGTTTCGTTCGCGAAACGCCGTTACTTGAAACGGTCGTTTCTCTTAAACCGTAAATCGGAATCGAACGAACTACATATCAAAACGAAGCTCGTAACATGAGCTATCTAAAAATGGCAGTGGTCACAATTTAGCAGGGGGTTCTCGGGTCCTAATGCTATGCACAAAAACAGTCCAAAGAAAATCGGACGTTACGACGGCTATGTTTACGTGATTTCCAAATTTCAACCCATTCACAAACAACCCAAATCAACCTCAAATCCAACATACAACCATCCTCCATCCTTATCACATCATAACAACCCCAACCAATTCAATTTAACCATTCATACTTATGCTTAAACTTTACTTTAATCATTCTTAAGTTTCTTTAAATCAAAACCACAAAATTACCATTTCATTTCACTACCATTCCAAATCTCAAACTCTAATCATAACAACAACTACAATAACATCCTACTCATCAAAATCACCTTATAATATATATGAACCTAGGGTTTGAAAATGGTATACCTTCCTTGAAGTGGTGGGTTGAGCTAGGAAGCCTTAAGAAGCTTGGAGAAGCCTTAGGAAAGCTTGGATCTTCAAGAAAACAAGAAAAAGTTCAAGTTAAAAACTAGAAAACACTATTCATTGTCTTCTTCATTGATTAAATGGAGAAGCTAGAGAAAGAATTAATGGCTTAAACTCATGATATAGCCATAACTAAGCATAAAGATGGTTAGGGAATTTTCTTACCAATTAAGGATGCTTGGATCTTGATTTTGAAAATTTTAGCCTTGAAAAAGTGTAAAAAGCCGAGAGCTAGGTGATGAACAAATGCCTTGGTTGATTTTTTGATTTTTGATGAAATGATTTGCTAGTTGGTTGGCTTGGTTTTGTTTTTGATTTAGCAAATTACCACCTTGCCCTTGAATTTGTGTGGTCCTTAATCAACCACACCTCCCTTCTTCCATGTCATGCTTATGTCACCCTTATGATGTCATCCTCCCTTCCTTGTCTCCTTTCTATTGGTTGGATGACATCACTCCCATTAAACCCTTTGATTAGCTTCCTAATCGTTTGCCTAATGACCGCTGATCTGTTGTACGGTTCGCTTAACTTTCGTTCTCGTTTATCGTTTGAAGGATCATACCCGGGATCTTATTACTTAGGTTCCCTTAACCTTTCTCAATACGTTATATTCCTTTTTATGATCCTCTATTATAATCCTTTAATTTAAATCCTTTTTATCCTGTTACCTTATACTCAATTCTCTCCGTATCTTGTGGATTTCCGGGAAAAACTAAAGTGTTCGGATTTGGATTCTGACGATCTTTACATACACTTATATCCCATATAAAGTACTAATAAAATCTCAGAATATCCATATCAGAACCCCTACATAGTGTGGCATGAAAAGTTTTCTCATTCAGCAAAAACACTATTCATAAGGGTTTCAAAAATTTCTCAAAAATTGGGGTTATTACAGTCTCCCCTCCTTAAAAGGATTCCGTCCCGGAATCAGATAGAAAACAAATGGGGACACTTTCTTAGCATTACATTTTCTAACTCTCAAGTAAATTTTCCCACATTGTGGTTCTTCCATCAAACTCTGAATAGTTTGATAACCCTTCTCCAAAGCACTTGTTCCCTTTTCACTCTATAACCCTTCCTGGTTGCTCCATATAGGTTACGTCGGGTTACATGTCTATGCGCTCATATGCCCCTATTTATCTGGCATCCGAAGTTCACTTCCTTAACATTGATACGTGAAACACGTTACTACCTGCTACATGTTCGGGGTTAGGGCTAGCTCATATGCTAACTTCCCAAACGTCTTAATATATCCAAGGGTCCAACAAATTGTAGACTTAGCTTTCCTTCCTTTCCGAACCTCATCAATCCTTTCCAAGGGATACGTATAACATTATAGGTCCCCTATTTCATACTCTTTATCCTTTCGTGTCAAATCAACATACTTATCATGTCCATCTTGGGCTACTACCAGCCGTCCTCTGATTAGATCTATCATACCCTTGGTCCTTTGGACTACTGCGGGTCCGAGCATCTTGCGCTCTACAACTTCATCCTAACATAAGGGAGATCGACATTGTCTTCCTTCAAGGATCTCATAAGGCGACATCTCGATAATGACATATGATCTATTGTCGTAAGATAACTCAATCCGAATTAAGTGATCGTTCCAAATTCTTTCAAGTCTATTACACAGACTCTCATCATAGCTTCCAATCATTAGAGCTCTTGCTTCTCAATACCCATTCTTTTCCAGTTCGTAATCGCTATCACCTTCCGTTCCTAATATTATACTGGTTATACTTTTGCTCGTTAGCGTTCTATAACCTTTTAATAACCACGTCAACCTTAGTATCACTAATGTGTTCCCATTCCGCATACTACCACCACTTCATTACTCCTTTTTCAGTTGTTTCTATTTTCCAAAATTTGATCAATCAAATAGAAGTAAAGGAATTTGTTGAGAGATCACTATGATCATGAACACTTGTTATATTGCATAGTTAGTACAGAAGGTGGCCAGCCTTTAGTACTTGACAAGCAATTAAACAATAGATGGTATCCTACTAGGCTTCTATCACACAGATAGATAGTCATTCGGCAATACCTCCCCTTCTGGAAGGGTTGTTCTTCTCAGATTACATGAAATGAAAAGAAGAGAAAAGAACGAACTGAAGAGAATTGTATATATAAAAAAAATATATATATATATATATATATATATACTGCCACAAAATATCTGGCTTGGAACCTACCTCTGAATTCTAGAGGTTTGTCATAGGAGAACAAAACATAAACGTATTTATATCAGCATCAAGTATTATAGCATCGTATTTCCCATGCCTAAATATTTCTATTCCTTCCATCATTCTATGGACCCATGCTCTTCTTCGAGCTTATACACAATCACCTTTGAAACTCCCTCGATATCGAAAATCGAATCTGGGATCTCATTCTAGACCTCATCGTTACTAGAATCCATTTCTATACCGCAACCTTCTTCGTATAATAATACGACTCTCTATTGATAAGAAAGAATAATTATTCACTAGGTAGATACTTTACTTAATTAGTCTATCAATGATAACTTATACACTACCACGACCCGATTAGTGGTACTCAATCTCAACACCCATTCCAATACAACTCTCACGGTTGTAATCAGCTCACTACTCGCAGAATCATTGCTGCCTTACTATGGTCCACCACTGACCCACTGTCATCATTCACTTTCCATGAAATCTTAATAGCTAACCATACGGAGTCCATTCATATCATATCGAATTCTTCTAAGGAGGTAACATGATCACCGTTCTTGATTCATGAAGAACACTCCTGATCCTGACGTACATTCATGACGTGAAGCAGATAAAATTGCAGAAGAGTTTCAATCAAAGCAACGATAGCAGGTTAATACCATTCTTAATCATATGCCTTAAATAGAAGACTTAACTCAAAGGTTCATCTAGTCCTTTTGGAAATATGGTCCTGGCTTATCCCAAGATAGGACCTCCTAAGATAGATAGCCCGTTTATGGCGATTACACGAATTAAACTTTTACCAACTACTATTACGGTTGGGTATTGCACAGTCATCAGAAGGAATGTCAATCTTCCAAACCATAATACAACCTTCACAGTTTTAACCATCATCACTGTATTCCTCTGGCACAAGCGCCTATAATTATCCTCTTACCTTTAAAGTGTCGGCCACCTCTTTGGCCTTTCCTGATAGTAAAATTTCCTTACAGTCAATGTCATTTTAACCACCTCCAAATAAATTTTCTACCTTATTTCAATCACTGCTTTTGTGAAGATGTATTCCTTAAAATCTGATGAGTAAAAAAAAAATATCACCATTTTTCCATAAGTTATTGCCCTGAATAATTTCGACCTTTACTGGTTCGATCCATACTTTCTCGTGGTTTAACACGTGCCCCACTTGGCATCATTATAATTATGTCATATTTCCTTTATCAATTTTTCTATTCTTGAGAATTTTGAATATTACCTTTTTCCTTATAAAACCTCTAAGGTTATCCTTCAATCGTTCCTCCTGTATTCCCTAGATACAGGGCATATCACAATACCATTTACTAATAGTAGAACCATTGTCTATATACTTCTGCAAAATTTCTCCACTGATTCTTAAAGGTTGTTGTTACCTTAACCCTTTCCCAATCATACTGTCAAAACTCATACTGTCCCTATTAAGGGTGACTTGCCAACCTTTATGCAGTCCCCTAGGATTCATTTTAAGTTACCAATGTTCTATCCTTAATTCTACCTTTAAAAGGTACCTGCATCCTTCCACGAATAAATCAAGTCATATTTCCTTGATAGATTATCATATTCATCATTCCCACCTCGATAGTCTATACCTAACTTCATAATAGCATCCTTATTCAAATTGAGGTCAATCCATATGGCCTCCAAAAGATAACAACGGTTATCCGCTTGTCTTGCCTAATTTGGTAACGATAACAAGGATGTTCTGGAAGATATTGGTCGTGTTCAACGTGAACTTCTTCTTAATAATTCCTTATTTACTTTTGTTGTTTATCTCAACAGTCACCTCAATGTTGGGATATCTCTCATACCTGGCGTCTCCCTTTCTGGGTATCAAGCCACCGGTCTTACACTTCACATTCTTGAAGGTCACTTCCTTCATCCAATTTTCCTAATTTCTTACTTCCTTGTCTCCTCAGTCTATCCGCGTCTCATTATTTATCCTTCAACTATCTCAAGGTTTCCTCAAATCCCCCCAACTTACAGGGGTAAACTATATATATCTCTTATGCCTTCCACCATCAACTTTAACTCATGGTGAATCACCCTCATCCTTACGAATGCATACTTTTCTATATCTATTGCTACGAGTCTTTAGGGTTTCCTTATACCCAACTCCCTTATCATTAATTCATGAACAAACACAACATAAGCATTGATTTCAAATATCCCGTCATTCTGGATTCGTGCCCTCAGAACGAATCTTGACAACTTTTTACAACTTAGATTCATAATTCATCATACTCGTCCGCCTTTGATCTGGCTCTAAAGCTTTTACACTATCTCCATAACCTTGGGAATTACCTTCCCGAAAATAATTGGCTAAACTTTAATCAGTTCATTAAAATCTCTGGCTCCATGCCTTTCTTGGTCTTTCACCAGCGGGTGGTCTCTCCCTTAGGAGGGTAAGTGACAAAAACACTCTTTTGTGATTCGTCAATCATTCAGAATCTCAAATGATTCCCTATATTTCCTTTAGCCAGGCTCTTGCCTCGACTGGGTCAGCTTGTTCCTTGGAACTCTGAGAGCTTAGCGACTTAAAGGTCCTGAAAGAATTTCCTATCGCATTGCTTCCTCAAGGTGGTGGTTGGGAATAAAGTATAAGTTCTGTTTAGATAGGTCCATGAATTTCCGTATAGGAGTACCGCCTCGGGTCTCCTTATCTCGCTCGACTTCTGCTTTTTTTTTTTTTTTTTTTTTCTAAATATTTCTTCCTACTCCCCATAATTGGGGTCATCTTTTAATTTAAAATCCTCATTTTCCACTTTATTGTATTCTGGGTTCCTTATGTCTTAATTGCGACCTCCCTGATTATCACATTCAAGGTTTGCCCCTAATCTTATTCCTTGTGGGGCATATTACTTGGAAAATTTTGAGAGTCTCTGGATATTTGTCTTACTTACTTTGCTTAAGTCTTCCCCTCGTTTAGTCCTTGCACGATTGCAAATTATGAATTCTTAAGTTCGATAAACTTCATGACACTCTCTTAAGTGTTAATAGAGCAATTAACAATGTGATTTATCACAATCAAACTGATCTGAACTGAAATTAACGAATATATACATAACCATTTGTTCGAGGGTACAACAACTGAACATATTAAAGAGGATTACATCATATGAACTTATCGCTCCTATCCCAAAAGTACTACCATAAATAGTCATCTCGTCATTAATACTAATCATTCATAACTTAGGCTAATCATCCAAAAGCGGTGCTACATGAGACCCTTGTTTGATTGCTCTGGCTCTGCACACTACCATGGATTAAGAGGTGTGAGCACGCACAACATCCCTAACCTGTTCCATCACAGAGGTGATGAGGTCTAAGATAGTCGCAAGTAGAGCTGGATCAACCTGACCCTCAAGATGGCCTCTAGCTGTAACACGGGTGGTAGCCTCAATCCTTTCCATGCTATACGCTAATCCTGCCGGAAGTATCCCACCCTCAATCCTTGGTGCAGTAAGTCGATCCAACAGATCACTCCTAACATTCCGGGCCTCTGACAGGCCACCCAAAGTCATATGATAATCAGCGATAAGAGATGCCTGAGTGGTAGCATCTAGCAGTCCATGGGGAACAGGTGGTGCAGACCCAGGAGATCCAAATGGATAACCAAGCACAGTATCAGGTGACAATGGTGCAGGGGATAAAGGTGGCATTTCCTCAGTATGTGCTGGGCTCTGTACAGGGGAGGGAACAGGAATTGGTGGAACCTCATGGAGGTCTACAGGAGCCTCTGGAAGAGGGTCTGATACTGGTATAATTGGGGTCGTGGAAGGCCCCACTCCTTCTGCCCTCATTAACTTTTGTGCCCTTGGTAACTCTTCATTCTCTAGGGCCACCCTCGCGGCCATTCTTGCTCTGGTAGTCGCCCTGACTGCGGTCATCTGTTCCTCAACGGTCCTCTCTTCATTCTCATCAGGATCCTCCATGAGATCCTCCTCAGCCATAATCCTTTCCAGAATCACATCCTCAACCGCAGCATTCTCTATCTGAACCTCATCCGGTCCCTCATTAGGGTACTCCATCAGATTCACAATTTGATCTCCAACTTGTAATAAAACATCCTCATGCTGATGCTCCTCAACCTCAAGGTTTGGTGCCCCGCTGCCCTATACGAGGACAAACTATGTTACTATCACGATACCCATAAGGGTTCCCATAAGGGTTTTAACTGTCAGTGCTACTTTAAGTAGTCCGACCATGAACTTGGCAAGAGTTCTTATTATCTTTGTGAGTTTATTATTTTATCGTCGCATCATCTCTGAGGTTTATAACGCTTGGCTCTGATACCATTTCTGTAACACCCCCAGATCCGGGGTCGGGGATCCGAGTCGTCACGGTCTTTCATTCCACAATACCACTTCACTTACTTAATAAAATAACCTTATGCTGTGACCCCACACTAACACACACCACAATCCGTTATAGTCTCAGAGATGAACATCAAAAAAAAAATATAACCACAAGTAATTATATTCCACAATATCTGCCAATACACCTTAAAAGGTTTTCTGAATAGATTTACATTTTATTTGCCATTATTACAATTCGTATTATACATAAGTCTGGTACATCAAAAGTTGAAAGCCTAGCCTATTGGTAGTTCCTACCTCAGCTACAGCCGCATCAACGCTTCCAGAAGACTGCCGAACGTTTTCTAACCTCTTGCGAATCGGAAGCTTGGTCCGGTTCATCTTGTCTATCTGATGTTGTGTGATGAAAGAAGAAAGCAAGGGTGAGCAGCAAGCCCACCAAAATAATATGCATAATTATTTACCGTATATGAGTCTACTCATAATACTCATGAAAGTCTTGGTCAAAAGAAATGAACCAAGTTGATAACTTAATGCGATGAAGTCGCAAAATATTCAGTGTATATATATATACATATATACTTTTCAAAATATTGGAAGTCCTCTTCCATGCATAATATACACAAAATCCCAGTGTATAACTGTATAAAAATATCGTTGCAAGGTGATCTCATATATCTAACCTTGTCTCAACGTTTTTCTGAAAATCTTTGTCATTCATAAGACAATTATTAATTAGATATAAGTTTAAAAGATGAGGTTACCAAATACCCCAATATACTTATATCTTTCCCAATACTACTTGAACTACCACCATTCAAGTTATAATCAGTTTCAAAAGTTCATCACATAGATGAGACTACAAGACAAGATTTGAATAGATTCAATCTTTGAAATATTATTGAATGAAATAAAGTTACGAGATACTTCATTTAGTCCCGATATATATATATATATATATATATATATATATATATATATATCCACATATATATATCTCTTAAACATTTCCTGGAACCTCTGTTATGTGAAGTATGAACAGAGTTCGAAACATCCAATGAATTTTGGAAAGGAAAAGAATTTTGGCATAAACCCGATATCTTGCTGATCAGGCAAAGATACCAATAAGTAACCTTTTCTACTAGTAGATGGACGAATTCCCCACTGGTCATCACCCTGGTCATAATTAAGACCTATGCTGGACTGCCACTCAGCCACTTATGCATTTGATGGACTCCCACTGAGCCACTTACACAATAATAGACCGTACCTCGGCCTGTCGCTTATGCCGACTCAATGAGAGGGGCTTACTTCCCGAACATTGGGCAAGTAATCAATTCATTTACCAAATCTGCAACCTTGTTGCGAATATAAAATACACCACAGAGCCGGATTCCCCAGGTTTTGAGCGAGTATTTAAATCCCCTTAAAAAGGAAGATCTTAAATATAAAAATGAGTTTTGGGATCCACTCTGACTTTTAAAAATCATTTTGAAGACTCGAAAACACTTTAAAGAGTGTTTGGAGTAAGGCTGATTTAATGAAGTAAATCAGTCCCCAGAATATTAGAAAATATCTGAATATTATTAATTAAATAATATTCCCATAAAGAATAATCTTTATAAAAATAATTGAAGTAGAAGTATTAAAATTTATACTTGAAACGAGTATTAAATAACCAAAGATATACTTATATGAAAGTATTATCTTTATTTGAATAATCGAAAATAAGTTTGATTATTGACATCTTATTCTCTAATAAAATAAAGAATATACCTCAGCAAATAATCGGAGTCATAGATCCTCAAATGAATATTCAAATAATATTCAATAAATAAAATAAGCTGAGTCATAATACCTCGAATGAATATTATAAATAATATTCATTAAATAAAATAAATACATCCTCAAATGAATATTCAAATAATATTCAATAAATAATATAAAAGGAGTCATAAGTCCTCGAATAATATTCGAAATAATATTCAATAATAAAATAAAGTTTAAAGTTATCGAATAAACCTTATTCGATTAATAGTTTGGAAAACTATAACCATATATATATATATATATATAAATATATATATATATATATATCCATATCCATATATACAAAATCTACTCGGGATCCTCGACTCCCGGTTTTAGAAAATATTTTCACCTTTGGGTCCCTATACTAAGGGTATATGCAAGATACCGCTATCCTCTAGCATAGGTATTATCAAATGAACCAACAGATATATATTTCAAGAATATGAAACAGGCATGCATATATACCATATCACATGCTACAATATATCGCAAGAATTTGCTAAATAACCAACATGCATCTATCGCAAGATAATGCATATACAAGTGTATTCATCACAACAACAGTATAACGGATAGAATACTTGCCTGAGCGACTTGGGGGTGAGAAAGGCTCGGGACGAGTCTGGTAACCTATAAACAACAAGTAAGTTGGAATTAAACCAAAATCACTTGTAAATCTATACTTTAACTAACTTAGACTCTAACGCTTGTTTTGCGCTCACCGATTTGCTTAAGTCACTCGGGTACCCTCGACTCCACCATTTTTAATAACTTAACCTTTACGAGTTTTAAAGCGATTCCTTCGCGAATGACTTACCAACTGCCTAACGCACTTACCATAAATGTTTCACACATTAATTAACCCTTTTTGGTCTTTAACCTATGTTTCAAAGTAAGGCGAGGGAAAAAGTTTCGTTCGCGAAACGCCGTTACTTGAAACGGTCGTTTCTCTTAAACCGTAAATCGGAATCGAACGAACTACATATCAAAACGAAGCTCGTAACATGAGCTATCTAAACATGGCAGTGGTCACAATTTAGCAGGGGGTTCTCGGGTCCTAATGCTATGCACAAAAACAGTCCAAAGAAAATCGGACGTTACGACGGCTATGTTTACGTGATTTCCAAATTTCAACCCATTCACAAACAACCCAAATCAACCTCAAATCCAACATACAACCATCCTCCATCCTTATCACATCATAACAACCCCAACCAATTCAATTTAACCATTCATACTTATGCTTAAACTTTACTTTAATCATTCTTAAGTTTCTTTAAATCAAAACCACAAAATTACCATTTCATTTCACTACCATTCCAAATCTCAAACTCTAATCATAACAACAACTACAATAACATCCTACTCATCAAAATCACCTTATAATATATATGAACCTAGGGTTTGAAAATGGTATACCTTCCTTGAAGTGGTGGGTTGAGCTAGGAAGCCTTAAGAAGCTTGGAGAAGCCTTAGGAAAGCTTGGATCTTCAAGAAAACAAGAAAAAGTTCAAGTTAAAAACTTGAAAACACTATTCATTGTCTTCTTCATTGATTAAATGGAGAAGCTAGAGAAATAATTAATGGCTTAAACTCATGATATAGCCATAACTAAGCATAAAGATGGTTAGGGAATTTTCTTACCAATTAAGGATGCTTGGATCTTGATTTTGAAAATTTTAGCCTTGAAAAAGTGTAAAAAGCCGAGACCTAGGTGATGAACAAATGCCTTGGTTGATTTTTTGATTTTTGATGAAATGATTTGCTAGTTGGTTGGCTTGGTTTTGTTTTTGATTTAGCAAATTACCACCTTGCCCTTGAATTTGTGTGGTCCTTAATCAACCACACCTCCCTTCTTCCATGTCATGCTTATGTCACCCTTATGATGTCATCCTCCCTTCCTTGTCTCCTTTCTATTGGTTGGATGACATCACTCCCATTAAACCCTTTGATTAGCTTCCTAATCGTTTGCCTAATGACCGCTGATCTGTTGTACGGTTCGCTTAACTTTCGTTCTCGTTTATCGTTTGAAGGATCATACCCGGGATCTTATTACTTAGGTTCCCTTAACCTTTCTCAATACGTTATATTCCTTTTTATGATCCTCTATTATAATCCTTTAATTTAAATCCTTTTTATCCTGTTACCTTATACTCAATTCTCTCCGTATCTTGTGGATTTCCGGGAAAAACTAAAGTGTTCGGATTTGGATTCTGACGATCTTTACATACACTTATATCCCATATAAAGTACTAATAAAATCTCAGAATATCCATATCAGAACCCCTACATAGTGTGGCATGAAAAGTTTTCTCATTCAGCAAAAACACTATTCATAAGGGTTTCAAAAATTTCTCAAAAATTGGGGTTATTACAGAGGATATCTCGGTTAAGGTGGATAAGCTCATCTTCCCTGCTGATTTTGTCATTCTAGACTTTGAGGAAGATAGGAAGATTCCCATCATCTTGGGAAGACCATTCTTGGCTAAGGCCAAACTATGATTGATGTGTAAAAAGGAGAGCTTATGATGAAGGTTCATGATCAGAAGGTCACTTTTAATGTGTTCAAGGCAATAAAGTTACTCACAACTAAAGAGGAATGCTTAAAAGTAGAGATGGTCGATTTTGTAGTGAATTTGGAACTTGAGAAATTGTCAAAGTCAGATATCTTAGAGAGATCCTTAATAGGGGAATTAGTTATTTAAGATGAAGAAGGAGCAGAGTAATTGCAGGTTTTGAATGCACCTTCGTGGCAGAGGAAGTTGGATATGCCAGTTGATTCTCTTGGGTTAGCAGAGATGAAAATTTCTCAGGAGCGTCTTGAGCCGTCTATTGAAGATGTATCCATACTTGAGCTAACGCGCTATCATATCACCTGAGTTATACATTCTTAGGTGCACCCCATGATAAGGGGTTGGGACATATTTTTAATGATGTAAAGAGTGGCCGGACGGATCCTCCCATACCTATAGAAGGTTCTTCTCTTGTGCAGCAGGTAGTTGATAGGACTGGTGTTGGGGCTGAGCAGTACAAGCGATTGACTAGGCATATGGAGGCCATGCATCACATTCACCTTCATTTTGCTGCAGATTTGACATACGCTCTCGGTACTGTTTTCTGAGACACTGGTGTCGAGGTTGATTGGCCACCTGATCCTCCACCCGAAAAGGGTGATCTTTCTGACGACTAAGTATGCCTGAAATCCTTATTATTGCCTTCAATAAGGACATTGTAATTTTTTAGTTTGGGGGTGATAATGTAAGGATTAGTTTGTGTGTGTCCATATAATTCATATAGATTCATATAGATTCATGTTGCATATATAGTTGTATTTCATTCATATTTTTGCATGATTGTTAATATAGGACATATTTGTTTGTGTTATTATGTGAGTCCATGTACTTGCATTTGCATGCATATAACATGATCCCTTAGGTTGAGCTATTTCTGATTGATTGGTTGATGTTGATGTGAGTGTAGTGATAATGAATAGAGGGATGTTTTAGTCCTAATGAATAGATTTGCATGCCAGAAACAAATATTTTCACAAAATCTTATAGGGTTTCTTTTGATCTAGATCATGATCATACTTGTTTGTTGTTGAGATTTAATCACTTGTTTATATTTAGAATTTATGATATTCTCGTAATGACGTAAAAACACTGATTTTTTATCTGGAGAAAAACTGGGATTTCATTGCTAGTTGTGAATAAGGCTAGGTGTCAAATGGCTAGTAGCCGGCTCATAGTATTATGAGTAGTATAGGGTTGAATGAGATTGAGCGAAATGCACTCATTCAGAAATTGTTGAAAAAAAAGGGAAAAAAAGAGAAAAAAAGAAAAAAAAAATTGTGTTTATGCATAATTGATCAAGAGTGAGCTCTTTAATACTCGAGTTATTATGTTCTAGGGGACTTTATGCCTAGTGACCTAAGGCTTTTATAGTCTGGGATCCGGTAACCTAACGCTCACTACATGGGTATTATTGCATAAGTCTTTGGGGACCTCACTCATTGCACGGTCAAATAAGCATCTTTGTTATGTGTTCAATAATTACGTGAATCCTTGTATAATTATGATAGAAATAAGGTGTTGAGATTCATTATGTGTTTAACGTCTATTATGTTTATAAACTTGTGATTGTTTTGATGAAAGATAAGTTATAGTTATTGATCTAGTTTCGAGAGTATATCTGTTAAGCATCCACACACGCACGTTTCCGGTTTGTGAGTTGGTTTGTGGAATTTATTCGAGCTCTGTTTTGAGTCATTGCATTCTTAGAGGCATTGTCTTATTTATTTGGTTATGGTTATTTTGAGGGGATCGATTGCATTATCATTTAGTTGCATTCGCGTAATTGCATTCATGCATTAGGTTTATTTTGTAGTTTTGAGTTTGTTTATGCTTGAGGACAAGCATCGATTCAAGTTTTGGGGTGTGATAAGTGGATTTTATATCTACTTGGAATGCTTCATTTCAAGCTTAAGTTGGTGTTTTAGACTCAAGTTGTTGGTATTTTTGATGTGTTTTTGTGTTTGTGCATTTAAGGCATCAGTTAAATGAAGAAAGAAACTTTTCAAAGCAATATGCTGAAAAGAGATCGGAATTGGAATCCTAGGCCATTCTAAAGTTGTAGAGAATCTCTTTAGCTTCGTGTGGGAAGTTGAATAGCCTAATTCTGACGAGCAGAACTCAAGATACGGCCAAAAGAAGATTTGTCAGAATTTTTCCAGAATGTCAGCGTGGCCGCGCCAGAACCAGCGCGCCCGCGCAGCTGAAAATACTATTCTAGCGTGGCCACGCTAGAAAACCGCGCACCTGCGCCCTGTTTCTGCCCCAAAATCCTGATTTTAGTCGAAATTGAAGATTTTGAGAGTCCTGGTCATCCTGGAGCCTATATATACAAATAAAAATACGTTTTTAACAACAAGCAGACCTGGGAGAGCAATAAGAAGACCTAGAGAGTGCGAGATGGCTATGGAGAAGAAGACTTTTATTTTCTTTAATTTAGCCGATACTTGGATGTTTGTTTTTGATTTGTCTTTGAACCCTAGCACTCTTATATTGTTTATTATCATGCTTTCATTGAAACCCATTTTGATGATGAGTTCGATTATGAACTAATTGTTATTATGGGGTTCTAGCAGATTTATTTATGGATTTCTTTAGTTAAATTGTTTCGATACCTTAGTGTGTGGTGATTGTATGATAACCTAGTATTGGTTGTGCTTATTCGTCTTATGTGCGTAGCTAACATATAAGATAGAGTGTTAATCTCTATTGAAACGACAATGAATATAAAGGTTTAGAACTTTCCATGCTATCATAGGTTCATGTGTTATTGTTATGCATGATTCGTAGGTAATTTTAATCATCTTACTTTCCCTATGTAATCACGATAGATAACTTGTGCATTAAACCGTTATTTTTTCAATTCTTATAGACATATAAGGACTAAGCATAATTGGTGTCTATTCAGCTTCTATCTCTTTTGTAGATGCTTGGTAGTAGGGTATTCGTACAACGAAAGTTGGCGTTTACTAGTTTCGTGTTATCTAATTAGTATCATCACCATTACATGCTAAGGTTAAGAACAAAAGGGCTATTGAATAAATTATTTAATGAAGTTAGGATCCCATGTTTGTCATATATATTAATTCAACCATTCTTGTTCTCTTAGTTATAATTGTTAGTTTAATTCTTAGTTATAAACAATCTCAACTTGTTATTTGTCTTAGCATTGGATAATAACCATATCATTTTTGCATAGGTGCATATTCTTAAATTAACCAAAGAGTCTTTGTGGGAATGAATTTAATCTAAATATTATACTACTTGTGAACGCGTATACTTGCGTGTATTATTAGCGAGTGTTAACGTCCGAACACATGTCAAAGGAACTGTAATTAGTTAAGGAAGTAAGTATTGATTTTTATTGATTAGATTGGGTATATGGTTGGTCTAAGTACGAATACTTCATGTCAAATTTTCAGCAGAAACATAATATTAGTAATTCGTTTAACTGCTAAGAAGCGTATAAATCTAAATTGATAATAAAGGTTGCTTGGAGATTTGAAATATAAGTATTTGAATATATTAATGCTATTAGTAATAGTTGTGTGACTTGCTATAAGTGAAGTACTTGATGTATAGAAATATGAAATCAATAATCTAAGTATAAGTACATAAAGAATGTTATTATATATATATGTGATAAGGTGAATATAAAGTACATGTCTAAGTATATAAGTATATTATTTGGTACGAAAATGGTAGAAATTGTAGATGTCAGGGGAACATCATTTGATTATAAGGCTCCCTAATTAGGATTTATTGTTTATTATAGATTTGGAAAGCGAGGAGACACGAACTAGGAAAGGAAAGGTAATTCTATATAATAGTGAACTGATTCAGATAAAGAGGGAAAGCTTTTGAAGCAAAGTTTAGTATATGTTTTAAAATGAAATAAATTTTGAAAAGTGAAATGATTTTCCAATATAAAGGTTTTCATTAAAATCCTAAAAATTGGAGGTGTAAAGGGCCATATAACAATGGTCCAACCAATTGTATAGAGCCAGAGATGGACCGATATGTAATTGAATCCAGAGATGGACCAGAATATATTTAAAGGCCAAACAGTGCCTTTGGTACCTATCATGGCCATATGGAGGTCATTACGGGCTGATCACCCGTATTATTGATTCATGAAAATTGATATACACTCCAATCGAAAAATATTGATTTTATTTTTAAAATGAGATATCTGTGCGGTAGCACTATTTATATTTAAAAGCAGAGTGAATTCAAAATTCGTGAATGATAAGAAATGCAAATGTTTTGAAAAAAAAGTTTTGTTAAAAGGAATTGTAGAATCCGGATTGTTACCCTCATTGTAACCCTCGGTTTAAACCATTAATCACCTTGAGATTGAGTTGAAATGGCTAATTAGACTTCTATTGCCAAGTTTATATATTATTGTTAATTTTAGTTAGTTGTTGAGATTTGTGGTTCATTTATTCTGTTTTGATCTAATCCTTGGCAGTTAAGCAAGAAGATGGTGATCCTTAGGTGCACATCACTTAATAGTGTTTTTAGTGGACCTTTGCAGACTTTTAGGTTTATTTTCCCAGCTCAGGTAGATGGAAAGTGGGAGGATCGCTTTGGTTTTGACTATATAAATTTGGATTCAGATACTTGTGGGTTATCTGGCAATTCCAACTTGAAATTATAAATTGTATAATAATAAAGTTGGTTATGTAATTTTAAACTCCTGGTTGGTAGTTGTAGTCCTGTTTCATACCTTATCCTGTATAGTTCATGTTATGACTCTCAGGGTTAATCAATATATTAATATTTGTGCTATGGGGGCGTCACAACTGACAGAGGATACCATGTTGTATTTTATGATACTCACTATGAAATAGTTCATAAGATAACAAAGAAAGTTTTTTTTATTGGATACAGACATGAAAATATTTATAAAGCCAAACTTCATACAAATGCTGATGGACCGGGAACTTGTCTGATAAGCAAAGCATCAGTAGATGAAAGTTGGAACTGGCACAAGAAGCTTTCTCATCTAAATTTCAATAATCTCAATGAATTGGTCAAGAAAGATTTGGTAAGAGGTCTACCAAATATGTACTACTCCCCTGATGGTTTGTGTAATTCTTGTCAACAAACCAAGTAAAGAATGACTTATTTTAAAAGCAAGTCGGAATGTTAGGTCACACACACTGTAGAAGGGGGGTTGAATACAGTGTATAGCACAATCAAATCGAATTCAAAGAACACAAGTAACAGAAAACAAACTTTATTAAACTCTGTTACAATGTGGAACTGTCCTCTCTCAGCGATGAACAAAATATCACGAGAGCTGCTAGGGTTACAATGAATATTATTCTCGATAATGATAACACATATAGTGTAAACCCTATGTCTGTGTTTATATACTACACAGTTACAAGATAATCACTAATTGATATGGAATATAATTCTGCTTCCTAAAATATATCAATCAGATATCTTTTCTTCCAAGTATTCTATTCTTTATAAAATTCCTTCTTCATGCATATCTCTTCTTGCGTTTGTCTTGATCTTCTTTCCTTTCAATCAGCCGCCTTCCTTATCTGAAAGTTTCCTTTAAGTCCTAATATTATCTCCTGATAAATATATCCTGAACCTTAAGTACTGATAACTTAAGTTTTGTCTTCAGTATAAGTGTTGATATCCAGTTAAGTACTGATTTGTCCTGTTCAAGTAAGATCTGAAAAAATCATATTAGACATGACATTATCAAATATATCTAACAATCTCCCCCAACTTGTAAATTAGCATAATATACAAGTTTAACAGATATTCGATGATGTCAAAAACATTAAGTACAAATGCATGATAATTTGACTAGATAACTACAACTTACAGTCCTTAAAGCTTTACCAACTTTAACTTCTGATAACAACTTTAGTCTGTACACACATCAGAATTTGAGCAGTTGTAGATCTTGACTTGGCTTCAATTTATGATCTCTTTGATGTCAAGAGTTGTTCTGAAATAGTTCTTTAAAAAACATCTCTCAACATATCTGAGTTCATCAATCATCCTCCTTTTAGCATCTTTAAGCTTTGCAGCATCTTCACCAGTTTGGAAGATAACATATCTGAGATCATTAATTTTTGCTTTTCTCAACTCCTGATCTATTCTGATGACACAGGCTTTGTCAGAATCTATATTGAATTCAAGTCCCTTAATACCAAGATATGTTCTGATCTTTGCAGTATTAGGCTTCATCTCAACAATATCACCCTTGTGATCTCTGTACTTAGGACAGTATGTGCTGTCAGACTTCACAGAATAAAGCTTCTTTTGTCTCTGAATTTGAGTCTTCAAATAATTTGCAGCACTTTCTGTTAATCTGTTCTTCACTTGAAGTAAGAATAAAACATGTTCTAGTTCCTCAAAATACTTCAGTGGTATAGCATTTTCCCTTATATGGTAAACCCTTCCATCTGTCATAAAATATAATAAGATGTATTCTTTCAAGAAGGTATGGTAAACCATTTGTACAGATTCAAGCTGATTCAATCTTTCAGGAGTTGCTCCAACACCTGGTTCACTTAAGGAAGTTGGATTATTGGTTGTGTTTTGCACTCTTCTTTCATCAGCACTACCCAATCCAGATTTATCTCTTACTTCCTTTCCATTAACCACTCTTGCTTCAAAACAACTTACTGCAGTCTTCAAAGGTTGAGTCTGTTTGGCTTTAGTGAATCCTGGTAGGAGTAGCTTTGAGGATTTAACATGAGCAATGTCAGAGGTTTCCTTTGACTTATCTTCTGATATGAAGCCAACTTGAGCTATGTCAGAGGTTGCTTACTTCATAGTTATATCAGAACTAACTATATCTTGACTCTGAACAACTTGAGCCATGTCAGAGGTTGTCTTAGAAATTTTCCTTGAAGTCAGAGTAAGATTAGCATCTTCATCAGAAATTTCTTCATCCATATGAGGCACATAAACCTTTACAGGTTCACCAACTTTTTCTTTGCCCTTGGACCTTGGATCTATGTGCAATTGTGATTTGGCCTTGGTTGCCACAGGATTTGTCCTTTCTTTTATCACAATGCCTTTAGCCGTAGGAAGTTTCTTTTCAACAACAGAAGCTTCAGATTTGGAGATGACTTTTTCTAACTTAAGTCTAGCTTCCTCTTCCTTTAGACTCTCAAAGTCCATTCTTGGATTTTCTTTCAGAAATAACTGTCTTGAAATTTCTTCATCAAGTTCCAAAAGTTCATCAGAACTTATCCTTTAACCAGTATCAGAAGTTATTCTTCTCCCAATATCAGAACTTGTTCTATGACTTATAGTTTCCAGCTTTACTTGATGAATGATCTTTACCTTGACCATGACCTCCACCCATTCCAGAGTTTCCCGGGTCATTACCATCATCCTTTCCCTTCAGTGTCTTAACAGGTTTTGCATTTGGACTTAATTACTTTCTCCCCCTTTCTGGCATCAGCAGGTAAAAGAAGAGAGACAAGCAATTCCACTGAGGATTGGATCTCATTGAGTTGATCTTGCTGAGAAGCTTGATTTTTCAAAATTTCAGCAATCTGAGACTGTTGCTTCTCTTGGGTTTTCTCAATGTAGGCAATTCTGTCAAAGGTAGGTTTCAAAAACATCTTCTTGTCCAGCTTTACAACTGTATCTTGTTGATTTAAGGATTCTTGAATCTTGTCCACCTTGGCCTGAGTTACAGATTGTTGACCTTGAAGGTTCCTTGTACTAAGGGCAGTAACTCTTAGCTGTGTCTTGAAATCATCATTGACTAGCATCTCATCAGCTTTTGCCAAGTGCTGAGCAAGAATCTTTTCAGAAGGAACAAAACTGACTGAGTTCCATTCTTTAGTCCACTCCTATCCTCTAGGAGTTTCAATCCATGGGACTGATGCTTCCCCTTTAACAAACTTCTTCACTATCTCAGCTTTTGAAGGAGCTTGTAGAGGTGCATGCCCAGAAGGACCAGCTGCATCAGCATCTGCATTTGTAGCAGCATTACCAGTATCATCAATATTTGCAGCATCAGAACTTACAAAGTCAACATCTTCAACATCCTTTGATAAAAGAACAGTATGAGAGGCTATGGAGGCTTCAACATCATCCTCTAAGTGCTGATCTCCAACTATGTTCTGATCAATAGCCATATTCTGATGCTCACCTAAAATCTGATCTTCAGTATCTAGATGCAGAGAAGTTGTTGTAGGCAATTCTGGATAAAAATCAGCATCAGGAATTGGTGTTGTTGGTGGAGTGACATGAGTTGGTGGAGCTTCTAGATACAAAACCTGAGGCACTTCCAAGTTATGAATGTCAATTTCATCACTTGGCCCCTGGGTATCAGCATTTACTGGAGATACTGGAGGTGTGGGAATTTGAGTAGTTTCTGGCTCATGTAGCGGAGAGTGATGAGTTGCATGAAGGTCTGGATCAGCACTAGGAGAATTTTAAGATTCCTGACCCCCTTCCTTAGCTGTTGCTTCCATTCCTTTACCAGAATCTTCAGGCCTTTTTGCCAATGTTTTGAATCTTTTAGCTTTTAAGGAGACTTTAGGAGATGTATCATCAGAATTATGCTTTCTAAGTCTTTTTAGGGGCCTAGAACTCCCAATATCAACATCCTCCTGAAAAGAGACCTTCTCATCTTCTAGAACAACAGGTTCAGATACAGGAACCTGTTCCTCAACATCTGATTTATCTCGCAGAATGAATATCCTTCTCTTCTGTTGTGTCTGAGGTACTTTCTTAGTCCTCTTAGGTTTGGAAGATGAAGGCTACACTGTAGGATCTGAAGGTTAAGGTTGAGAAGTTTGAGGTGGTTGAGTAGAAGTGGTAGGTGCTGATGGATGAGGTGCAGACGGTTGGACATTAGGATATAGTGCAGTGTATTTAATGGGATCATAGGTTATTAAGGATTGTTTGACAGATAAAGGAATTAAGAGGGGTCTTAACACAGTCTTCTTATTATCAGTAGATAATAAGTCAGTAAAAGCTCTTTTAGCTATTCTGAATGATGAAATTAATTCACTAGCATTTCGGGGCTTATTATCACAACAGTAACTATAGATAAGCTGACAAAATCTAGCAAAATAAACAGTAGATCTATCTTCATTCATTCTGTCCCCAATAAAACCTAAGACAACACTTGCATAGTCAAAATCAGTTTGATTTATGAGAGCATACCCGATTTGTTGGTAGAATATGAGAATTGCATCAAAATTGGAATATTTGTTTGCAAAAGCCTTGGTTATGCAATCAAAGAAGAAACTCCATTCCCTCCTTATGAAAGATCTCTTCAACTGGCCCAGTTGTGCCAATGTCCTCTTATATCCCAGACTGGCCATCATGTTTTGAAGAACTGGATCTTCAACAGTAGAATAGACAGAGTTCTCAGGTAGCTGCAGTGCTTGTCGAACCGTAGACAATGTCACAACATACTCATCCTCCCCTGATGAAAAAATAATACTTGGGGACCCTTGACCACCACCATCATCATATACACCGCTTCTCCAGAACTCCAGTATTTGAGTACCAGAGACTGCTTCAGGTTCAGTCAGAGCATACCCAATATCAGAACTAGCAAGAAAGTCCTAAATGAAGTGAAGTTCAGATGGGGCTTCTGACTTGCTAAGAATATCAGAGAAGTTATTAGGAACAAACGTAGCTCCATCGAAAATGATGTCCTTGGGTGCCATGAGAATTCGTGAGAAAGAAAATTGCCTGTAAGGTGTTTGAAAAAATGTCTGTATGAAAAATCGTCAGTAGATGAGAGATAATAAAAGTAAAAAGAGAGAGATAAAATATGAAAGTAAATAAAATATTTTACAATCTTTTCTCTCTTTTACTTATACACTGTAGAAAAAGTAACCGTTGAGACTCCTGTCACACATGCAGCAGTAAAAGATAATTAATGGACATGGGTATTCAGTAATCATTACTTATCACATGCAGTTTTTCAAGGAAAAACCGTTCCACTTACCAAGTAATCCCATTAATAAAGGACGTTCAGTTTTATTTTAAATTTTAAAACTGTTCCCACTTAATAAATTATTATTACTGTTTTACCAATATTCTGTAAAAATATGACCAATGAGAGAATGACCATAAATAAACCAAGTAAATAAATACTGCCACGTCAGAATCAGAACTTGATTTGTATCAGAGCTAAAAAGGTCATCAAAATATGGTTAGTATCAGGATTTATAATATTATCAGAATATGAAACGACTCAGAGACAAAATCTTGCAAAAATATAAAATTTCATTAATATATTGAGCAAATACATTTCATGCTTAAAATTACAAGATTGTCCTAAGCTACAAATCCTAACATCAACAGCTTTAGTCCTAGTCTAAGACGATGGACAAAGCTGACGGTGAAGAGAAACGGATAGCTGCAATTATTTCTTCTTCCTACTCTCAAAAAAGAGAACAGCAAGATGAATGATTCGCTCCTACTGTCGGAGAGCTTCTCTCCTTTCCTTTTCCAGACGCTCAAGATGGTGATGATAGTCCATATAGAAGAACAAGAGGTCTGTGAGAATCTCTTGGGGAACTGACTCCCAGATTTCATTAGGAATGGCAGTGACATGCCATTTCTGCTGCCATTCAGTACACCTCAACTCGATAGTGAAAGTGTCATAGTTCAGAACTAAGTTGAAATGAACCATGTTTTTTATGAGTAAAAAAATGAGTTTGAGAGAAAATGAGAAATGTGTTGGCTGGAATGAGGCGTTGGTTTATATATCAAATAGAATATCAAGAGACGCAAGGAAAATTGAATGGTTACAGGTAGAAATAATTCTACCTCGTCTCCCTAGACTGATGAGTAATTATTATAGCCATTAAAAGCTTAAACAGGAGTTAATGAGCACACTGAACCAGTAAATAAATTACCATCCATTTACGAGTACCACTAACCCAAATTATGTTGACTGTTAATATCTCACCCAAACATATTCTGAATTAAAATAAGACTGTTTTAGATTTATCCACAAATAAGTCAAGTAAAGAATCAGAATTTAGTATCAGAACTTAGACTTATATCAGAACTTAACAGTCATCAGAACATGATTCCTTAACTCGAAAAGTGAATGCCTATTTCTGTAATTCTTCACACAAATGTTGATGTCGTTTCTGCAGAACTTAATCATCAGAACTTCCATCAGAACTTGTCCTCAGAATTTATGCAACTGACACTTAAACTGTTCATTTGAAAGAATAATTATCACCACAGTAATTTTCATCATTCATATGGAGTGTATGTGTGTGCAGTAAGCTAAATATCAGATAAAGATTAAAGTCTGATTCACTTCAGTACATCTTAGAAATAAGGCATAACTAAGAACTTTTCTCAAAATCTGTCATGATTCTGAAGTCTACTTTAGAATGAGGTCATGCATGAGTCCACCTCAACTGTTTTATGCTCATTTTATGCATCTTTTGAAATTCCATTTTACAGTGGCTTCTCAGTGTAAGTGAGTCACGACTGCTTATCAGAATTTATGCTATTATCAGGGTATTTCTCCAGTAATCATAGAGTGTGAAAAGTCACCAAGAAAATATTTATTTTACTTTTCTGATGCATATTACTTAATACCAGCAATGCACTTGGGTCTTCCTTTCCACATTTTTACTCTAGATCTCAAAGGAGTACCTGATTTTTATTTCTTTTTCTTTTCCTTTTCTTTTGATAAGTGAGGCTTATCAGCACTTAGTACATTCACCAGATCAGAACTTAACAGATAAAAAGCATTATTCTAGTTTTTGACTTAGTAATAAGATAGACAAATTAAACTTAATTAAGCTCAATATCAGAATTTGCTTGTGTTAAAAGATTTCTACATAAACAATTACTTCAAACGTGGGACCTTTAGTATATTAAAGACTACTAGGTCAGCATCTAGTATAGTTATCCTCATTAGATTGAATAGGCACAGAAGCATGCATATCACTATCAGAGTGTAAAAATTCACATCAGACAACAATCAGTACTTAAGCAATTTTCAATTAAGCACAGAATACACAAAGATAGTAATATCTGTAAATACTGATTATAAAATCTGATGAAACAGAACATAAACTAAGCATACTTAGAGAAAGAACCTGAAACCATTCCAAGTTCATTTACCAATCTTGTAAAAGTAGCTTCACACAGTGGTTTTGTGAAGATATCTGCTAGTTGTTGATCTGTTGGAACAAAGTGCAATTCCACTGTACCTTCATCCACATGTTCCATTATGAAGTGGTACCTAATGCTGATATGCTTTGTCATTGAGTGTTGAACTGGATTACCTGTCATAGCAATAGTACTTTGATTATCACAGTAAATAGGGATTTTGAAATATGTTAACCCATAATCCAGTAACTGATTCTTCATCCAAAGAATCTGTGCACAACAGCTTCCTACAGCAATGTACTCTGCTTCTGTAGTTGATGTGGAAATTGACTTTTGTTTCTTGCTAAACCAAGAAACCAATCTGCCTCCAAGAAATTGGCAGCTTCCACTTGTGCTTTTCTTGTCAATTTTGCATCCTGCAAAATCTGTATCTGAGTAACCTATTAGTTTAAAGTCTGATTCTCTAGGATACCACAATTCCAGATCAGCTGTACCCTTAAGATACTTGAAAATTCTTTTCACAACTGTTAAGTGAGGTTCTCTTGGATCTGCATGAAATCTTGCACAAAGACAGGTAGCATACATGATATCAGGTCTACTAGAAGTTAGATAGAGTAGAGAGCCAATCATACCTCTGTAATCAGTAATATCTACTAATATACCAGTATCCTTATCCAATTTTGTTGTAGTGGCCATGGGAGTGGATGCACTTGAACAATCTTGCATTCCAAATCTCTTCAGCAAATTTTTGGTGTACTTGGATTGACAAATAAAAGTGCCTTCTTCATTCTGCTTGACTTGAAGGCCCAGAAAATAGCTAAGTTCCCCCATCATACTCATTTGATATCTTGACTGCATCAGTTTGGCAAACTTCTTGCAAAGTCTATCATTTATAGAACCAAAAATGATATCATCAATATATATATGCACCAAAAGTAAGTCCTTTCCATGGTTGAGGTAGAACAGTGTTTTGTCAATAGTTCCTCTGTTAAATCCACTTTCCAGAAGAAACTGAGCTAAATTCTCATACCATGCTCTTGGAGCTTGCTTAAGGCCATAAAGTGCTTTATCAAGCCTGTAGACATGATTTGGAAATTTGGAATCTACAAAGCCTGGAGGTTGTTCAACATATACTTCCTCTTCCAATTCTCCATTGAAAAAAGCACTTTTCACATCCATTTGAAAGACAGTAAACTTTTTATGAGCAGCATAAGCCAAAAATATCCTTATGGCTTCCAATCTAGCAATTGGTGCAAATGTTTCATCATAATCAATTCCCTCCTGTTGAGAATATCTTTTTGCAACCAGCCTTGCTTTATTCCTTATAATTATGCCATCACTATCAGTTTTATTTCTGAACACCCACTTTGTACCAATAACAGATTTGTTCTTTGGTCTTGGCACTAGGGTCTAGACTTTGTTTCTTTCAAATTCATTTAACTCTTCCTGTATTGCTTGCACCCAATCATCATCTTGAAGAGCTTCTTCCACTTTCTTTGGTTTAGTCTGAGAAAGAAAAGAATTATAGAGAAATTCATTTGAAGTAGTTGTTCTAGTTCTGACACCTACATCAGGATTTCCAATTATTAAATCAGGTGTATGTGATTTAGTCCACTTCCTTGCAGATGGAAGGTTTTCTCTAGAACTGGATGCTCCCCTATGATCCATGCTATCTTCATCAACATTTTCTGATGCTACCCCTAAAATTATGCTCTCTGAGTTGGATCCTTTAGAAATTGAGTTTCCAGAATTATCAGAACTTGGCTCATCAGAACTTGATGAATCAGAACTTGAAGAGCCAGTTGTAGGTTCTGATGCTTCTTGAGATGTGATTCTATCTTCAGTATGCCCCCTGCACAGGTGCATCTTCCTTTGGCGGAATCACCACAGTTTTAATAACATCAGAGTTTAATCCATCAGAGTTTGTAGTATCAGGATTTAGACTGTCAGGATTTTCAGTATCAGATTTTAAGTCTTCATTTTCAAATCTCAGCTGATCATGATCATTGAAATCTTCAAGTCCAGTAATCTTCTTATCATCAAATGAAAATTGATAGATTCCATGACAACCCTTGTTCTTCAATTGCAGACTCTGAAGGCTTTTGTGGAAAGTGGATATCCAACAAAAATTCTTCATCAGCTTTTAAATCAAATTTGGATAGCTGTTCAGGATGAGTCTTAAGAACAAAACACTTGCATCCAATTACATGAAAATACTTAAGATTTGGCTTCTTTTTTTTTCACCATCTCATATGGTGTCTTTCCATGCTTGTTAATGAGTGTTGCATTCTGAGTAAAATAAGCAGTCTGCACAGCTTCAGCCCAAAAATAGGTTGGTAGCTTTGCTTCATTAAGCATTGTTCGTGCAGCTTCAATAAGAGTTCTATTCTTTCTTTCAACAACTCCATTTTGCTGTGGAGTTCCAGGAGCAGAAAATTCCTGCTTGATTCCATGGTCTTTGCAGAACTCTTCCATGATCAAATTCTTGAACTCAGTACCATTATCAATTCTTATGATCTTCACAGAATCTTTGACCAATTTATCCAGTTGCTTGACATGATCAATCAAAATAGATGCAATTTCACTTTTTATGTGCAAGAAATACACCCATGTGTATCTGGTGAACTCATCCACTATGACCATAACATATTTCTTCTTTGCAATAGACATGACATTCACTGGACCAAATAGATCTACATGTAGTAGATGATAAGGCTCAAGAAATGATGATTCAGTCTTGCTCTTGAATGAAGATTTTCTTTGCTTAGCCTTCTAAGATGAATCATAAAGGCCATCAGGAGCAAATACTGATTTTGGCAGTCCTCTCACAAGATCTTTCTTGACTAGTTCATTTATATTGTTGAAATTTAAATAAGAGAGTTTCTTGTGCCAATTCCAGCTTTCTTCAATTGATGCTCTACTTGACAGACAGATTGTAGAACCATCAGTACTTGTTGAAAGCTTGGCTTCATAAATGTTACCATGCCTGTATCCTTTCAGAACAACTTTGCCTGCAGATTTGCTTACAACTTCACAGTGTTCTTCAAAGAAATCCACATGATAACCTCTGTCACATATTTGACTAACACTCAGCAGATTGTGTTTAAGTCCTGAGACCAGAGCTACTTTTTTAATGATGACATTCCCAAGATTGATATTGCCATATCCCAGTGTTTTTCCAATGTTGTCATCCCCATAAGAAACTCTTAGGCCAGCTTTCTCCACAAAGTCTGATAGCAGGGCTTTATTTCCAGTCATATGTCCTGAGCATCCACTGTCCAGAACTAGGATGTTTTTCCTGTTGCCCTGCAATCACAAAGACCACTAATGATTAGTTTTAAGGACTCAGACTAGCTTGGATCCTTTGGCCTTATTAAGTTTGTTAACATTTGCAGCGGATTTAACATCAGAGTTTATGTTAACATTTTTCTTATCAGCATTTACACTATCAGACTTTGTATCAGAACTTAAACTAGAAGGAACAATGCTAACTTTCTTTAAAGAAGGTTTTATTTGATAATAATCATAGTACAAACTATGATATTCCTTACAAGTATAAATGGAATGCCATAAACTACCACAATGAAAACAAGGATTTTGTGGCCTATATCTAACATACTGACTCTTAACTCCTGACTTTGAAGGTAAGGAATTTATGTTCTTATTCTTCCTGCAAAAAGAAGCCAGATGGTTAGAACTTCCACAGTTATGCCATATTTTTCTAGGAGCATTAGGAATAGGCTTATAATCATTGCTTTTATTCACACCTTCCTTTCCATTCCTATTTTTCCTAGGTGACTTTACCTTGTTTACATTCTTAACATCTTTCAGCTTATACTTAAGCTGCTTCTTTGTCATTAAGCCTACGTTAACTTCAGTTGGCTTTTCCTATTTTAGTTTGTCAGAAGTTAATTCCTCTTTAACTTCTGATTTCTCAGTTTCAGACTTTACAGCTACAAACTTAACAGGTTTTACCTTTGGCTTTTGTTTAACAACTATAGGCTTAATTTCTACAGTTCTTTTATCATTCTTATCATCTCCAAAACCTAAGCCCTCTTTCCAGTTTCCACTACTTAACAAATTCTGAGTTGTTATGCCAGAGTTAGTCCAAGTCCTGATAATCTCTCTTTCCTTTTCTAACTCAGTTTTTAGAGATTCATTCATTTTAAGTACTTCATCCCTAACATAGAAAGCATCATCTCTATCTTTTTGAGTTTGATGGAACATGCCTAACTCTTTTTCTAAATAATCATTCCTCTTTTTACAGGCAAGATTTTCAGAAGTTAATCTTTCACATGTTAAAGTTTGAACTCTATAACTAATGAACATGGTTTTAAGATATCTTCTCAACTCATTAATATCATCAGTATAAAAGGCATAAATAGTTTGAGGTACCTTTAACTCAACACCTTCAGAACTGCTATCAGCATTTACCATCAAGGCATAGTTCACCTCACTTTCAGAATCTGAAGTGTCTGTCCAGCTTTTCTTCTTTGTGACAAGAGCCTTGCCTTTGTCACTCTTTACTTTCTTACAATCAGGAGATATGTGGCCTTTCTCACCACAGTTGTAGCATTTAACATTTGTGTAATCTCCTCTGTCAGACTTCCCTCCTTTGTCTTCAGATTTTCTGAAACTCTTCTTATCAGAACTTGCACCTTTCCTGGAAAATTTCTTTCCCTTCCTGAATTTTCTGTATGCAATCCTTGTGATTCCTTTCACCATAAGAGCACACTACTTCATCATCTCTTCATCAGCATCCATCTCAGGCAAGCTTTCAGTTTCTGAGTCATCATCACTATCAGAACTTGATGACTCAGTATCAGACTTTGTGATGATCGCTTTTCCCTTGCCTTTCCTTAAGGTAGCTGCTTCGGGGGATTCTTCCTCAGCCTGAAGAGCAACTGTCCTTGACTTTCCTCCTTTCCTCTTGCTTCTTTATTCCATCTCAAGTTCATGAGTCTTGAACATCCCATAAATTTCATCAAGAGTTGTTTCTTCAAGATTATAGTTGTCTCTTATAATTGTGGCCTTCAAATCCCAACTTTCAGGAAGAGCTAACAGGAATTTAAGGTTTAAATCTTCAAGATCATACTCCTTATCAACTAGTGACAAATCATTCAAGAGTTTGACAAATCTGTCATATAAATTAGTCAATGACTCATTAGGCTTTGAGTCAAAGTGTTCATACTCTTGAGTGAGTATAGTCTTCCTGTTCTTCTTAATCAAATCAGTTTCCTGGCATCTTATCTTCAAGGCATCCCATATCTCCTTTGCAGTCTTGCAGTTAATTGCCCTGTTTGACATTACATTATCAATGGCACTATGCAGCAAGTGTCGTACCTTAACATCCTTAGCAATTGATGCAATATCTTCAGCAGTGTAATCACTCCTCTCCTTTTGTACAGACTTTGCTTCTTCGCCTGCAACTACAACAGCGAGTTTAGTTGGCTTGTGAGGTCCTTGATTGATTCTGTCAAGATATTCTGGATCTGTAGCTTCCAGAAACATAGTCATCCTCACCTTCCATATGGGGTATTCAGATGGTTTCAGTATGGGAACTCTAATAGCCTCATATCGACTATGGATTTGAGTCTTTTGAGGTTCTTCAGTTTTGGTGGGCTTGGTTGGAGTTTCTGCTACAGACATGATTGTTTTTGGATCTTAAACTGTTTGTGTGTTAACAGATAGGCTCGGATACCACTTGTTAGGTTACACACACTGTAGAAGGGGGTTGAATACAGTGTATAGCACAATCAAATCGAATTCAAAGAACACAAGTAATAGAAAACAAACTTTATTAAACTCTGTTACAATGTGGAACTGTCCTCTCTCAGTGATGAACAAAATATCACGGGAGCTGCTAGGGTTACAATGAATATTATTCTCGATAATGATAACACATATAGTATAAACCCTATGTCTGTGTTTATATACTACACAGTTACAAGATAATCACTAATTGATATGGAATATAATTCTGCTTCCTAAAATATATCAATCAGATATCTTTTCTTCCAAGTATTCTATTCTTTATAGAATTCCTTCTTCATGCATATCTCTTCTTGCGTTTGTCTTGATCTTCTTTCCTTTCAATCAGCCGCCTTCCTTATCTGAAAGTTTCCTTTAAGTCCTGATATTATCTTCTGATAAATATCTCCTGAACCTTAAGTACTGATAACTCAAGTTCTGTCTTCAGTATAAGTGCTGATATCCAGTTAAGTACTGATTTGTCCTGTTCAAGTAAGATCTGAAAACTAAACACAAATCATATTAGACATGACATTATCAAATATATCTAACACGGAATCATCCATCAAAAAGTCATATTAAATTTTACATCTGGATCTTTTTGGCCCTGTTAACATCATGTCTATCAACGATAAAAGGTACACCCTAGTTGTTGTTGATGAATTTACCAGATTTACATGGGTTTTTTTCTTGCACGGGAGAGATAAGACTCCGGATATTCTTCTGGATTACATGAGACTGATTGAAAATGGTTACAAATACAAAGTGCGAATACATGAGTGATAATGACACTGAATTCAAAAATTCCAAGATGGATGAATTGTGCAGATACAAAGGAATCTTTCAACGACTCTCAGCTCCAGGATCACCTCAACAAAATGGAGTTGTAGAAAGGAAAAACATGACACTAATTAAAGCAGGAAGGACCATGTTTATGGAAGCAAATCTGACAACTTACTTTTAGGATGAAGCTGTTAATAGTGCCTGTTATACTGAAAATTTAACTCTCATTAAAAGGCATGAGTTAACTCCTAATCATATGATCAATAAAAAAAAGCCAAGCTTGAAGCATCTTCACATTTTTGGATGTAAATGCTTTGTACTAAAAACACATTCTAAAATGCTTGAAAAATTTGACAGAAAAGATGATGAGGGTATTTTTGTTGGATATCCATCTTGCAAAGCTTATAAAGTCTTCAATTTTAGAACAAGAACTATTGTTGATTTTATCCATGTTTCCTTTGATGACAAGAAGATTCCAGGCCTTGAAGAAGACTCACATGAAGAACTCATGTTTATAAATAAAAGGATCAAATCAAGAATTGAACCCAATCCTGACTACTCATCAAATCCTGATGATAGGTCAAATCCCAATTATGTGTCAAATCCTGATGATGATGTTCCTGATCTGAAATTAATTAGTGAAATGCACATATTGAGGGGGGGGGGCAACATCAACACCCAGAAAGTCACAACTCTAGTGAATCAGATCCTGATGATAAATCAGGAGAACATGATGGATCAGGAAACACTGAATCACAGTGAAATTCTTCAAGTCATACAAACTTAACAAATGATAGCTCATCAAGAGGAGATCATTCAACTAAATATCAAGATCAATTTGGTGACCAGCCATCAACTAGAAGCTCTACACAGTCACGAAATGAGAGCACTGACATAGGGGAGCTTTACATGACAATGATTTCAATGATGTATCCAATATAGAGGGAGCATCGGGAAATGAGACTGAACTTCTAAGAGCGATCAAATGGACAAATGATCATACTCCTAATCTTATTATTGGAAATCCTGATGTTGGTCTTCAAACAAAAAGTGCAACTGAACATGAATGCATTTATCATAATTTCCTTTCTAAGGAGAAGCCAAAGAAAGTAGAAGATGCACTTTAAGATGTTGATTGGATTATAATAATGCAAGAAGAATTGAATAAATTTGAGATAAATGAAGTATGGAAGCTTGTACCAAGGCCAAAGAACAAGTCAGTAGTTGGTACAAAATGGGTTTTCAGGAACAAGATAGATTCATATGGCTCTATTATCAGGAATAAAGCTAGAATTATTGCAAAGGGCTATTCACAACAAGAAAGAATTGACTATGATGAAACATTTGCTCCTGTGGCAAGACTTGAAGCTATCAGAATTTTTTTAGCTTATGTTGCCCATAAAAAATTCAAGGTCTTTCATATGGATGTCAAGTGTGCTTTTATGAATGGAGAACTGGAAGAGGAAGTATATATTGAGAAACCACCTGCATTTATTGATCCAAAATTTTCTAATAATATCAACATACTTGATAAGGCACTGTATGGACTCAAACAAGAACCAAAATCCTGGTATGAAACACTTGCCAAAATTATGACTGATAGTTGTTTCAAGAGAGGTACAATTGGTAAACCCTATTTTATATTAATAAGGGTAAGGATCTACTTTTGGTGTTAATCTATGTTGACGATATAATGTTTAGGTCTACTAACAACAAATTGTGCAAGAAATTTTCTGATATTATGAAGTCAAGGTGTCAAATGAGCATGATGGGGGAATTAAGCTACTTTATGAGATTGCAAGTTACATTGACTGATGTGGGTATCTTTTCAAATCAGCTTAAGTACACAAAGAATCAATTGACTAGATTCTACATGAAAGAAAGTACCACATCTACAACTCCAATTACCACAACTGCTAAGTTGTATCCTAATCAAGGTAATGAGATTGACGTTACTTTTTAGAGAGGTATGATTGGTTCATTACTGTATCTAATTGCCAGTAGACAAGATATTATGTATGCAACCTGTTTCTGTGCAAGATTTTAGGCCAAGCCTAGAGAACCTCATTTGGTTGCTGTCAAAAGAATTCTAAGATACCTGAAAGGGACTCAATCTCTTGGTTTGTGGTATACAAGAGAATCGGATTTTAGTCTGATAGGATTTTCAGATGTTGATTTTGCAGGATGCAAAATTGACAGAAAAAGTACCTCAAGTGGCAGTCATTATTTAGGTGGAATACTTGTTACTTGGAAAAGTAAGAAACATAAATATATCTCTATTTCTACAGCTGAAGCTGAGTATATTATTGCAGGAGCTGCCAATCCTAACACTACACTATCTGATCCTGATGTTGACTTGATAGTTGTCAAGAAACATACTGGAGCTATTTTGGTGACTCATATTTCTGCTCTACCTTTGGATTCAAGCATTCGAGGTACAATTTATGTTTAACCATCTACTTTATCTGTTAGTATGATTATAAATAGACCTTTACATAAGGATACCCCTATTTATATGACTGCATACCACTCTTCTCAGCCATCTCTTATTTCTTCTTTTGTGAGTGATTTCAGCCTTTCTAGTGAGACTGTAAGAACACAATTAGTGAAAAATAAAAATTCTAAGAGGCAGTCTGTTAGGTCCAAAAGGTACATACGGAGGGGGGTAAATGTATTTTTTTGTTTTTATCAATTTAATGCAGCGGAATATCAAAACTAAAACAAAATAAACCAACAAAGAGATTCTGGGTAAATATTCTTTTATTCAAAAGTATAAATACCCGGAGGGTTTACTTACGACTCCAAATACAAAGATTCGAAGCTACAAATATAAAAAGAACCAGGGCAACAAGCTATAAATATAGGGGTCTTCTTATCACTCTAAAAATCTAAAGCTCTTATCAAAAGGTATTAAATACAATCAAATGAGCTTTAAATATGAGTGTTACAAGTTTGTAAAGCTTTAAATGGTGTGAATCAAATTGGACATGACCACTCCTTGTCAAATCAAAGTTTTAAGAAATGTTGAAACAATTTTGCAAGAGCTTTTCCCTTTGTAAAGATGGAGAGATACAAATTTCATTTGTTGTTGATTGATTATATAGAGTGGTAGGATGGAGAGTAAAGACTACATGGCTGCACCAGGAGCAAGCAATTTAAATGTACATCTTGAAAATATAATTGTAACTTGCGACCACCGGCTGCACTTTAATTTTACTTGCGACCTGTAACTTACTTAAGAGTACTGACTTGCATTCTTATTTTTTTTAAGTCTCACACTAAGTTGCGACCAGAGGGATAAATGAATTTTTGCACTTAAAATTAATTAATTTTTAACTGGAGACCAGATAGTAGAATGGGACTTGAATCCTAACTGGTGACCTTGCATTACAGTATATACAGACTTACAATTTTTTCTAAGTCACAAAGTGACTTGCGACATGTCTTTCTCTTTGCTATAAGCTAAGTTGCGACCATGTATCTAGTTTAGCTGTTGCCTTAGTTTTTTTAAATCTGGTAACCACAACTTAACTTGTGATCTGACTTAGCTAGAGGGAATACATGCCTTATAAAATTGAATTGTTGAATCTGACTTGCGAGTGTGTATTACCCTGTGGCTCGAGTGAAGACTATGCGGGGCTAATTTATCCAGGCAATAGGAGCGTCTTGAATACGCGCTTGTAGCACAAACACCAAAACAAAAACACAGATTGGCGCCCGTGAGGTTCACCTTCTGCTCCACTTGCACGCGCTAGAAGCAGGACACAAACAATAGAAAATAACCTGCCAATTTTTTCTTTTCTTTTTACACATAGTTCCTTCCAATTCCTTTGCAAACTTTGTTCTGATTTCTTTTACTGAATTAATCACCACGACTGTATTTCTTTTGTTTAACCAACAATTCGAGTATTGCATGCGAGCTAAGAAATAGAAAAATAAATGTTGATTTTGAATTAAATAAATAAATGACTTTGATTTCATTTATTCATTTAAATAAAAAATCAAATTAATTTACTTATTCAAAATCAATTGTTGATGTAAAATTAAATAAATAAATGAATTGATTTTCATTTATTCATTTAATAAAAAATCAGTCGTTGATTAAAATAAATCCTGTAAATTCTCGGGCTGTAGTCTTTTGTATCTTCAAGCCTTCTAATCTCCGGGTCTTTGCACTTTAAAATATTTTCAATCCTCTCAATTACAAAAACCACTTAACAGTATTTCTAAAAATAATACTCACTTTCCTTTCATGGATCACTGACATCTAGTGCAAGGGTCTGGTTCACAGACGACTAGTTCTGCTCTCAGCCCTTCGTATTATACCCGTACAAACCACTGTTAAGTCTTCTACCAAATATAACCAACTTCAGATAGAATCCTTGAGGTTTTCACACTAATCCCGATAACTGCTACGAATAACTCCAACCTTATTCCTCCGATGCCTGAACTTATTAATGAACTTCATACGGATCACTGTTGACGTCTTCCTCACTACAGCGACCAAAACCATAGTATATATGCCCAATAAACAATCTGTATTGATTCTAGTGGAACATAAATTATTTCAAAGTCCTTGTTTTATGTTGAGTTATCCAAACCAGTATTATTGAGTTATACGTACAGCTTCAATCTTGCTCAACAATCTCCCCCTATTTGACTGTCACACCTGACGGTCAAATAGAGAAGCAACAGTTTGGAGGATAACTCAACTAACCATAACAAAAAATCTTCAATCAGCTTTCAACTTTCAATCCTGGACTTGGAAATAATATTATCTTATATCTACCGCATCTTTTATACACATTCAGCTTCAGTAGAGAACATGTTAGATATATTTGATAATGTCATGACTAATATGATTTGTGTTTAGTTTTCAGATCTTACTTAAACAGGACAAATCAGTACTTAACTGAAATCAGCACTTATACTGAAGTCAGAACTTAAGTTATCAGTACTTAAGGTTCAGGATATATTTATCAGGAGATAATATCAGGACTTAAAGGAAACTTTTAGATAAGGAAGGCGACTGATTGAAAGGAAAGAAGATCAAGACAAACATAAGAAGAGATATGCATGAAGAAGGAATTCTGTGAAGAATGGAATACTTGGAAGAAAAGATATCTGATTGATATATTTTAGGAAGCAGAATTATATTCCATATCAATTAGCGATTATCTTGTAACTGTGTGATATATAAACACAGATATAGGGTTTACACTATATATGTTATCATTATCGAGAATATTATTCATTGTAACCCTAGCAGCTCTCGTGATATTTGTTCATCAGTGAGAGACGACAGTTCTACATTATAACAGAGTTTAATAAAGTTTGTTTTATGTTACTTTTGTTCTTTGAATTCGATTTGATTATGTTATACACTGTATTCAACCCCCTTCTACAGTGTGTGTGACCTAACAAGTGGTATCAGAGCCTATCTGTTAACACAAAAACAGTTTAAGATCAAAAAACAATCATGTCTGAAGCAGAAACTCCAACCAAGCCCACTAAAACTGAAGAACCCCCAAAGACTCAAATCTATAGTGGATATGAGGCTATTAGAGTTCCCATACTGAAACCATCTGAATATCCCATATGGAAGGTGAGGATGACTATGTTTCTGGAAGTTACAGATCCAGAATATCTTGACAGAATAAATGAAGGACCTCACAAGCCTACAAAACTCGCTGTTGTAGTTGCAGGTGAAGCAGCAAAGTCTGTACCAAAGGAGAAGAGTGATTACACTGCTGAAGATATCGCATCAATTGCTAAGGATGCTAAGGTACGACAATTGCTGTACAGTGCCATTGATAATGTAATGTCAAACAGGGTAATTAACTGCAAGACTGTAAAGGAGATATGGGATGCCTTGGAAACAAGGTGTCAGGGAACTGATTCGATTAAGAAGAACATGAAGACAATACTCACTCAAGAGTATGAACACTTTGACTCAAAGCCTAATGAGTCATTAACTGATTTATATGACAGATTTGTCAAACTCTTGAATGATTTGTCACTAGTTGATAAGGAGTATGATCTTGAAGATTCAAACCTTAAATTCCTGTTAGCTCTTCCTGAAAGTTGGGATTGGAAGGCAACAATTATAAGAGATAACTATAATCTTGAAGAAACAACTCTTGATGAAATTTATGGGATGCTCAAGACTCATGAACTTGAGATGGAACAAAGAAGCAAGAGGAAAGGAGGAAAGTCAAGGACAGTTGCTCTTAAGGCTGAAGAAGAATCCCCCAAGGCAGCTACCTCAAGGAAAGGCAAGGGAAAAGTGCTCAACACAAAGTCTGATACTGAGTCATCAAGTTCTGATAGTGATGATGACTCAGAAACTGAAAGCTTGCCTGAGATGAATGTTGATGAAGAGATGATGAAGCTGTGTGCTCTTATGGTGAAAGGAATCACAAGGATTGCATACAAGAAATTCAGAAAGGGAAAGAGGTTTTCCAGGAAAGGTGCAAGTTCTGATAAGAAGAGTTTCAGAAAATCTGAAGGCAAAGGAGGGAAGTCTAACGGAGGAGATTTTGACAAATATCAAATGCTACAATTATGGTGAGAAAGGCCACATATCCCCTGATTGCAAGAAAGTGAAGGGTGACAAAGGCAAGGCTCTTGTCACAAAGAAGAAAAGCTAAACAGACACTTCAGATTCTGAAAGTGAGGTGAACTATGCCTTGATGGCAAATGCTGATAGCAGTCCTGAAGTTGCAGAGTTTAAGGTACCTCAAACTACTTATGCCTTTCATACTGATGACATTAATGAGTTGAGAAGATATCTTAAAACCATGTTCATTAGTTATAGAGATCAAACTTTAACATGTGAAAGATTAACTTCTAAAAATCTTGCTTGTAAAAAGAGGAATGATTATTTAGAAAAAAAGTTAGTCATGTTCCATCAAACTCAGAAAGATAGAGATGCTGCTTTCTATGTTAGGGATGAAGTACTTAAAATGAATGAATCTCTAAAGACTGGGTTAAAAAAGGAAAGAGAGATTATCAGGACTTGGACTAATTCTGGCAGAACAACTTAGAATTTGTTAAGTAGTGGAAACTGGAAAGAGGGCTTAGGTTATGGAGATGATAAGAATGATAAAGGAACTGTAGAAATTAAGCTTATAGTTGTTAAACAAAAGCCAAAGTTAAAACCTGTTAAGTTGGTAGCTGTAAAGTCTGATACTGAGAAATCAGAAGTTAAAGAGGAATTAATTTCTGACAAACTAAAACAGTTTAAGACAACTAAAGTTAACGTAGGCTTAATGACAAAGAAGCAGCTTAAGCATAAGCTGAAAGATGTTAAGAATGTAAACAAGGTAAAGTTACCTAGGAAAAATAGGAATGGAAAGGAAGGTGTGAATAAAAGCAATGATTATAAGCCTGTTCCTAATGCTCCTAGAAAAATATGTCATAACTGTGGAAGTTCTAACCATCTGGCTTCTTTTTGCAGGAAGAATAAGAACATAAATTCCTTACCTTCAAAGTCAGGAGTTAAGAGTCAGTATGTTAGATATAGGCCACAAAATCCTTATTTTCATTGTGGTAGTTTATGGCATTCCATTTATACTTGTAAGGAATATCATAGTTTGTACTATGATTATTATCAAATAAAACCTTCTTTAAAGAAAGTTAGCATTGTTCCTTCTAGTGTAAGTTCTGATACAAAGTCTGATAGTGTAATTGTTGATAATAAAAATGTTAACATAAACTCTGATGCTAAATCCGCTGCAAATGTTAACAAACTTAATAAGGCCAAAGGATCCAAGCAAGTCTGGGTCCTTAAAACTAATCATTAGTGGTCTTTGTGATTGCAGGGCAACAGAAATAACATCCTAGTTCTGGACAGTGGATGCTCAGGACATATAACTGGAAATAAAGCCCTGCTATCAGACTTTGTGGAGAAAGCTGGCCCAAGTATTTCTTATAGAGATGGAAACATTGGAAAAATACTGGGATATGGCAATATCAATCTTGGGAATGTCATCATTAAAGAAGTAGCTCTAGTCTCAGAACTTAAACACAATCTGCTGAGTGTTAGTCAAATCTGTGACAGAGGTTATCATGTGGATTTCTGTAATAACCCCAATTTTTGGAAATTTTTGAAACCCTTATGAATAGTGTTTTTGCTGAATGAGAAAACTTTTCATACCACACTATGTAGGGGTTCTTTTATTGATCTTCTGAGATATTATTAGTACTCTATGTGGTATATAAGTGTATGTAAAGATTGTCAGAATCCAAATCCGAACACTTTAATTTTTCCCGAAAATCCACCAGATACCGAAAGAATTGAGTATAAGGCAACAGGATAAAAAGGATTTAAATTAAAGGATTATAGGAGAGGATCATAAAAGGAATATAATATATTGAGAAAGGTTAAGGGAACCTAAGTAATAAGATCCCGGGTATGATCCCTCAAACGATAAACGAAAACGAAAGTTAAGCGAACCGTATAACAGATCAGCGGTCATTAGGCAAACAATTAGGAGGTTAATCAAGAAGGTTAGGGATGATGAGGTCATCCAACCAATAAGGAGAGGACAAAGGGGGGAGGATGACATCAGGAGCATGACATAAGCATGACATAAGAGGGAAGGAAATGTGGTGGAATATTAGCCACACAAAATCAAGGGTAAATGGGTAATTGACCTAAAACAAAACAAAAACAACCAACCAAAAATCAAATCAAAGCAAAACCACAAAAATCTCTCTTTCTTCTTCATCTTGCTCTCGGCCTTTTCAAGAAAAACAAGGAGGAGTTTTTAAAAACTCAAGCTACACACCTTCAAAAATTATAAGGTTTGTTTCTTTAGCTTCCATAATTCATAACTTAGTTATGCTATAAGTTTGGATCCAAGAATCCAAGGTTTACCTAGTTAATCAATTCCTAAAAGTTTAGGGTGAATAGTAACTTTCAAGAACAAATTTTTGATTCTTGATTTTATTTGTAAGGACAAGGTAGCTTAAGCATAGATCAAGGCTTCCATGGGCTTTCCAAGGATCTTTCATTGATTAAAAGCTTCAAGAAGGTATAAAACTTCAAACCCTAGCTTTAATTTTGAGTATTAGGAATGGTTTTGATTGTTATAATTCATGAGGAGCATGATCCTTGTATACTTAGAGTGTGGTTGGATTTGTAATGAGTTTGAAGTTGTAAATCTTGATTATTGGTTAATGAACTTAAGTATAGCTTTTAGTTCATGTTTGAGGGTAGTATAAAGTTCATAATATTGAGTTTTGGGGCTGTTAGGATGTGATATGGATGGACTTTGATTGTATGAAGGGATTGGGGTTGTTTGGTGATGGAATTGAATGGTATAAAATTGGGAAATCGCGTAAACATAGCCGTCGTAACGTCCGATTTTCTTTGGACTGTTTTTGTGCATAGCATTAGGACCCGAGAACCCCCTGCTAGATTGTGACCACTGCCATTTTTAGATAGCTCATGTTACGAGCTTCGTTTTGATATGTAGTTCGTTCGATTCCGATTTACGGTTTAGGAGAAACGACCGTTTCATGTAACGGCGTTTCGCGAACGAAACTTTTCCCCTCGCCTTACTTTGAAACATAGGTTAAAGGCCAAAAAGGGTTAATTAAGGTATGAAACATTTATGGTAAGTGTGTTAGGCAGTTGGTAAGACACTCGCGAAGGAATCGCTTTAAAACTCGTAAAGGTTAAATTATTAAAAATGGTGGAGCCGAGGGTACTCGAGTGACTTAAGAGAATCAGTAAGCGCAGAATAAGCGTTAGAGTCTAAGTTAGTTAAAGTATAGATTTACAAGTGACTTTGGTTTAATTCCAACTTACTTGTTGTTTATAGGTTACCAGACTCGTCCCGAGCCATTCGTAACCCCCCAGTCGCTCAGGCAAGTATTCTATCCGTTATACTGTTGTTGTGATGAATACATTTGTATATGCATTATCTTGCGATAGATGCATGTTGGTTATTTAGCAAATTCTTGCGATATATTGTAGCATGTGATATGGTATATATGCATGCCTGTTTCATATTCTTGAAATATATATCTGTTGGTTCATTTGATAATACCTATGCTAGAGGATAGCGGTAACTTGCTTATACCCTTAGTATAGGGACCCAAAGGTGAAAATATTTTCTAAAACCGGGAGTCGAGGATCCCGAGTAGATTTTGTATATATATGGATATGGATATATATATATATATATATTTATATATATATACATATATATGGTCATAGTTTTCAAAACTATTAATCGAATAAGGTTTATTCGATAACTTTAAACTTTATTTATTATTGAATATTATTTCGAATATTATTCGAAGGCGTATGACTCCTTTTATTATTTATTGAATATTATTTGAATATTCATTCGAGGGCTTATGACTCTTTTATTTTATTTATTGAATATTATTTGAATATTCATTTGAGGATGTATGACTCCTTTATTTTATTTAATGAATATTATTTATAATATTCATTCGAGGTATTATGACTCAGCTTATTTTATTTATTGAATATTATTTGAATATTCATTTGAGGATCTATGACTCCGATTATTTGCTGAAATATATTCTTTATTTTATTAAAGAATAAGATGTCAATAATCAAACTTATTTTCGATTATTCAAATAAAGATAATACTTTCATATAAGTATATCTTTGGTTAATTAAAACTCGTTTCAAGTATAAATTCTAATACTTCTACTTCAATTATTTTTATAAAGACTATTCTTTATGGGAATATTATTTAATTAATAATATTCAGATATTTTCTAATATTCTGGGGACTGATTTACTTCATTAAATCAGCCTTACTCCAAACACTCTTTAAAGTGTTTTCGAGTCTTCAAAATGATTTTTAAAAGTCAGAGCGGATCCCAAAACTCATTTTTATATTTAAGATCTTCCTTTTTAAAGGGGATTTAAATACTCGCTCAAAACCTGGGGAATCCGGCTCTGTGGTGTATTTAATATTCGCAACGAGGTTGCAGATTTGGTAAATGAATTGATTACTTGCCCAACGTTCGGGAAGTAAGCCCATCTCATTGAGTCGGCATAAGCGACAGGCCGGGGTACGGTCTATTATTGTGTAAGTGGCTGGGTGGCAGTCCATCAACGCGTGAGGGGCCGGGGTACGGTCTAGCGCGAGGTCCTAATGCGGCCAGGGTGATGACCGGTGAGGAATTCATCCATCTACAGTAGAAAAGGTTACTTATTGGTATCTTTGCCTGATCAGCGAGATATCGGGTTTATGCCAAAATTCTTTTCCTTTCCAAAATTCATTGGATGTTTCAAACTCTGTTCATACTTTACATAACAGAGGTTTCAGGAAATGTTGAAAGGGATATATATATGTGGTTATATATATATCGGGACTAAATAAAGTATCTCATAACTTTTTCATTCAATAATCTTTCAAAGATTGAATCTATTCAAGTCTTAACTTGTGGTCTCATCTATGGGATGTTTTTCTTAAAACCTATAATACTTTGAACGGTGGCAGTTCAAGTAGCTTTATATATGATATAAGTGTGGTGAAGTATTGGTAACTTCATTCCTTGTTTTTACTTATATCTAGTAAGTAATTATCTTGCATATGATAGAGATGCTATCAAGTATCCATTTAGATACTTATATTATTGTTATCACTATACATATTATCTTGCGAGCTGTAAGGCTCACTCTTGCTTTATTTCTTCATCACACAACAACAGTTAGGAGAGATGGCCAGACTCCAGCAGACCCAGCGCAAGCGCGTGGGAAGCGTCCCGCGTCTTCCCGATGATGTTGTAGCTGCTATAGCTGCAGAGGTAGATCTATTGTAGATCAGACCATCTACTTTTGAGAATCAATTATGTATAATTATAACTTGTGGCAGATAATGGCAATTAACTGTAAATTATCAAGTAATCGTTTTGGGTTGTAATAATTTTAAATTGTGGATTCAAAGACTTGTACTTATTTCAATTTCATCTCTGAGACTATAACGGGTTGTGGTGTGTGTTAGTGTGGGGTCACAGTATGAGGTTATTTATTATTAATTAAGTGAAGTGATATTGTGGAAAGAAAGACCGTGACAACCCGGATCCCCGACCCCGGATCTGGGGGTGTTACAGAAATGGTATCAGAGCTAAGCGTTATAAACCTCAGAGATGATGGGACGTTAAGATAATAAGTTAACTAAGATAATAAGAACTCTTGCCAAGTTCATAGTCGGGCTACCTAACGTAGTACTGACAGTTAAAACCCTTATGGGAACCCTTATAAATATCGTGATAGGAGCGTAGTTCGTTATCGTATATGGTAGCGGGACTCCGAACCCTGAGGTTGAGGAGCAACAACGCGATGATGTTTTATTACTAATTGGAGATCGGATTGTGGATCCGATAGAGCGTCATAACGCAAGACCGGATGATGTTGATATTGAGGATGTTGTCCTAGAAGGGATAGTTGCTGAGGAGGATCCCATGGAGGATCCTGACAAGAATGGATAAAGGACCACTGATGAATTGATGACCATGGTTAGGTCAACTACCAGAGGTAGGATTGGTCGATCACTACCGGAGGTTCGTTCAAGTTTGTAAAGATAGTAGCCCCCTTTAACGCGGCTTACTCGTAAGACTGAGAAGTTCGAATGGACAAAGAAATGCGAGAACAGCTTTCAAGAACTGAAGCAGAGGTTGGTGATGGCCCCTATGCTGGCGTTGCCGGATGGAAAAGGATATTTTGTGAAGTGTAGTGACGCTTCGCACAAGGGCTTAGGGTGCGTGCTTATGCAGCACGGTAAGGTAATCGCGTACATGTCAAGACAATTAAGGTAGTATGAAATTCGATATCCCCGCTCATGAGCTTAGGCTCGTGGCAACAGTTTACCCTAAAGATTGGAGGCACTACTTGTATGGAGAGAAGTGCGAGAATTACCTAAGCCATAAGTGCTCTAGTACATTTTTACGTAGAAAGAGCTCAACATACGCCAGAGGAGGCGGTTAGAGCTAATCAAGAATTATGATTGGGAGATTCTTTATCATTCGGGGAAAGCCAATATGGTGGCTGATGCCCTTAGTAAAAAGGAGAGACTCAAGATGATAATGTCTTTTGGAGAGTTTATAAGAGATTTTGAGAAAATGGAAATAGTAGTGAAGGTAACCGGAGCCGGTACCGAAAAGCTGTTTGAGATAGCAACACAGCCTGAATTATTGGAAAAGAACATATTGTGCCAGTAAAAGTGATGAATGAAGGCAGAGAGCCAACAAATAGATATGAGATTAATACCGAGAGAGATGATAAGGGAATAATGAGGTATTCCCATAGAATTTGGGTTCTAAATGTTTAAGAGCTTAAAGATGAAATCTTAGATGAAAGCTAGTTTGAGGAATAAGAGTTAGAGCAAACCCTGAATGTGATAGTCAGGGAGGTTGCCACCAAGACAAAAGGAACCCATAACATGATGAAGTGGAAAATGAGGATTTAAATTATGTAAGATGACCCCAATTATGGGGAGTAGGAAGAAATATTTAGACTAAGGAAACAGAAAGTCGAGCGAGATAAGGAGACCCGAGACGGTACTCCTATACGGAAATTCATGAACCTGTCTAAACAGAACTTAGACTATTATCCCCAACCACCACCTTGAGGAAACAATGTGGTGTGAAATTCTTTCAGGACCTCTAAGTCGCTAAGCTCTCAGAGTTCCAAGGAACAAGCTGGCCCAATCGAGGCAAGAGCCTGGCTAAAGGAAATATAGGGATCATTTGAGATTCTAAATGATTGACGAATCTCAAAAGGACTGTTTTGTCACTTACCCTCCTAAGAGAGAGACCACCCGCTGGTGAAAGACCAAGAAAGGCACGGAGCCAGAGGTTAGAATAAACTGACTTAAGTTCAGTCAATTGTTTTTGGGAAAGTAATTCCCAAAGATAAGGAGATAGTGTTAAAGCTTTGGAGCTAGAACAAAGGCAATAGAGTTTGAGGAATGATAAAGTAATTGGGTATGAGGAAACCCTAAAGACTCGTAGAAATAGAAATAGAAAAGTATGCATTCGTCAGGATGAGGGTGATTCACCATGAGTTAAAATTGATGGTTGAAGGTATAAGAGTTATGTATATTTTATCCCCTTTAAGTTGGGAGGATTCGAGGAAACCTTGAGGTAATTCGAAGGATAAATAATGAGACGCGGATAGATTGAGGAGACAAGAAAGTAAGAAATTAAGAAAATTGGATGAAGGAAGTGACCTTCAAGAATGTGAAGTGTAAGACCGGTGGAATGATACCCAGAAAGGGAGACGCCAGGTATGAAAGATATCCCAACATTGAGGTGACTGTTGAGATAAACAATAAAAGTAAATAAGGAATTATTAAGAAGAAGTTCACGTTGAACACGACCAATATCTTCCAGAACATCCTTGTTATCGTTACCAAATTAGGCAAGACAAGCGGATGACCATTGTTATCTTTTGGAGGCCATATGGATTGACCTCAATATGAATAAGGATGCTATTATGAAGTTAGGTATAGACTATCGAGGTGGGAATGATGAATAAGATAATCTATCAAGGAAATATGACTTGATTTATTCGTGGAAGGATGCAGGTACCTTTTAAAGGTGGAATTAAGGATAGAACATTGGTAACTTAAAATGAATCCTAGGGGACTGCATAAAGGTTGGCATGTCACCCTTAATAGGGACAGTATGAGTTTTGACAGTATGATTGGGAAAGGGTTAAGGTAACAACAACCTTTAAGAATCAGTGGAGAAATTTTGCAGAAGTATATAGACAATGGTTCTACTATTAGTAAATGGTATTGTGATATGCCCTGTATCTAGGGAATACAGGAGGAACGATTGAAGGATAACCCTAGAGGTTTTACAAGGAGAAAGGTAATATTCAAAATTTTCAAGAATAGAAATGATTGATAAAGGAAATATGACGTAATTATAATGTTGCCAAGTGGGGCACGTGTTAAACCACGAGAAAGTATGGATCGAACCAGTAATGGTCGAAATTGTTCAGGGCAATTAGGACTTAAGATAAAAGATGTTCTAAGTATGATTAAGAGTCAGTCTTGACATTGATTAGCCTCTAAAGATTGAGGCAATAACTTATGGAAAAATGGTGATATTTTTTTTTATTTACTCATCAGATATTAAAGAAAAGCATTTTCACATAAGCTGTGATTGAAATAAGGTAGAAAATTTATTTGGAGATGGTTAAAGTGACATTGACTGTAAGGAAATTTTACTATCAGGAAAGGCCAAAGAGGTGGCCGACACTTTAAAGGTAAGAGGATAATTATAGGCGCTTGTGCCAAAAGAATACAGTGATGATGGTTAAAACTGTGAAGGTTGTATTATGGTTTGGAAGATTGACATTTCTTCTGATGACTGTGCAATACCCAGCCGTAATAGTAGTCGGTAAAGGTTTAATTCGTGTAATCGCCATGAGCGGGCTATCTATCTTAGAAGGTACTATCTTGAGAATGAGCCTGGACCATGTTTCAAAAGGACTAAACGAACCTTTGAGTAAGTCTTCTATTTAAGGCATATGATTTAGAATGGTATTAACCTGCTATCGTTGCTTTGATTGAAACTCTTCTAAAAATTTTATCTGCTTCATGTCATGTATGTATGTCAGGATCAGGAGTGTTCTTCATGAATCAGAAATGGTGATTATGTTACCTCCTTAGAAGGATTTGATACGACATGTATGGACTCCGTATGGTTAGCTATTAAGATTTTATGGAAAGTGAATGATGACAGTGGGTCAGTGGTGGACCATAGTAAGGCAGCAATGATTCTGCGAGTAACGAGCTGATTACAACCGTGAGAGTTGTATTGGAATGGGTGTTGAGATTGAGTACCACTAATCGGGTCGTGGTAGTGTATAAGTTATCATTGATAGACTAATTAAGTAGAGTATCTACCTAGTGAATTATTATTCTTTCTTATCAATAGAGAGTCATATTATTATACGAGGAAGGTTACGGTGCAAGCATAGAATTCTAGTAACGATGATATCTAGAATGAGATCCCAGATTCGATTTTCGATATCGAGGGAGTTTCAAAGGTGATTGTGTATAAGCTCGAGGAAGAGCATGGGTCCATAGAATGATGGACGGAATAGAAATATTTAGGCATGGGAAATGCGATGCTATAATACTTGATGTTGATATATATACATATATGTTTTGTTCTTCTATGACAAACCTCTATAGTTCAGAGGTAGGTTCCAAGCCAGATATTTTGTGGCAGTATATTTTTTTCATATATACAATTCTCTTCAGTTCGTTCTTTTCTCTTCTTTTCATTTCATGTAAGCTGAGAAGAACAACCCTTCCAGAAGGGGAGGTATTGCCGAATGACTATCTATCTGTGTGATAGAAGCCTAGTAGGATACCATCAATTGTTTAATTGCTTGTCAAGTACTAAAGGCTGGCCACCTTCTGTACTAACTATGCAATATAACAAGTGTTCATGATCATAGTGATCTCTCAACAAATTCCTTTACTTCTATATGATTGATCAAACTTTGGGAAATAGAAACAGCAGAAAAAGGAGTAATAAAGTTGTGGTAGTATTCGAAATGGAAACACATTCGTGATACTAAGGTTGAAGTGGTTATTAAAAGGTTATAGAACGCTAGCGAGCAAAAGTATAACCAGTATAATATTAGGAACGGAAGGTAGTAGCGATTACGAACTGGAAAAGAATGGGTATTGAGAAGCAAAAGTTCTAATGCTAAAAGCTATAATGAGAGTCTGTGCAATAGACTTGAAAGAATTTGGAATGATCATTTAACGCGGATTAAGTTATCTTACGATAATAGATCATGTGTCATTATCGAGATGTCGCCTTATGAGATCCTTGAGGGAAGACAATGTCGATCTCCCTTATGTTAGGATGAAGTTGTAGAGCGCAAGATGCTCGGATCCGCAGTAGTCTAAAGGACCAAGGATATGATAGATCTAATCAGAGGACGGCTGGTAGTAGCCCAAGATGGACATGATAAGTATGTTAATTTGGCACGAAGGGATAAAGAGTACGAAATAGGGGACCTAGTAATGTTATAGGTATCCCTTGGAAAGGATTGATGAGGTTCGGAAAGAAAGGAAAGCTAAGTCTACAATTTGTTGGACCCTCGGATATATTAAGACGTTTGGGAGGTTAGCATATGAGCTAGCCCTACCCCCGAACCTGTAGCAAGTTCGTAACGTGTTTCACGTATCAATGTTAAGGAAGTGTAATTCAGATGCCAGATAAATAGAGGCATATGAGCGCATAGATATGCAACCCGACGTAACCTATATGGAGCAACCAGGAAGGGTTATAGAGTGAAAAGGAACAAGTGCTTAGGAGAAGGATTATCAAACTAGGCAGAGTTTGGTGGTAGAACCACAATGTGGGAAAATTTACTCGAGAATTAGAAAGTGTAATGCTAAGAAAGTATCCCCATTTGTTTTCTATTTGATTCCGGGACGAAATCCTTTTAAGGAGGGGAGACTGTAATAACCCCAATTTTTGGAAATTTTTGAAACCCTTATGAATAGTGTTTTTGCTGAATGAGAAAACTTTTCATACCACACTATGTAGGGGTTCTTTTATTGATCTTCTAAGATATTATTAGTACTCTATGTGGTATATAAGTGTATGTAAAGATTGTCAGAATCCAAATCCGAACACTTTAATTTTTCCCGAAAATCCACCAGATACCGAAAGAATTGAGTATAAGGCAACAGGATAAAAAGGATTTAAATTAAAGGATTATAGGAGAGGATCATAAAAGGAATATAATATATTGAGAAAGGTTAAGGGAACCTAAGTAATAAGATCCCGGGTATGATCCCTCAAACGATAAACGAAAACGAAAGTTAAGCGAACCGTATAACAGATCAGCGGTCATTAGGCAAACAATTAGGAGGTTAATCAAGAAGGTTAGGGATGATGAGGTCATCCAACCAATAAGGAGAGGACAAAGGGGGGAGGATGACATCAGGAGCATGACATAAGCATGACATAAGAGGGAAGGAAATGTGGTGGAATATTAGCCACACAAAATCAAGGGTAAATGGGTAATTGACCTAAAACAAAACAAAAACAACCAACCAAAAATCAAATCAAAGCAAAACCACAAAAATCTCTCTTTCTTCTTCATCTTGCTCTCGGCCTTTTCAAGAAAAACAAGGAGGAGTTTTTAAAAACTCAAGCTACACACCTTCAAAAATTATAAGGTTTGTTTCTTTAGCTTCCATAATTCATAACTTAGTTATGCTATAAGTTTGGATCCAAGAATCCAAGGTTTACCTATTTAATCAATTCCTAAAAGTTTAGGGTGAATAGTAACTTTCAAGAACAAATTTTTGATTCTTGATTTTATTTGTAAGGACAAGGTAGCTTAAGCATAGATCAAGGCTTCCATGGGCTTTCCAAGGATCTTTCATTGATTAAAAGCTTCAAGAAGGTATAAAACTTCAAACCCTAGCTTTACTTTTGAGTATTAGGAATGGTTTTGATTGTTATAATTCATGAGGAGCATGATCCTTGTATACTTAGAGTGTGGTTGGATTTGTAATGAGTTTGAAGTTGTAAATCTTGATTATTGGTTAATGAACTTAAGTATAGCTTTTAGTTCATGTTTGAGGGTAGTATAAAGTTCATAATATTGAGTTTTGGGGCTGTTAGGATGTGATATGGATGGACTTTGATTGTATGAAGGGATTGGGGTTGTTTGGTGATGGAATTGAATGGTATAAAATTGGGAAATCGCGTAAACATAGCCGTCGTAACGTCCGATTTTCTTTGGACTGTTTTTGTGCATAGCATTAGGACCCGAGAACCCCCTGCTAGATTGTGACCACTGCCATGTTTAGATAGCTCATGTTACGAGCTTCGTTTTGATATGTAGTTCGTTCGATTCCGATTTACGGTTTAGGAGAAACGACCGTTTCATGTAACGGCGTTTCGCGAACGAAACTTTTCCCCTCGCCTTACTTTGAAACATAGGTTAAAGGCCAAAAAGGGTTAATTAAGGTATGAAACATTTATGGTAAGTGTGTTAGGCAGTTGGTAAGACACTCGCGAAGGAATCGCTTTAAAACTCGTAAAGGTTAAATTATTAAAAATGGTGGAGCCGAGGGTACTCGAGTGACTTAAGAGAATCAGTAAGCGCAGAATAAGCGTTAGAGTCTAAGTTAGTTAAAGTATAGATTTACAAGTGACTTTGGTTTAATTCCAACTTACTTGTTGTTTATAGGTTACCAGACTCGTCCCGAGCCATTCGTAACCCCCCAGTCGCTCAGGCAAGTATTCTATCCGTTATACTGTTGTTGTGATGAATACATTTGTATATGCATTATCTTGCGATAGATGCATGTTGGTTATTTAGCAAATTCTTGCGATATATTGTAGCATGTGATATGGTATATATGCATGCCTGTTTCATATTCTTGAAATATATATCTGTTGGTTCATTTGATAATACCTATGCTAGAGGATAGCGGTAACTTGCTTATACCCTTAGTATAGGGACCCAAAGGTGAAAATATTTTCTAAAACCGGGAGTCGAGGATCCCGAGTAGATTTTGTATATATATGGATATGGATATATATATATATATATATTTATATATATATACATATATATGGTCATAGTTTTCAAAACTATTAATCGAATAAGGTTTATTCGATAACTTTAAACTTTATTTATTATTGAATATTATTTCGAATATTATTCGAAGGCGTATGACTCCTTTTATTATTTATTGAATATTATTTGAATATTCATTCGAGGGCTTATGACTCTTTTATTTTATTTATTGAATATTATTTGAATATTCATTTGAGGATGTATGACTCCTTTATTTTATTTAATGAATATTATTTATAATATTCATTCGAGGTATTATGACTCAGCTTATTTTATTTATTGAATATTATTTGAATATTCATTTGAGGATCTATGACTCCGATTATTTGCTGAAATATATTCTTTATTTTATTAAAGAATAAGATGTCAATAATCAAACTTATTTTCGATTATTCAAATAAAGATAATACTTTCATATAAGTATAGCTTTGGTTAATTAAAACTCGTTTCAAGTATAAATTCTAATACTTCTACTTCAATTATTTTTATAAAGACTATTCTTTATGGGAATATTATTTAATTAATAATATTCAGATATTTTCTAATATTCTGGGGACTGATTTACTTCATTAAATCAGCCTTACTCCAAACACTCTTTAAAGTGTTTTCGAGTCTTCAAAATGATTTTTAAAAGTCAGAGCGGATCCCAAAACTCATTTTTATATTTAAGATCTTCCTTTTTAAAGGGGATTTAAATACTCGCTCAAAACCTGGGGAATCCGGCTCTGTGGTGTATTTAATATTCGCAACGAGGTTGCAGATTTGGTAAATGAATTGATTACTTGCCCAACGTTCGGGAAGTAAGCCCATCTCATTGAGTCGGCATAAGCGACAGGCCGGGGTACGGTCTATTATTGTGTAAGTGGCTGGGTGGCAGTCCATCAACGCGTGAGGGGCCGGGGTACGGTCTAGCGCGAGGTCCTAATGCGGCCAGGGTGATGACCGGTGAGGAATTCATCCATCTACAGTAGAAAAGGTTACTTATTGGTATCTTTGCCTGATCAGCGAGATATCGGGTTTATGCCAAAATTCTTTTCCTTTCCAAAATTCATTGGATGTTTCAAACTCTGTTCATACTTTACATAACAGAGGTTTCAGGAAATGTTGAAAGGGATATATATATGTGGTTATATATATATCGGGACTAAATAAAGTATCTCATAACTTTTTCATTCAATAATCTTTCAAAGATTGAATCTATTCAAGTCTTAACTTGTGGTCTCATCTATGGGATGTTTTTCTTAAAACCTATAATACTTTGAACGGTGGCAGTTCAAGTAGCTTTATATATGATATAAGTGTGGTGAAGTATTGGTAACTTCATTCCTTGTTTTTACTTATATCTAGTAAGTAATTATCTTGCATATGATAGAGATGCTATCAAGTATCCATTTAGATACTTATATTATTGTTATCACTATACATATTATCTTGCGAGCTGTAAGGCTCACTCTTGCTTTATTTCTTCATCACACAACAACAGTTAGGAGAGATGGCCAGACTCCAGCAGACCCAGCGCAAGCGCGTGGGAAGCGTCCCGCGTCTTCCCGATGATGTTGTAGCTGCTATAGCTGCAGAGGTAGATCTATTGTAGATCAGACCATCTACTTTTGAGAATCAATTATGTATAATTATAACTTGTGGCAGATAATGGCAATTAACTGTAAATTATCAAGTAATCGTTTTGGGTTGTAATAATTTTAAATTGTGGATTCAAAGACTTGTACTTATTTCAATTTCATCTCTGAGACTATAACGGGTTGTGGTGTGTGTTAGTGTGGGGTCACAGTATGAGGTTATTTATTATTAATTAAGTGAAGTGATATTGTGGAAAGAAAGACCGTGACAACCCGGATCCCCGACCCCGGATCTGGGGGTGTTACAGAAATGGTATCAGAGCTAAGCGTTATAAACCTCAGAGATGATGGGACGTTAAGATAATAAGTTAACTAAGATAATAAGAACTCTTGCCAAGTTCATAGTCGGGCTACCTAACGTAGTACTGACAGTTAAAACCCTTATGGGAACCCTTATAAATATCGTGATAGGAGCGTAGTTCGTTATCGTATATGGTAGCGGGACTCCGAACCCTGAGGTTGAGGAGCAACAACGCGATGATGTTTTATTACTAATTGGAGATCGGATTGTGGATCCGATAGAGCGTCATAACGCAAGACCGGATGATGTTGATATTGAGGATGTTGTCCTAGAAGGGATAGTTGCTGAGGAGGATCCCATGGAGGATCCTGACAAGAATGGATAAAGGACCACTGATGAATTGATGACCATGGTTAGGTCAACTACCAGAGGTAGGATTGGTCGATCACTACCGGAGGTTCGTTCAAGTTTGTAAAGATAGTAGCCCCCTTTAACGCGGCTTACTCGCCAAGCTTTCATCAAGTACTGATGGTTCCGCAATCTGTCTGATGAGTAGAGTATCAATTGAAGAAAGCTGGAATTGACACAAGAAACTCTCTCATTTAAATTTCAACAATATAAATGAACTAGTCAAGAAAGATCTTGTGAGAGGACTGCCAAAATCAGTATTTGCTCCTGATGGCCTTTGTGATTCATGTCAGAAGGCTAAGCAAAGAAAATCTTCATTCAAGAGCAAGACTGAATCATCAATTCTTGAGCCTTATCACCTACTACATGTAGATCTATTTGGTCCAGTGAATGTCATGTCTATTGCAAAGAAGAAATATGCTATGGTCATAGTCGATGAGTTCACCAGATACACATGGGTGTATTTCTTGCACACAAAAAGTGAAACTGCATCTATCTTGATTGATCATGCCAAGCAACTGGATAAATTGGTCAAAGATTCTGTGAAGATCATAAGAAGTGATAATGGCACTGAGTTCAAGAATTTGATCATGGAAGAGTTCTGCAAAGACCATGGAATCAAGTAGGAATTTTCTGCTCCTAGAACTCCACAGCAAAATGGAGTTGTTGAAAGAAAGAATAGAACTCTTATTGAAGCTGCACGAACAATGCTTGATGAAGCAAAGCTACCAACCTATTTTTGGGCTGAAGCTGTGCAGACTGCTTGTTTTACTCAGAATGCAACACTCATTAACAAGCATGGAAACACACCATATGAGATGGTGAAGAAAAAGAAGCCAAATCTGAAGTATTTTCATGTATTTGGGTGCAAGTGTTTTATTCTTAAGACTCACCCTGAACAGCTATCCAAATTTGATTTAAAAGCTGATGAAGGAATTTTTGTTGGATATCCACTTTCCATAAAAGCCTTCAGAGTCTATAATTTAAGAACAAGGGTAGTCATGGAATCTATCAATATCTCCTTTGATGATAAGAAGATTACTCGACTTGAAGATATCAATGATCATGATCATCTGAGATTTGAAAATGAAGACTTAAATTCTAATACTGAAAATCCTGACAGTCTAAATCCTGATACTGCAAACTCTGATGGATTAAACTCTGATATTATTGAAACTGTGGTGACTGCGCCAAAGGAAGATGCACCTGTGCAGGGGGAGCATACTGAAGATACAACCACATCTCAAGAAGCATCTGAACATTCAATTGGCTCTTCAAGTTCTGATTCATTAAGTTCTGATAAGCCAAGTTCTGATAATCCTGAAAACTCAATTTCTGAAGAATCCAACTCAGAGAGCATAGTTTCAGGGGGAGCATCAGAAAATGTTGATGAAGATAGCATGGATCATGGGGGAGCATCCAGTTCTAGAGAAAACCTTCCATCTGCAAGGAAATGGACTAAATCACATACACCTGACTTAATTATTGGAAATCCTGATACTGGTGTCAGAACTAGAACCGCTACTTCAAGTGAATGTCTCTATAATTCTTTTCTTTCTCAGACTGAACCAAAGAAAGTGGAAGAAGCTCTTCAAGATGTTGATTGGGTGCAAGCAATGCAGGAAGAGTTAAATGAATTTGAAAGAAACAAAGTCTGGACCCTAGTGCCAAGACCAAAGAACAGATCTGTTGTTGGTACAAAGTGGATGTTCAGAAACAAAACTGATAGTGATGGCATAATTACAAGGAATAAAGCAAGGCTGGTTGCAAAAGGATATTCTCAAGATGAGGGAATTGATTATGATGAAACATTTGCACCAGCTGCTAGATTGGAAGCCATAAGGATATTTTTGGCTTATGCTGCTCACAAAAAGTTTACTGTCTTTCAAATGGATGTAAAAAGTGCTTTTCTCAATGGAGAATTGGAAGAGGAAGTATATGTTGAACAACCTCCAGGCTTTGTAGATTCCAAATTTCCATATCATGTCTACAGGCTTGATAAAGCACTTTATGGCCTTAAGCAAGCTCCAAGAGCATGGTATGAGACTTTAGCTCAGTTTCTTCTAGAAAGTGGATTTAATAGAGGAACTATTGACAAAACTCTGTTCTACCTCAACCATGGAAAGGACTTACTTTTGGTGCAGATATATGTTGATGATATCATTTTTGGTTATACAAATGACGGACTATGCAAGAAGTTTGCCAAACTGATGCAGTCAAGATATCAAATGAGTATGATGGGGGAACTTAGCTATTTTCTGGGCCTTCAAGTCAAGCAAAATGAAGAAGGCACTTTTATTTGTCAAACCAAGGACACCAGAAATTTGCTGAAGAAATTCGGAATGCAAGATTGTTCAAGTACATCCACTCCCATGGCCATTGCAACAAAATTGGATAAGGATACTGGTAAATCAGTAGATATTACTGATTACAGAGGTATGATTGGCTCTCTACTCTATCTAACTGCTAGTAGACCTAATATCATGTATGCTACCTGTCTTTGTACAAGATTTCAAGCAGATCCAAGAGAACCTCACTTAACAGCTGTGAAAAGAATTTTCAAGTATCTTAAAGGAATAGCTGATCTGGGATTGTGGTATCCTAGAGAATCAGACTTTAAGCTAATAGGTTACTCAGATGCAGATTTTGCAGGTTGCAAAATTGACAGGAAAAGTACAAGTGGAAGCTGCCAATTTTTTGGAGGCAGATTGGTTTCTTGGTTCAGCAAGAAACAAAAGTCAATTTCCACATCAACTGCAGAAGCAGAGTACATTGCTGTAGGAAGCTGTTGTGCACAGATTCTTTGGATGAAGAATCAGTTACTGGATTATGGGTTAACATATTTTAAAATACCTATTTACTGTAATAATCAAAGTGCTATTGCTATGACAGGTAATCCAGTTCAACACTCAATGACAAAGCACATCAGCATAAGGTACCACTTCATAAGGGAACATGTGGATGAAGGTACAGTGGAATTGCACTTTTTCCAACAGATCAACAACTAGCAGATATCTTCACAAAACCACTGTGTGAAGCTACTTTAACAAGATTGGTAAATGAACTTGGAATGGTTTCAGGTTCTTTCTCTAAATCTTCTTAGTTTTTGTTCTGATGCATCAGACTTTTTGATCAGTATTTACAAATATTATCATCTTTGTGTAGTCTGTGCTTAATTGAAAATTGCTTAAGTACTGATTGTTGTCTGATGTGAATTTCTAAACTCTGATAGTGATATGAATGTTTCTGTGATTATTCAATCCAATGAGGATAAATATGCTAGATTTTGACCTAGTAGTCTTTAATATACTAACAAATCCCATGTTTAAAGTAATTGTTTATGTGGAAATCTGTTGACACAAGCAAATTCTAATATTGAGCTTAGTTAAGTTTACTTTGTCTATCTTATTACTAAGTCAAAAACTAGAATAATGCTTCTCATCTGTTAAGTTCTGATGTTAGTAAATCTGGTGAATGTACTAAGTGCTGATAAGCCTCACTTATCAAAAGAAAAGGAAAAGTAAAAGAAATAAAAGTCAGGTACTCCTTTGAGATCTAGAGTAAAAACTGTGGAAGGGAAGACCCAAGTGCATTTCTAGTATTAAGTAATATGCATCAGAAAAGCAAAAATAAATATTTTTCTTGGTGACTTTTCATACTCTATGATTACTGGAGAAATACTCTGATAATAGCATAAATTCTGATAAGCAGTCGTGACTCACTTACACTGAGAAGCCACTGTAAAATGGAATTTCAAAAGATGCATAAAATAAGCACAAAACAGTTGAGGCGGACTCATGCATGAACTCATTCTAAAGGAGACTTCAGAATCATGACAAATTTTGAGCAAAGTTCTTAGTTATGCCTTATTTCTAAGATATACTGAAGTGAATCAGACTTTAATCTTTATCTGATATTAAGCTTACTGCACACACATACACTCCAGAAGAATGATGAAAATTACTGTGGTGATAAATGATGTTTTAGATGAATGTTTAAGTGTCAGTTATATAAATTCTGAGGACAAGTTATGATGAAAGTTCTGAAGAAACGAAATCAGAATTTGTGTGAAGAATTACAGAAATAGGCATTCACTTTTCGAGTTAAGAAATCATGTTCTGATGACTGTTAAGTTCTGATATAAGTCTAAGTTCTGATATTAAACTATGATTCTTTACTTGACTTATTTGTGGTTAAAATCTGAAACAGTCTTATTTAAAATCAGAATATGTTTCGGTGAGATATTAACAATCAATATAATTTGGGTTAGTGGTACACGTCTATGCACAATAATTTTTACTTGTTTCATGTACGTATTAAATCCTGTTTTACACTTCCAATGGCTGTTTTTATTCTCATCGATCTAGGGAGATGAGGTAGAATTATTTCTACCTATAACCATTCAATTTTCCTTGCGTCTCTTGGCATTCTATTGGCTATATAAACCAACACCTCATTCCACCCAACACATCTCTCATTTTCTCTTAAACTCTTAAACTCATTTCTTTTTCACTCATCACTACTATGGTTCATTACAACTTAGTTTTGAACTATGATACCTTCACTATCAATATGAGGTGTACAGAATGGCAGCAAAAATGGCATGTCACTACCATTCCTGATGAAATTTGGAACTCAGTTCCCCAAGAGGTCCTCACAGACCTCTTGTTCTTCTACATGGACTACCATCTCCATCTTGAGCGACTGGAAGAGGAACGGCTGGAAGCTCTCCGACAGCAGGAGCGTATTATTCATCTTGATGTTCTTTTTGTTGAGAGTAAGAAGAATAAATAATTCATGCTCCCTGTTTCTCTTCACCGTCAGCTTTGTCTGGCTTCTTAGCTTAGGACAAAAGCTGTTGATGTTAGGATTTGTAGCTTAGGAGAATCTTGTACTTTTAAGAATGTAATTTAAATTTCATGAAATGTATTTGCTCAATATATTAAAGAAATTTTATATTTATGCAAGATTTTGTCTCTGAGTCATTTTATATTCTGATAACATTTTAAATCCTGATACTAACCATATTCTGATGATCTTTTTAGCTCTGATACAAATCAAGTTCTGATTCTGACGTGGAAGTTTTTTTTTACTTGGTTTATTAATGGTCATTCTCTCATTGGTTATTTTTTTAATATTGGTCACGTAGTGCTAAAAATTTATTAAGTGGGAACAATTTTAAATATTAAAATAAAACTGAACTACCTTGATTAATGGGATTACTTGGTAAGTGGAACGGTTTTTTCTTGAAAAACTGCATGCGATAAGTAATGATTACTAAAAACCCGTGCCCATTAAATATCTTTTACTGCTGTATGTCTGACAGGTGTCTCAACGGTTACATTTTCTACCGTGTATAAGTAAAAGAGAGAAAAGATTGTAAAATATTTTATTTACTTTCATATTTTATCTCTCTCTCTTTACTTCTATTCTCTCTCATCTACTGACGATTTTTCATACAGACATTTTCTCAAACACCTTACAGGTAATTTTCTTTCTCATGAATTTTCATGGCACCCAAGGACATAATCTTCGATGGAGCAACGTTGGTTCCTAATAACTTCTCTGCTATTCTCAGCAAGTTAGAAGCACCCTCTGAACTTCACTTCATTCAGGACTTTCTTGCTAGTTCTGATATTAGGTATGCTCTGACTGAACCCGAAGCAGTTTCTGGTACTCAAGTACTGGAGATCTGGAGAAGCGGTGTGTATGATGATGGTGGTGCTCAAGGGTCCCCAAGTATTATTTTTTCATCTGGGGAGGATGAGTATGTTGTGACGTTGTCTACGGTTCGACAAGCACTGCAGCTACCTGAGAACTGTGTCTATTCTACTGTTCACGAGCCAGTTCTTCAAAACATGATGGCCAGTCTGGGATATGATAGAACATTGGTAAAGCTGGGCCAGTTGAAGAGATCTTTCATAAGGAGGGAATGGATTTTCTTCTTTGATTTCATAACTAAAGCTTTTGCAAACAAATGTTCCAATTTTGATGCAATTCCCATATTCAGCCAACAAATCGGGTATGCTCTTATAAATCGAACTGATTTTGACTATGCACGTGTTGTTTTAGGTTTTATTGGGGACATAATGAATGAAGATAGATCTACTGTTTATTTTGCTAGATTCTGTCAGCTTATTTATAGTTTCTGTTGTGATAATAAGCCCCAAAATTATGGTGAATTAATTTCATCATTCAGAATAGCTAAAAGAGCTTTTACTGACTTATTATCTACTGATAATAAGAAGGCTGTGTTAAGACCCCTCTTAATTCCTTTATCTGTCAAACAAGCCTTAATAACCTATGATCCCTTTAAGTACACTGCATTATATCCTGATGTTCAACCATCCGAACCTCATCCATCAGCACCTACCACCTCTACTCAACCACCACAAACTTCTCAACTTCAACCATCTGAACCTCATCCATCAGCACCTACCACCTCTACTCAACCACCACAAACTTCTCAACCTCAACCATCAGAACCTACAGTGCAGCCTTCATCTTCCAAACCTAAGAGGACTAAGAAAGTACCTCAGACACAACAGAAGAGAAGGAGATTCATTCTGCGAGATGAATCAGATGCTGAGGAACAAGTTCCTGAATCAGAACCTGTTGTTAAAGAAGCTGAGAAGGTCTCTTCTCAGAAGGATGATGATATTGGGAGTTCTAGGCCTCTAAAAAGGCTTAGAAAGCATAATTCTGATGATACAGCTCCTACAGTCACCTTAAAAGCTAAAAGATTCAAAATATTGTCAAAAAGGCCTGAAGATTCTGGTAAAGGAATGGAAACAGCAGCTAAGGAAGGGGATCAGGAATCTCTTATCTCACAAGACTCTGTTGAAGTTCACAATTCTCCTAGTGCTGATTCAGACCCTCATGCTACTCATCACTCACCACTACATGAGTCAGAATCTACTCACATTCCTAAACCTCCAGTATCTCCAGTAAATGCTGATACCCAGGGGCCAAGTGATGAAATTGACATTCATAACTTGGAAGTGCCTCAAGTTTTGCATCTAGAAGCTCCAATAACTCAAGTCACTCCACCTACAACACCAATTCATGATGCTGATTTTACTCTAGAATTGCCAACAACACCTTCTATGCATCTAGATACTGAAGATCAGATTTTAGGTGAGCATCAGAATATGGATGTTAATCAGAACTTAGTTGGAGATCAGCTCTTAGAGGATGATGTTTAAGCCTCCATAACTTCTCATACTGTTCTTTTATCAGAAGATGCTGAAGCTGTTGACTCTGTAAGTTCTGATGTTGCAAATGTTGATGCTACTGGTAATGCTGCTACAAATGTAGATGCTGATGCAGCTGGTCCATCAGGACATGCACCTCAACAAACTGTTCATAAAGCTGAGATAGTCAAGAAGTTTGTTACAGGGGAAGCACCAGTACCTTGGAGTGAAACTCCTAGAGGACAGGAGTGGACTAAGGAGTGGAACACAGTTACTTTTGTTCCTTCTGAAAAGATTATTGCTGAGCATCTTGCAAAAGCTGATGAAATGCTGATCATTGATGATTTCAAGACACAGCTGAGAGTTACTGCATTGAGTACAAGGCACCTTCAAGGTCAACACTCAATAACTCATGACAAGGTGAATAAAATTTAAGAAAACTTGATCCAGCAAGATATGAATCTGAAACTTAAAAAGAAAAGGTTTTTCCAACCTACCATTGACAGAATTGCCTACATTGAGAAAACCCAAGAGAAGCAACAGTCTCAGATTGATGAAATTTTGAAGAATCAAGCTTCTCATCAAAATCAACTCAATGAGATCCAATCCTCAGTGGAATTTCTTGTCTCTCTTTTATTACCTGCTGATGCCAAAAAGGGGGAGAAAGTAATTAAATCCAAATGCAAACCTAATAAGACACTGAAGAAAAAGGATGATGGTAATGACCCGGGAAACTCAGAAATGGGTGGAGGTCGTGGTCAAGGTGGAGGTCTCTCATCATGTAGATCTAGAACTACAAGTCATAGAATAAGTTCTGATATTGGGAGAAGAATTACTTCTGATACTGGTAAAAGAATAAGTTCTGAAGAAGTTTTGGAACTTGATGAAAAAATTTCAAGACAGTTATTTCTAAAAGAAAATCCAGGAATGGACTTTGAGAGTCTAATGGAAGAAGAAGCTAGACTTAAGTTAGAAAAGGTCAACTCCAAATCTGAAGCTTCTGTTGTTAAAAAGAAACTTCCTACGGCTAAAGGCATTGTGATAAAAGAAAGGACAAATCTTATGGAAACCAAGGCCAAATCACAATTGTAGATAGGTCCAAGGGCAAAGAAAAAGTTGGTGAACCTGTAAAGGTTTATGTGCCTCCTATGGATGAAGAAATTTCTGTTGAAGATGCTAATCTTACTCTGACTTCAAGGAAGATTTCTAAGATAACCTCTGACATGGCTCAAGTTGTTCAGAGTCAAGATATAGTTAGTTCTGATATAACAATGAAGCAAGCAACCTCTGACATAGCTCAAGTTGGCTAGATATCAAAAGATAAGTCAAAGGAAACCTCTGACATTTCTCATGTTAAATCCTCAAATTTACTCCTACCAGGATTCACTAAAGCCAAACAGACTCAACCTTTGAAGACTGCAACAAGTGGTTTTGAAGCAAGAGTGGTTACTGGAAAGGAAGCAAGGGATAAATCTGGATTGGGTAGTGCTGATGAAAGGAGAGTGCAGAACACAACCAATGATCTAACTTCCTTAAGTGAACCAGGTGTTGGAGCAACTCCTGAAAGATTGAATCAACTAGAATATGTACAGATGGTCTACTATACCTTCTTGAAAGAACACATCTTGTTATATTTCATGACAGATGGAAGGGTTTACCATATAAGGGAAAATGCTATACCACTGAAGTATTTTGAGGAACTAGAACATGTTTTAATTTTTACTTCAAGTGAATGACAGAATAATAGATGGTGCTGCAAGTTATTTGAAGACTCAAATTTAGAGACAGAAAAGGCTTTATTCTGTAAAGTCTGACAGCACATACTGTGTTGGATTTTAATCGCAGTGGAGGCATGGTAAAACACTTTTACACATATAAAATCCAAATAAAAGCATATAAATCATGGTAAAAACATAGGGATCGATTACTAACCTTTAACATGCGATCCAAAAGCAATGATCAGAGATCCTTAGCAGCTGCTCCTCAAACGTGAAGCACTCCACCGGTCTCCACCAAGAAAACGACGTTAAGGAGGAGGAGGAGGAGGAGGAGGAGGAGGAGGAGGAGAGAATTAAGTTTTTCTAAAAATTGGGGTTTTTTTGGGTTAGAATCAAAATAGGGTTTATAATAGTATATTTATAGGCAAAATTTTCAGCTGAAATTTTCCCATAAATATTATTATTATTATCCCATTTATTATTCTCATTAATAATTGAAACACCTTTTAATTATTAATCCCTTTGTTAAACACTTTAGAAATAATTCTCTCTCTTAATTTAATTTCCAAAAATTAAATCCTTTAATTAATAATATTAAGAACTTTTCTTAATTAATTTATAATCAATTAAATCTCATTTAATCAATTATTAAATTTTCCAATTAATTATTTATTTCATAAATAATTATTAGCCATTATTAATTAATTCCTCCACCATTAAATCATTCTCTTTTTATGGTGTGACCCTATAGGTTCAATATTAAGCCGGTAGTAGAAATAAATAATAATAAAACTATTTTATCATTATTTATATAAATTCTCTAATTTATTAAATATGATTAATTAATTAATAACATTTATTCTACATCGTGAGGGATACTTCTCAGCATATCGCGACTATCCGGATAATACGAATTCACTGCTTAGAATACCAAGAACCTATTCAGTGAATAGTTACCGTACAATAAATCCTTCTACCCGACAATGTCCCGATTAAATACAAGGCATGGATCTCGTGTCAAGCCTATCTAATTCAATCACTTGCTTACCATTTACTATGCGTAGTTCTATGCAAATTAGAAACTCCTTTCTAATTTCATTCACTCTGGCCAGAGATTCCTGAACTAGCATAAGTGGATAAGCCTTGAACATTCACTTCCATCACTGGAAGGGGTAGATCCTTTATTGATCATACACTATCTTTGTGTACAAATTCCTATACCCAGTAGAGCCCTAATAATTGTCCCTGGAGACTAAGAACTAAACCAAAGCATAGTTCAGTGTACACAAGATGACTATGATGACCTCAAGTCTAAGGATACTTGTACAACTATCACTATATCAACAACTGCTGACACGTGAGTGAATTCCATCAGTTGTTCAGCTGTGCGAGTCATGTTCAGTGAACTTATTCTATAATAAGCACCTACATACTAGCTATAGTGTCACCACACAAATGTCTATGAGAACAGACATCCTTCATAATGAAGCAAGCATAGTATGTACCGATCTCTATGGATTATTAATTACCAGTTAGTAATCCTATGATCAGGAACTATTTAAGTTTAGAGTTATCATCTTTTAGGTCTCACTATTATGATCTCACCATAATCCATAAAAAGCTTTACTCTAAACTATGGTATATCTTATTTAAACACTTAAATAGATAGAGCCCGTAATAAAAATAAAACAAGTCTTTTATTAATATCAATGAAATTAAAACAGATTATACAGGAAGTTATTCCTAAATCCTAATACATGATTGGACTTAGGACATATTCCTTTCATACTGTCCCAAGTACAGAGATCACAAGGGTGATATTGTTGATATGAAGCCTAATACTGCAAAGATCAGAACATATCTTGGTATTAAGGGACTTGAATTCAATCTAGAGTCTGCAAAGCCTATGTCATAATCCTAGTTCAGGAGTTGAGAAAAGAAAAAATTAATGATCTCAGATATGCTATTTCCAAACTGGTGAAGATACTGCAGAACTCAAAGATGCTAAAAGGAGGATGATTGATGAACTCAGATATGCTGAGAGTTGTTTGTTAAAGAACTATCTCAGAACAACTCCTGACATCGAAGAGATCAGAAAGTGAAGCCAAGTCAAGATCTACAACTGCTCAAATTCTGATATGTATACAGACTGAAGTTGTTATCAGAAGTTAAAGTTGGTAAAACTTTAAGGACTATAAATTGTAGTTATCTAGTCAAATTCTCATGCATTTGTACTTTATGTTTTTGACATCATCAAATATCTTTTAAACTTGTATATTATGCTAATTTACAAGTTGGGGGAGATTGTTAGATATATTTGATAATGTCATGACTAATATGATTTGTGTTTAGTTTTCAGATCTTACTTAAACAGGACAAATCAGTACTTAACTGAAATCAACACTTATACTGAAGTCAGAACTTAAGTTATCAGTACTTAAGGTTCAGGAGATAATATCAGGACTTAATGGAAACTTTCAGATAAGGAAGGCGGTTGATTGAAAGGAAAGAAGATCAAGACAAACATAAGAAGAGATATGCATGAAGAAGGAATTCTGTGAAGAATGGAATACTTGGAAGAAAAGATATCTGATTGATATATTTTAGGAAGCATAATTATATTCCATATCAATTAGCGATTATCTTGTAACTGTGTGACATATAAACACAGACATAGGGTTTACACTATATATGTTATCATTATCGAGAATATTATTCATTGTAACCCTAGCAGCTCTCGTGATATTTGTTCATCAGTGACAGAGGACAGTTCTATATTATAACAGAGTTTAATAAAGTTTGTTTTCTGTTACTCGTGTTCTTTGAATTCGATTTGATTGTGCTATACACTGTATTCAACTCCTTTCTACAGTGTGTGTGACCTAACAGAACAGATTCTTCTCTCCTTTATGTAAAGTTACAGATAGGTACATCTTCCAAGTACTTCTTCAATGATCTCCAGATCTTCCCATAAAGCACATTGAAAACATTTTGGAACTCAGAAAATTGAAACCCATTAATCTCTCCCCCTAAGATGAAGAATCCCCTCATTAGTACAATAAAGTTGGAAACTCCCCTTCTTAGTTTCAGAAAAACTATTGAATCTTGATAATCTTTATAATCTTTTATATAATCTATCCCCCTTAATTGAGTAATCCTTCAAAATGTATCAGAATGGAATCTCAAGATCAAACAACCAAGTGAAAAGATTATATGTTGTAACCATTTCCTCACAGTGCAAGTGTGTGATTTCTGTTTAGTGATCTCACACTGTGTTTCACTCAACTCTACACTCAAGTATTTGTCACTCAATCTCACAGTGTGTCACTGACTCAATGCTCCAAACATCCAAGTGTACCTGCAAGAAAATCCTTTTCATATAAAAGTTGCCTTCCACCTTCAAGGATGGAAACTCTCAGTCAAGTGATTCAAAAATTCTCCTTCTGAGAGGGGAAATTAGGATTGTTTTAAGTGGAAGAATTCCTGATATCCCTCAACTTCCATGTTACGACCGGTATCTTCGTGTAATATTATTTGTGGATTTGGTATAATATTAAAGCCGAATGAAAATATATTCAATGATTGTACGTTTGTGTGAGTGAAAATTTCTGTATTATAAATTTTCTTTATGTAGTATATGATTTTTCAAAGCAAGAGGTTATTTAATTTCTTTATTTTTTATTTATAAGGAATATTCTAAGCCTTGGAAAAAATTTCTTTTAAAAGGTATTTTGTTCTCAAATTTTGAAAATGATTTTATAAAGTCTCTAAAAATCCAAGTTATTTTATGGTATAAATTTTATAATTTTTGAACTTGTATTTTATTTTAGTTGTCATATTTAGCAAATTACAAGAAAGCCCTTGCATGCAAACCACCCTCTCATTCTTTTCAAGGACAAAGAGGACAATTCCAACCCCACTAACTCTTATTTCTCTAGCCAATTTCCTTCTTTACCCTTGCATGCAAAGTATAAGTGGAGGGATAAACTTGTCAATTCTCCTTTTCACTCAAATTTTGTCAAATCAAATACCATAAAAACAAGCAAATGTCATGATCATTCTCATACTCCACCCACACCTCACTCTCTCCTCCCTCCCTTCTCCCTCCTCTCGGCTCTCCCCTCTCACTCTCGGCTAAAAGCCGAAACCCCCCTCCCCATTTTTTTTTCTTCAATCCTCAACCAAGCTTCCACTCTTTACACAAGTAAATGTTACTTACCATACCATGATCACTCATATTTCAAAGAGTTTTGAGTAGAAAGTTTAAGTTTAAAGGTTGCATGTAAAAGTTTTAGTGAAACTCAAAATACAACCTTGATTCTTGTGAGTTTAGGTTTGTTTTTGAGAGGACTACAAGGAATGGATAAGTGCCAAGTCTTGAGAAGGAAACTCTTGATGATTAAATGGCCATTCCCATCCATTTCATTCGGCCATGACCATATGGGAGCCGAATGAATGGTCCTTGAGATCATTCTTGTTGTTTTGCTCAAATTTTGCATGTTTATGTGATAATGACTTGAATTTTGTGGTGAAAATTTGATAAAACTCCTTGCATGCTAAGTGATCATCTAGGTATAGCTTATTCTAGGCTTGCATGTCAATTTTATGGTAGAATATATGTAGAAAATATGTTGTTTTGGTTTGCAAAACCCGAGGACATGCATGCATGTGGATTTCTATTAGAATGTTGTAAGATTTTGATCATTTGGAAAGATTTTGTTAGTGAGCCTTAATTTCAGTAGGAATAATGTGTTAATATTGAATTATGCTTCTTGTTACATGGTAATAATTCGTGGTTATCTTTTATAAAATGCATATCTTGTGGTTTCAAAAACTTAATGATTGGTGAGTTGAGAAATGTGATCTCTTTTGTTTTGCCATAATTGTACCTTAGGTAAGGATGATCTCACCCAAGGTTATTTTGAGAATAAGGGAGTTAATTCCGTAGAATACCATGTATAAGTCTTGGTTTAAGTATTGAGTTGTTGTTAGTTGAGTTTGTCAAGTCAAAACCTTGGAGAAATGAGAGTTATAGTTTCTGCAGAAAATCAGTTTAGTACCCTGAGGTTTAGAGTGAGTTTTGACCATGTCATTGATGTGCACTTTGAGGCCCAAGCTACCAGAAGTTAGTATTGGGAGTATATAAAAGGTTTTAGGAGTTGGTTGGAGGTTTGCATGTCTTTTGGTTAGGTGCACAAGTAGAATAACAAAATCTGTCCAGCAGGGGACAGTTTTGTTGCAACTTAGAAATAGGAAGATTTGACCATGTCATGGGTAGGCCCTCATTAGGCCCTATAGGGCCTTGGTTAGAGGGAGTGTCAGAGAAGTTTTTCCAACCATAGTTCATAGGATATGAGTTAGAACCATGTGTCAAAAGTTAATTCAAGTCAGGGCATTTTCTGCCCAGAAAAACAGGGGAACCTTGGACTTTTAGCTTAAGCCCAAGAAGGCCCAAGCCAGGCCCTTGAGCCACATCAAGTTTTTGAGATGCCCTTGGTCAGGAGAGTCTTGTGTAAAAGTTTTGAAGGAAAAATTGTAGTTTAAGAGTGTCTAATGCACTCAAGAAACCATAGTTGTCATCCTGAAATTTGCACCAGTGAGCGCTTTCACTTATCACATAGTTTTAGAACACTTAGAGGCGAGTATTAGGTCGACCACCATAGTTGTAAGATGGTATAAGGTCAGTAGAGATAAAGGCACAAGTGAGGGTCAATAGGTTTTGGATAATTTAGGAAAGGCACACCGAGTTAGGAAGCCAAAATTAGAAGACCTTGTCTAGTTTAGCGACCAAGTGACTTAAGTGGTGAGTCGAGATCATCCAAGCCTAGTGTTGCATTATGGTATATATGGTGTTATTTGGTGTTAATATATGATATGTGAATATGTGGCTATGTGTGTACTTTTGTAATTTAAAAGTGAAGTTAAAACTAAGTGCGTATAGGCCTAAGTGCCATCCGTGTTTAATTTCAAGTTGTAAATAGGTTTAGATGGTAAGAATATATTATAATGAGGATTATTATTATTATGTAGGATCTAGAGATGAGGGAAAACATGCCATAAAGGTCGAGTGAAGCTCCAGTTGCTCCTACCAGTCAGACCAGACCAGCCTTTCTCAAGGCAAGTGATTCAACTTGACCTTCGTATTTACTGCTAATAGTTCATACATTGCAACAACTATCCTGTGTCATTTGATATATTAAATCAAGCGTATCTTATGTTTATCTTTGAATTATATAGAGATGCCATGAACCCTCGAGTACGTATTGCAAGTAGTTCAAAAGTCTTTTCATGATAGTTGAATGCCATGAAAAAATAAAGAGTTGTTATAATACTTGATTGATCCTCTTGATTAACATGCTAATGATTCCTAAGTATTAATATCTCACCCGGAAACTTGGACTCCTATAGAACCTTACCTTGAACTTTGATAGTCAGATACTTACCAACGTGATTCCTCAATGATTGATACCCTCTTTCTTATCCTAAAGCTTGACAATTCTGATATATCCTGAGTTAAAGATCGTTTCTGCATACCCTAACACCCTTAGTATTCATGAAGCCTACCTTCTTGATGATCCAGCACTTGAACCTTGATGAAAAACCATTGCTTAAAGCCCAATTTGGCATTACCCTTTTATAATATCCAATAGCCTCACTGAATTCCCTTGTCTAAATCTTTGAGATATGAAAACCATTCAGTTACTTTAATAGAGTATAGTTTTGTGAATCATGGCCCTGAGATTTAGTACCATATTTCCCGTGTTTCGAGTTGATCTGTATTCCCTTAATAAAAATGTTTACTCTTAAAAGAGATTTTGTTATAATTCGGCATCAGTTTTTGAAATAAATAAACTGTGGGTTTTCAGTCCCAAAGGGGGATAAATGTTTTCCTTGAATAGTGGATCTGGACTGAGACGCGAGTCCTTTCCACACATATTTTAGGCTTAAAAGTTACCTAGGGATTCCCGTTAATGTATTAGAACCCAGCGAGGTTCGGGATTATTTCGCGGCTGATCACCTGCTGTAATCCGTAGCGTCATAAAATGATTTTGATTAAGACATGATTTTAAAATTGTTTTAACACAAGCAAAATGATGCCATCTCACACAGTTTTATCTCTCGTTACCATTGGTTATGTCTTTCCATTGTCATTCTTTACTGTATATCTCAATTTATGTTTTGTGTCGTACTGTTAGCACTTGTTGAGCATTTGGCTCACTCCTTGCTCTTGCTTTACCCTGATATTACAGCTAGCAGCTATGGTTAGATTCAAGCAGACTGCCCGTAAGACCTGTGATGCTGATGCTTATGTTCGAGCTCAGGTAGAATAAGTGATAGTAGTTTGTGTGAGGACTCAGTATTCAAAATTAGATGTAATAGTTGGTAGTGTTGGGCTGTTCCAAACCCTAAACTGTAAGATCTTGGATTTGGTTATGTTATCTCTTTTAAAATATTGTAATAGCTATATTTAATTTGCTGTTTAAGTTGGGGGCGTGACAGGTTTTGGTATCAGAGCTACGGTTTAGAGTCCCTGGACAGCCCAAATAGGTTATAGGATATGTGTGTAGGTTATAGATAATATGCGAGAGAGTAGGTTAAGTAAATTATTATTAATACTCCTCTTATTGGTTGTCAGCAAAGGGCGCATTCCTCGTCATCCTCTGGGTCGGACGACACTATTGCTTTCTCCGTGTATGCTGAGTTGAGGCGTGAGTTCAACATGCTTCAGGGCAAGTACGACCGACTGAAGAACGTGTATCCAGACAGCCGAAACTACGAAGGGAAGCCCAAGGAGCAGATGACTGCGAGACTTGAGACCTTGGTTCAGTACGTCAACACTAAGCTTGAGGAGATGCCAGCGCACCGGGACCGTACCAGCCAGTATGTCATTCAGATGGTGGCGGATGAGCTCCAGAGCATTATGAAGATGCTTCGAGAGGAAAAGACTACCAAGCCCCGTTCAGATGGAGTGGAGCCTTAGTTCTTTCCATTTACCTTTCATGTTGTTGTACTATCAGACTCTATGAAATCCCCAGTTGTTTCCGTTATTTCCTTTAAATAAGCCTGTTATTCCTAGAATCAGACTTTGTCCCAATCCTATGTATTGTGACCTTTAAAATTTCAATAATTATGTGCTATTGTTCCATTTGCTCTCAACTGTTATTTTACGTTTTTATCATCATATCTGCTTAATTTGGAAACTTGACCCCATATGTAAATGAGAATGCCATGCGATACCCTCGAATCATTTTATCATTCATATCTGTTTTGACACAACTCTTATTTCAGGATCATGCCTCCCAAAAAGAAGAACCCACCAACCACATCCACCACAGACCCAAACATTCTTCGATTACTGGAAACTTTGCAACAGCAAACCAATGCTATAGCTCAACAACAACTAACTCTTCAACAACGAATTGAAAACCAAGATAACCGTGAGCCACACCAACCACCTGAACCACCAGTACCACCTAGACAAATTGTCACTTTCAAGGCCTTTTAGAATGTGAATCAACCTGCATTTCATGATACTACTGATCCAGTGATAGCTAACACATGGATCAAGGAGATGGAAAGGGCTTTTGAGTTGGTACAGTTAGGAGACGATCAGAAGGCGCCGTATGCTACTTACTTCTTGAAGGGATAAGTCATCTATTGGTGGGAATCAGTAAAAGCTATGGAAGTCACTCAGCAGGTTTCTTGGGAAAAATTTAAGAAGTTATTTCTGGACAAGTATTACCCTAAGTACATGCAGAATAATATGGAGCTAAAATTTCTTGAGTTGAAGCAAGGGAACATGACGGTATTGGAGTATGAGAAGAAGCTCACTGAGTTGTCAAGATTTGTGACAAAGTATACCAGCACTGAGGAAGAAAAAGCAAAGAAATTTCAGCAAGGATTGGAGCTTTGGATCAGAGATAGGGTGGCTATGTTTGAGCTTGAAACTTATGCGGGAGTAGTACAGAAAGCTGCTCTGATTGAGAATAATGGGATGCAGTCAAGAAAAGAGAGGGATAACAAGAAAAGTGTAATAACCCCAATTTTTGGAAAATTTTTGAAACCCTTATGAATAGTGTTTTTGCTGAATGAGAAAACTTTCATGCCACACTAGGTAGGGGTTCTTTTATGGATATTCTGAGATTTTATTGGCACTCTAGATGGTATATAAGTGTATGTAAAGATCGTCAGAATCCAATTTCGAACACTTTGATTTTTCCCGGAAATCCACTAGATACAGAAAGAATTGAGTATAAGGTAACAGGATAAAAAGGATTTAAATAAAAGGATTTAAATAAAAGGATTATAAGAAAGGATCATAAAAGGATTATAATGTATTGAGAAAGGTTAAGGAAACCCAAGTAATAAGATCTCGGGTATGATCCCTCAAACGAGAACGAAAGTTAAGCGAACCGTATAACAGATCAGCGGTCATTAGGCAAACAATTAGAAGCTAATCAAAGAGATTAGAGGGGATGATGTCATCCAACCAATGAGAAGAGGGCAAGAAAGGGATGATGACATAGCAATATGACATAAGCATGACATAAGGGGAAGGAGGTGTGGTTGGTTTTTAGCCACACAATTTTCAAGGTTAATAAGGTAATTAACCAAAATCAAATCAAAAACAACCAACCAAAACAAATCAAGCAAAACACAAAAAACATTTCATCTTCTTCATCTTGCTCTCGGCCTTTCATCTTTTCCAAGGATAGAAAAATCAAAATCCTAGCTCCAAGCATTGTTAAATCACAAGGTAATTATCTAAGGTTCCTTGTACATAGATATGGATATCCTATAAGTTTAAGCTTCTAATTTCTTCACAATCTCTTCCAATAAATCAAGGAAGAAGATGGTGAATAGTAACCTTCAAGAAATAACTTTGGTTTTCTTGATTTTTTATGAAAGTTCAAGGTAGCTTAAGCATAGATCAAGGCTTCTTTAGGCTTCCTAGCTACTCACATCACTTCAAGGAAGGTATATCATCTCCAAACCCTAGCTTTACATTTATATTAGAATGATTTTGGTTGTTATGGTAATAAAGTAGCTTAATACTTGTTGGTTTAAAGTTTGGGTTGGAATGGTGGTGAATGGAGTGTTGAAATCTTATGGTTTGGTTAAAGGATTTAAGTATAGTTAAATTCAAGTTTAAGAATAAGTATATTGTTAATATTGAGTTGATTGGGGCTGTTGTAGTGTAATGGATGGACTTTGGTTGTATGAATTGATTGGTAGTTGGATTGATGTGAATTGGAGTGTTATAAATTTGGGAAATCGCGTAAACATAGCCGTCGTAATGCCCGATTTACCGTAGACTGTTTTTGTTCTTAACATCAGAACCCTTGAACTCTCTGTTAGGTTTTTACCATTGCCATGTTTAGATAGTTCATGTTACGAGCTTCGTTTTGATATGTGGTTCGTTTGATTCCGATGTACGGTTTAGGAGAAACGGACATTTTAAGTAACGACGTTTCGCGAACAAAACATTACCCCTCGCCTTACATTGAAACATAGGTTAAAGACCTAAAAATGGTTAATTGGTGTATGAAACAATTATGTTAAGTGTGTTAGGCAGTTGGTAAGACACTCGCGAAGGAATCGCCTTAAAACTCGTAATGGTTAAATTATTAAAAATGGTGGAGCCGAGGGTACTCGAGTGACTTAAGAGAATCAGTAAGCGCAAAACGAGCGTTAGAGTCTGAGTTGGTTAGAGTATAGATTTACAAGTGACTTTGGTTTAATTCCAACTTACTTGTTGCTTATAGGTTACCAGACTCGTCCCGAGCCATTCGTAACCCCCAGTCTCTCAAGCAAGTTTTCTACCCGTTATACTGTTGCTGTGATGTATATATGTATATGCATTATCTTGTGATAGATGCATGTTGGTTAATTAGCAAATTTTGCGATATATTGAAGCATGCTGATATGGTATATATGCATGCCTGTTTCGTATTCTTGCCATATATCTGTTGGTTCAGTTGATAATACCTATGCTAGAGAATAGCGGTAATTTGCATATACCCTTAGTATAGGGACCCAAAGGTGAAAACATTTTCTAAAACCGGGAGTCGAGGATCCCGAGTAGATTTTATATATATATATTTATATATATGGTTATAGTTTTCAAAACTATTAATCGAATAAGGTTTATTCGATAACTTTATATTATTTAATGAATATTATTTCGAATATTCATTCGAGGGCTTATGACTCGGCTTATTTATTTATTGAATATTATTTCGAATATTCATTCGAGGGCTTATGACTCAGCTTATTTATTTATTGAATATTATTTCGAATATTCATTCGAGGACTTATGACTCAGCTTATTTTATTTATTGAATATTATTTGAATATTCATTTGAGGATCTATGACTCCGATTATTTGCTGAGATATATTCTTTATTTATTAAAGAATAAGGTGTCGATAATCAAACTTACTTTTGATTATTCAAATAAAGATAGTACTTTCGTATAAGTATATCTTTGGTTATTTAATATTCATTTCAAGTATAAGTTTTAAAACTTCTACTTCAATTATTTTTATAAAGATTATTCTTTATGGGAATATTATTTAAATAATAATATTCAGATATTTTCTAATATTGGGACTGATTTATTTTGTTAAATCAGCATCACTCCAAACATTCTTAAAAATGTTTTGCGAGTCTTCAAAATGATTTTTAAAAGTTAGAGCGGATCCCAAAACTCATTTTTATATTTAAGATCTCCTTTCGAAGGGGATTTAAATACTCGCTCAAAACCTGAGGGATCCGGCTCTGTGGTGTGTTTTATATTCGCAACAAGGTTGCTGTTTTGATAAATGAATTGATTACTTACCCAACACTCGGGAAGTAAAATTCTTGGAACAAGTTAATCCATTAACAGGCATCGCTGGGAAATATCGGTGAGTTCTCCTTTCCAACAATACGACTTCTTGGTGGAGCCGTATCAACAAGTTTCTACTTGGGAAAGGGGGAACGAGCTTTACGTTTCAGAGTCATGGATTTCATCTGAACTAGGAGTGGCGTAAGTGGTCGAGTGGCGCCGGCCCAGCCTTATTATATTGGCCCAAATGGCCTGGAAGTTCCGCTAAGGCGGTCCATTCCTTAGGAGTTCAGTGTTCGGTTGACAAGTAAATCCGACAGGTTCTCCTCTACATGTAGAAAATGGTGGGGTTGCACTACTACGACTGATCATCGTAAGTGGTCTTCCTGGCGCGGCAAACTCCCGTAATGAGTTCATCATCCAATTGGATATTTCTGCAACACTACCCAGAGCACTTCGATAGAAAGGCTACGGTTGGGCGATTGTTGAGTGTTGGCAGGGTCAAGTTTTCAAAATGATGTTTGCATCAAATGAAGTATCTCGTAACTTCATTTTATTTTGATGATATTTTAAAGATTTAATCTATTCAAATCTGGTCTTGTAGTCTCATCTATGTGATGAACTTTTGAAACTAATTATAACTTGAACGGTGGTAGTTCAAGTAGTATTTGGAAAAGATATAAGTATATTGGAGTATCTTGTAACTTCATCTTTTAAACTTATATCTAGTAAATGATTATCTTATGCATGACAAAGATTTTCAGAAAAACGTTGAGACAAGGTTAGATATATGAGATCACCTTGCAACGATATTTTTATACAGTTATAACTGGAACTCTGTGTATATTATGCATGGAAGAGGACTTCCAAGATTTTGAAAAGTATATATGTATATATACTGAATATTTTGCGACTTCATCGCATTAAGATATCAACTTGGTTCATTTCTTTTGACCAAGACTTTCATGAGTACTATGAGAAGGCTCATATATTGTAATATTATACATATTATTTTGGTGGGCTTGCTGCTCACCCTTGCTTTCTTCTTTCATCACACAACATCAGATAGACAAGATGAACAGGACCAAGCTCCCAATTCGCGAGCGGATAGGAAACGTTCCGCAGTTTCCTATAGGCGTTGATGTCGCTGTAGCTGAGGTAGGAACTACCAATAGGCTAGGCTTTCAACTTTTGATGTACCAGACTTATGTATATTATGAATTGTAATAATGGCAAAGAAATGTAAATTTATTCAGAAACCTTTTAAGGTGTATTGGCAATAATTGTGGAATAAAGACTTGTGATTATTTTTGGATATTCATCTCTGAGACTATAACTTGTGGTGTGTGTGTTTATTGTGGGGTCACAGTACAGAGTAGTTGATTATTATTAAGATTGGGTGTTATTAAGGGAAATGGAACTCGTGACACCCCGATTTGGGGGTGTTACAGAAATGGTATCAGAGCTAAGCGTTATAAACCTCAGAGATGATGTGACGTTAAGATAATAAGTTCACTAAGATAATAAGAACTCTTGCCAAGTTCATAGTCGGGCTACCTAACGTAGTACTGACAGTTAAAACCCTTATGGGAACCCTTATAAATATCGTGATAGAAGCGTAGTTCGTTATCGTATATGTAGCGGGACTCCGAACCCTGAGGTTGAGGAGCAACAACGCGATGATGTTTTATTACTATTGGAGATCATTGTGGATCCGATAGGCCCTAATGAGGACCGGATGATGTTCATATTGAGGATGTAGCGGTTGAGGATGTTTCCTAGAAGGGATTGTTGTGAGAGGATCCGTGGAGGATCCTGACAAGAATGAATAAAACTGAGGAATTGATGACCATGGTTAGGGCGACTACCAGAGGTAGGATTGGCCGGTCACTACCGGAGGTTCGTTCAAGTTTGTAAAGATAGTAGCCCCTTTAACGCGGCTTACTCGTAAGACTGAGAAGTTTGAATGACAGAGAAATGCGAGAACAGCTTTCAAGAACTGAAGCAAAGGTTGGTGATGGCCCCTATGTTGGCGTTGCCGGATGGAAAAAGGAATTTTGTGATTTGTATGACGCTTCGCATAAGGAATTAGGGTGCTCTTATACAGCACAACAAGGTAATCGCGTACGCGTCAAGACAATTAAGGGAATATAAAATTCGATATCCCCACCCATGAGCTTGGGCTCGTGGCAATAGTTTTGCCCTAAAGATTGGAGGCACTACTTGTATGGAGAGAAGTGCGAGATTTACCTAAGCCATAAGTGCTCTAGTACATTTTCCGTAGAAAGAGCTCAACATACGCCGAGAGGCGGTTAGAGCTAATCAAGAATTATGATGGAGATTCTTTATCATTCGGGGAAAGCCAATGTGGTGGCTGATGCCCTTAGTAAAAAGGAGAGACTCAAGATATAATGTCTTTGGGAGAGTTTATAAGAGATTTTGAGAAATGGAAATAGAAGTGAAGGTAACCGGAGCCGGTACCGAAAAGCTGTTTGAGATTGCAATACAGCCGAATTATTGGAAAAGAACATATTGTGCCAGAAAAAGTGATGAATGAAGGCAGAGCCAACAAATAGATAAGATTAATACCGAGAAAGATGATAAGGGAATAATGAGGTATTCCTACAGAATTTGGGTTCCAAAAGTTCAAGAGCTTAAGGATGAGAACTTAGATGAGAGCCATAGTTTGAGGAATAAGATTTAGGGCAAACCCTGAATGTGATAGTCAGGGAGGTTGCCATCAAGAAAGAAAGAACCCATAATAGTGGAAAACAAGGTTTTTAATGTATAAGATAACCCCGATTATGGGAGAAGGTTGAAACATTTCATACTAAGGAAACAGAAAGTCGAGTAAGGAAAGGAGACCCGAGACGGTACTCCTATACAATTTATGGACCTGTCTAGACAGAACTTAGACTATTATCCCCAACCACCACCTTGAGGAAACAATGCGGTAGGAAATTCTTTCAGGACCTTTAAGTCTCTAAGCTCTCAGAGTTCCAAGGAACAGGTTGACCTAGTCGAGGCAAGAGCCTGGCTAAAGGAAATAGAGGAATCATTTGAGATTCTAATGATTGACGAATCACAAAAGACTGTTTTTGTCACTTACCCTCCTAAGAGAGAGACCACCCGCTGGTGAAAGGCCAAGGAAGGCACGAGCAAGAGATTATAATAAACTGATTTAAGTTCAGTCAATTGTTTTCGGGAAAGTAATTCCCAAGATGGAGATAGTGTAAAAGCTTTGAGCTAGAACAAACGCGACGAGTATGATGAATTATGAATCTAAGTTGTAAAAGTTATCAAGATTCGTTCTGAGGACACGAATCCAGAATGACGGGATGTTTGAAATCAATGCTTATGTTGTGTTGGTTCATGAAATAATGATAAGAGAAAGGAAAATAAAAAGAAACTGAAGTGGAAAGGAATATAAAGGCAATAGAGTTTGAGGAATGATAAGGAGTTGGGTATGAGGAAACCCTAAAGACTCGTAGCAATAGAAATAGAAAAGTATGTAATCGTCAGGATGAGGGTGATTCACCATGAGTTAAATTGATGGTTGAAGGCATAAGAGATACATATATTTTATCCCCTGTAAGTTGGGAGGATTCGAGGAAACCTTGAGATAGTTCGAAGGATAAATATGAGACGCGGATAGACTGAGGAGACAAGGAAGTAAGAAATTAGGAAAATTGGATGAAGGAAGTGACCTTCAAGAATGTGAAGTGTAAGACCGGTGGCTTGATACCCAGAAAGGGAGACGCCAGGTATGAAAGATATCCCAACATTGAGATGACTGTTGAGATAAACAACAAAAGTAAATAAGGAATTATTAAGAAGAAGTTCACGTTGAACACGACCAATATCTTCCAGAACATCCTGTTATCATTACCAAATCAGGAAAAAAGCGGATAACCATTTTATCTTTTGGAGGCCATATGATTGACCTCATTGAATAGATGTATTGTGAAATTAGGTATATACTATCGAGGTGGAATGATTGAATAAGATACCCTTATCAGGGATATATGACTTGATTTATCCATGGAAGGATGCATGTACCTTTTTAAAGGTGGAATTAAGGATAGAACATCGGTAACTTAAAATGAATCCTAGGGGAATGCATAAAGGTTGGCATTTCACCCTTAATAGGGATAGTATGAGTTTTGACAGTATGAATTGGAAAGGATTAAGGTAATAACCTTTAAGATCAGTGGAGAAATTTTTCAGAAGTATATAGACAATGATTCTGTATTAGTAAATGGTATTTTGATATGCCCTGTATCTAGGGAATACAGGAGGAACGATTCAAGGATAACCTTAGAGGTTTTACAAGGAGAAAGGTAATATTCAAAATTCTCAAGAATAGAAATGTTGATAAAGGAAATATGACGTAATTATAATGATGCCAAGTGGGGCACGTGTTAAACCACGAGAAGTATGGATCGAACCAGTAATGGTCGAAATTGTTCAGGGCAATTAGGACTAAGATAAAAGATGTTCTAATATGATTGAGAGTCAGTCATGACAGTGATTAACCTCTAAAGACTGAGGCAATAACTTATGGAAAAATGGTGATATTTTTTTTACTCATCAGATTTTAAGGAAAACATCTTCACATAAGCAGTGATTGAAATGAGGTAGAAAATTTATTTGGAGGTGGTTAAAATGACATTGACTGTAAGGAAATTTTACTATCAGGAAAGGCCAAAGAGGTGGCCGACACTTTAAAGGTAAGAGGATAATTATAGGCGCTTGTGCCAAAGGAATACAGTGATGATGGTTAAAGCTATGCAGGTTGTATTATGGTTTGGAAGATTGACATTCCTTCTGATGACTGTGCAATACCCAACCGTAATAGTAGTTGGTAAAGGTTTAATTCGTGTAATCGCCATGAGCGGGCTATCTATCTCAGAAGAACTATCTTGAGATAATCCAGGACCATGTTTCAAAAAGGACTAAACGAACCTTTGAGTTAAGTCTTCTATTGAAGGCATACGATTAAGAATGGTATTAACCTGCTATCGTTGCTTTGATGAAACTCTTCTGCAATTTTATCTACTTCATGTCATGAAAGTACGTCAAGTTCAGGAGTGTTCTTCATGAATCATGAACGGTGATTATGTTACCTCCTTAGAAGAATAGATACGAGATGTATGGACTCCGTATGGTTAGCTATTAAGACTTCATGGAAAATGAATGACTACAGTAGGTCAGTGGTGGACCATAGTAAGGCAGCAATGATTCTGCGAGTAATGAGCTGATTACAACCGTGAGAGTTGTATTGGAATGGGTGTTGAGATTGAGTACCACTAATCGGGTCGTGGTAGTGTATAAGTTATCATTGATAGACTAATTAAGTAGAGTATCTACCTATTGAATATTTATTCTTTCTTATCAATAGAGAGTCGTATTATTATACGAGGAAGGTTGCGGTGCAAGCATAGAATTCTAGTAACGATGATGTCTAGAATGAGATCCCAGATTCGATTTTCGATATCGAGGGAGTTTCAAAGGTGATTGTGTATAAGCTCGAGGAAGAGCATGGGTCCATAGAATGATGGACGGAATAGCAAAAATATTTAGCATGTGAAATGCGATGCTAATACTTGATGTTGATATAATATACACATATGTTTTGTTCTCCTATGACAAACCTCTATAGTTCAGAGGTAGGTTCCAAGCCAGATATTTGTGGCAGTATATTTTTTTTCATATACAATTCTCTTCAATTCGTTCTTTTCTCTTCTTTTCATTTCATGTAAGCTGAGAAGAACAACCCTTCCAGAAGGGGAGGTATTGCCGAATGACTATCTATCTGTGTGATAGAAGCCTAGTAGGATACCACTATGTTTAATTGCTTGTCAAGTACTAAAGGCTGGCCACCTTCTGTACTAACTATGCGATATAACAAGTGTTCATGATCATAGTGATCTCTCAATAAATTCTTTTACTTCTATAGATGATCAAGCTTTCAAATAGAAGCAGCTGAAAGGAGTAGTATATTGGGGTATTCGGAATGGAAACACATTCGTGATACTAAGGTTGACGTTATTAAAAGGTTATAGAACGCTAACGAGCAAAAGTATAACCAGTATATTTGGACGGAAGGTAGTAGCTTACGAACTGGAAAAGAAGGGTATTGAGAAGCAAAAGCTCTAATGCTAAAGCTATATGAGAGTCTGTGCAATAGACTTGAAAGAATTTGGAATGATCACTTAACGGATTGAGTTTTCTTACGATAGATCATATGTCAGTATCGAGGTATCGCCTTATGAGATCCTTGAGGGAAGACAATGTCGATCTCCCTTATGTTAGGATGAAGTTGTAGAGCGCAAGATGCTCGGACCAGCAGTGTCCAAAGGACCAAGGATATAATAGATTTCAGAGGACGGCTGGTAGTAGCCCAAGATGGAATAAGTATGTTGATTTGACACGAAAGGACAAAGAATAGGAAATAGGGGACCTAGTAATGTTAAGGTATCCCTTGGAAAGGATGATGAGGTTCGGAAAGAAAGGAAAGCTAAGTCCCAAATTTTGGACCCTTGGATATTAAGACGTATTGGGAAGTTAGCATATGAGCTAGCCCTACCCCGAACATGTAGCAAGTCATAACGTGTTCCACGTATCAATGTTAAGGAAGTGTAATTCGGATGCCAGATAAATAGGGGCATATGAGCATAGACATGCAACCAGACGTAACCTATATGGAGCAACCAGGAAGGGTTATAGATGAAAAGGAACAAGTGCTTAGGAGAAGGGTTATCAAACTAGGCAGAGTTTGGTGGTAGGACCACAATGTGGGAAAATTTACTCGAGAGTTAGAAAGTGCAATGCTAAGGAGTATCCCTATTCATTTCTATCTGATTCCGGGACGGAATCCTTTTAAGGAGGGGAGACTGTAATAACCCCAATTTTTGGAAATTTTGAAACCCTTATGAATAGTGTTTTGCTGAATGAGAAAACTTTTCATGCCACACTAGTAGGGGTTCTTTATGGATATTCTGAGATTTTATTGTACTCTATATGGTATATAAGTGTATGTAAAGATCGTCAGAATCCAATTCCGAACACTTTGATTTTTCCCGGAAATCCACTAGATACGAAAGAATTGAGTATAAGGTAACAGGATAAAAAGGATTTAAATTAAAGGATTATAAGAAGGATCATAAAAGGATATAATGTATTGAGAAAGGTTAAGGAAACCCAAGTAATAAGATCCCGGGTATGATCCCTCAAACGATAAACGAGAACGAAAGTTAAGCGAACCGTATAACAGATCAGCGGTCATTAGGCAAACAATTAGAAGCTAATCAAAGATTAGAGGGGATGATGTCATCCAACCAATGAGAAGAGGGCAAGAAAGGGATGATGACATAGCAATGACATAAGCATGACATAAGGGGAAGGAGGTGTGGTTGGTTTTAGCCACACAATTTCAAGGTTAATAAGGTAATTAACCAAAATCAAATCAAAAACAACCAACCAAAACAAATCAAAGCAAAACACAAAAACATTTCATCTTCTTCATCTTGCTCTCGGCCTTTCATCTTTTCCAAGGATAGAAAAATCAAAATCCTAGCTCCAAGCATTGTTAAATCACAAGGTAATTATCTAAGGTTCCTTGTACATAGATATGGATATCCTATAAGTTTAAGCTTCTAATTTCTTCACAATCTCTTCCAATAAATCAAGGAAGAAGATGGTGAATAGTAACCTTCAAGAAATAACTTTGGTTTTCTTGATTTTTTATGAAAGTTCAAGGTAGCTTAAGCATAGATCAAGGCTTCTTTAGGCTTCCTAGCTACTCACATCACTTCAAGGAAGGTATATCATCTCCAAACCCTAGCTTTACATTGTATATTAGAATGATTTTGGTTGTTATGGTAATAAGTAGCTTAATGCTTGTTGGTTTAAAGTTTGGGTTAGAATGGTGGTGAATGGAGTGTTGAAATCTTATGGTTTGGTTAAAAGATTTAAGTATAGTTAAATTCAAGTTTAAGAATAAGTATAATTGTTAATATTGAGTTGATTGGGGCTGTTGTAGTGTAATATGGATGGACTTTGGTTGTATGAATTGATTGGTAGTTGGATTGATGTGAATTGGAGTGTTATAAATTTGGGAAATCGCGTAAACATAGCCGTCGTAATGCCCGATTTACGGTAGACTGTTTTTGTTCTTAACATCAGACCCTTGAACTCTCTGTTAGGTTTTTACCATTGCTATGTTTATAGTTCATGTTACGAGCTTCGTTTTGATATGTGGTTCGTTTGATTCCGATGTACGGTTTAGGAGAAACGGCCATTTTAAGTAACGACGTTTCGCGAACAAAACATTACCCCTCGCCTTAAATTGAAACATAGGTTAAAGACCTAAAAAGGGTTAATTGGTTTATGAAACAATTATGTTAAGTGTGTTAGGCAGTTGGTAAGACACTCGCGAAGGAATCGCCTTAAAACTCGTAATGGTTAAATTATTAAAAATGGTGGAGCCGAGGGTACTCGAGTGACTTAAGAGAATCAGTAAGCGCAAAATGAGCGTTAGAGTCGGAGTTGGTTAGAGTATAGATTTACAAGTGACTTTGGTTTAATTCCAACTTACGTGTTGCTTATAGGTTACCAGACTCGTCCCGAGCCATTCGTAACCCCCAGTCGCTCAGGCAAGTTTTCTACCCGTTATACTGTTGTTGTGATGTATATATGTATATGCATTATCTTGTGATAGATGCATGTTGGTTAATTAGCAAATTTTGCGATATATTGAAGCATGCTGATATGGTATATATATGCATGTCTGTTTCGTATTCTTGCCATATATATCTGTTGGTTCAGTTGATAATACCTATGCTAGAGAATAGCGGTAATTTGCATATACCCTTAGTATAGGGACCCAAAGGTGAAAACATTTTTA